>NC_073746.1:82144029-82451486 GCF_029784135.1 Toxorhynchites rutilus septentrionalis
ATGTGATGACGCAAACTGATTCAAATAGTATATGAATAAAAGGGATTAGTTGGGAAAAAATATAGTGACATCCGGCTTTAATACTTACAATTCGAAATATTTGAACTTTCGTTGTTCAATCACTTGACGATTCATTGCAGCAGATGGTTCTAAAAGTTATTCTTACCCAGTTCAATAGCTGTTTCTACAACTTAAATTCCACGGTAGATAGCATGTGGCTTCTTCAGATGCTGTTCAAAATTTACAAAATTTATTCCTGTTGCTGCGATTTGATGTATTGTTTTGGACCTATATTGCACAAAACAGAAGGATAAACTGCTCTAGTTTCAAAATTGCTCTGAGTTAATTCCGGTGTTTCTGTTTAAATTTGTTTGATTCAACTTATTAATCAATGAAAAAACTTAGCTCGAATAAAATAATATAGGATTGGTCAAATAGGAGCCATCTTGTTGCGGACAAAAATTGTCAATGGTTTAAGCTCTAATATTTTTCATGAACTGAGTTAATTTTTGTTCGCTTTGTGTTGTGCGAATGATAACTATCCATCAAATTTATTTTTTTATATATCTTTAAATTTCCAATGTGGGAACGAATTTCAGGGCAAGCGTATTCGGTCCATAGATGCGCCTTCCACCACAAGTAAACTCGGAAATCTCTTGGGAACAGGCAAGCCACAGAATTCTCATTTTTTCGACCATTTTGGATTGTCCCTTCTTTTTAAAAATTTGTACCGTATTTTGAATATAAAGAAAAAATATTTGTAATGATGTCCTGTTGTACTATGATTTATTTGGAAACCCATGATTTAAGTTGATTCTCACTAAAAATTTGTTAGTGACCTTTCGAATATTTATTCGCCTTGTTGGAAAAGTTTTCAGTGCACCCGTGACCGAGTGGTTAGCGTCTCACATTATCAAGCCAGGTTTTTGGATTCGATTCGTCAAATAAATTTCCTTCGACTTCCACTGTGATCATGCGCATTCTAGAGCATGCCCCTCGCAATACAGTCAATGCGTGTTATTTGGCTTACGAAATCTGAACTAAGTATTAATAAATGGCGCTAGTTAATGCATACGTTCAGACGGCAAAAGTTCCATAGGGAACGTTAACGCTATTCAATATATGGAAGAGATTATGTATCTGACACTAAAGTTGCCGTTAATTTTGATGATTTTATCATAATTGTTCAACATAAAAGGGAACAAATATTTTTGAATAGTGAGATGCAAAGTGTTCTCAAAAATATGAATGCTCGTATCCAAGAAAATATCATGTAGTTGACGTAAGAATACGGAATTATTTTATTCAATTCGCTTGTTTAATTTTTTTTTAAATAGGCTGCGCATAAAATTACATCCGAATTCAGCTCTATGCTTATTAATGCCTGAACTAATTGTCATCAAATCTTCTATTCAAGTCTTGTACAAGCAAATTAGGAGAAATTATTAAGCTATAGCCAATCTTGTTCGTTAAATGCAGTTCAAAGTCAATTAGAAAACGTTTATCCAACTCCAAGGTGAGGTGGAAACGTCTATTCAACCATATGCTGATTTGATTAGCTCTACTTGGACTGCGATATCAAAGAAGATTATTGCCTGACTGCATTATTTTCTACTACAAAATTTCTATAAATAGAATTAGTTTTTTACCACCTTGACATACGCTTGTTAGAAGATTTTCAAAATTTTCAGTTTTTATCGTGTTTGGTATCAAAATGTATATTTTCGGATACGTAGAGTTCATTTTTCCCGCCGGAATTTTTTTTTTGGCACCGGCGAGCATGCGAAACTGGTATTTTATCGCGCGCGCGAAATGGGGTGAAACACGTGATCCTACATGCCTTGAACATCCTAGAATGAAGGACTGTAGGATTTTTGTGTTTTTATGCAACTTCATTTTTCGGGTTTGGGCCGCCTAAATTTTCTCAGGGACCACTGTGCGTCGGGCAACAAGCGGCCCGCAAGCCGCAGGTCGAGTATAGCTGGATTTCAGATATATCTCTGTTCTAATTTTCGTGCATGACTAAAAACAATTTTTTTTTTCGATTTTCTCTTGAGACGATAATTTTTAAGGTATCTCTGAACCTCCAAAGTTTAGCGGATCAACTTCAGAAAAAATCGAGAGAAAAAGTTCAAATATATGATACAGATATTAGTTCCAAATTAAGGTGAAAATAAAACACTACAAAGATTGGGTGTGCAGTTTCATTTGATCCGTTTCCACAAGACAGTTCAAGGTGCTACAAATAGTCGACGGTGACGAGTTCAATGCTGACATCGAGAGTGATAATAACTTTGCACTGAACGAAAAGTCTTCGAGAGCCATTTCCATTTAATCCCCGCGATTTGTTTTTCAACAATCGCTCGCTAATAAAACGACCTTTTCTCACATCCCGCGCTGTCTCCGACGACAAACTACGACAACACACCGAGCAAGTCTAATAATAAGACAATTTTATGATACGAAAAAAAAACTAAAATCGATTTTCTGCACAGAGCACAGAGTCTGTCGTTCTCGTTCATGGCATAGCAAACAGATCGAAATAACGATTTTTCGTGAGGCTCAGATTCACGCGATGGCATCCCGAAGGACGTGCATTGCCTTGCCGCTCCTCAGCACTTGACTTTCGTGTCCACTGGCGTGTGCTTCCCATCATCCCAGCATCTCATCATCGTTTCAGAGATCCGACGCATCCCACAAAAGAGACACGACGGCGTAATGCCATTATTTTGCGCTTACTTAGCCGTTTATTATTCGTCATCTCGTTACCGACTGGTTGAAAAAGCTGACGGTTGATCGCTGCGCAAAAATAGATTACGGATAGACGACACAAATTATTTGTAAACCTTGCGCTGCTCGCTGCCGTCGCGCGCTCACTTTTCCGCTGTCATCCGAGTGATGTGTAGTGATAAAAATAGTTTTTACACTTGCAAAAGAAGTGCTCTCGGAGACAAAATCCTGTCCGCAACCGAAAGTATTGGCGGCTGCAGCAGAGGCTGAAGAGCTGAATTGTTTCACAGTGTGGTCTCTTTCTGTACAGCAGCGGAGCTAGGTTTAAAACGATTACAAAGTTGATAAATTTAGAACACTTTCTATACGTTGCCCATGTAGCACTGCTCTGTACGATGTTCAGAGACATCGAGGTTCGGAAAGGGTGAGTCTGGTGTTGTCTAGCTATGGGATGCCGCATCGTACTGCTATATGATGGGAATAATATTTACATTACGTTTCGGCGGGACGACAGTTGATTATTCAATCCCCGAACAGTGGGTTACTTGTTTCTGGTTGTACACTAAAATAGGAATCAGGAGGAAATTGATTATATTAACACGATGTGCCCCAAAATGTTCTTGTGGTGCTTTTCATTCAGCCAGTATCAAGAGCCCTTGCACAATATCAGTGTCGGCCTCAGCTCACAAAGATATTTAGTTTATGAAAAGAAAATAGTCAGAAGTTCCACTAGGAAGTAGTCACATTTTGTAACATATCCGAAAATAAAGCCAACTATTTTTCATTTCCTTACATCGTAACTATCAGTCCCAGTGATCAACGCTTTTCTAACAAAAAACTCAATGTCCGACACCGACACGGGGCTGAATGTGTTAATATTTGAATTCGATTCTGAATTCAGCTTTTGCATAATTGTACGTCTACCAGAATCGTGATTGGACGAACAGTAACCAGAAAAGGTGGAGATGAATTTAAAGATCCATTATTCAAGTTTTCAGAAATATTTCTAAATAAAACGGTACGAGCTCCGAGTCAGTCCCTGGGGACTAACACCGGAAAATGATTTTCAGAAAAGGTCACTATAGATCCGCAGGGACAGACGTGGCCCCGACGGAAGGTTCATTGTCGATCCCCTAAATCGGTCCGGACTCAACATGACAAACAAAACATTACAGTTCACCTATCTAAATCACATCCAAACCAATATTCGTATCAACCTATATGATTTTGGGAGATACTGGAATGAGTTTGATCTGCCGATCGTTATTATACAAAACAATACCGAAGCAGACATCACAGTTGGTGTTGTGAGTTCTTTCGGCAGCAATTCAGCGCTGATGTTCAATGAGGATCAACTATCTCCCGCCATTAGCAATGTACTCTGCCAGTCACAACCTGCATTTCGTCGACTAAAACCTTAACTAATGCTAGACTCGACAGTATTATATCAAATGAAAATTGTGATCTACTAGCTAGCTCTTTACCGCTGTGGATTTTGTTCAGCAGTTAAATTTGGTCTGAAATTTATCCAAATGCGTAGAAAAAATCTCGTCTCCCCTGTCCACACAATTGTGACACTGGAAGTGTTGTTTCGTTCAGTTTGCAACATATTTCCTAGTTCATCACTAAACAACAGTTGCTTTGCTCCCTCGTGATTGTATCCAGCCTTCGGCAACACTTCTTGCCGTGCAGTTCGATGATATTCTGTTTTCTGTAAGTCCTAATGTTGTTCTTTCGTATGATATTTGAGCGGTTCTAAGAGAAACATTCAGTTTTTAAGCAATTTTTCATACCGAGTTAGGCTCATCAAACAGCAAAAGCTTACCGCATTTAGTCTCAATTTGTGGATTAGTAGCACCAATTTTGGATCTGGATCTTGACCAATCTTCAGTAGTACCATGCTCTCCGAATTTCCTGACAAGCTGATACATAGCTGACTTTGACTTTTAGAATGTTTTGCAATATTTCTACAGAACAATGCAATAGTGCCATAGTGATTCTAATAAAAGGGTCAGTTGTAGATAAGTTTCACTATACTATGAACGACTTTGGAGTATGCAGTGACCGGCACTAACTAACTAAATACCTAGAATGAACCATGTTGCTATACGGCTTCCTTTCCCTTTTTTCTTTATGATATACTTTCATTATGGAGGAAAAACATACCGAAGAAACCCATAAGAAAATTGTTCTGATGCTTTAAAACTTATTTCCCGGAAGACCATCTCATGGTTCCCTAAATCTAAATTCGAATCTCTGAAATAAAGTTTCTGGATTAAAGTGATTCATTATTCAGTGAATAGAAAAATGCGAAATTTCAGAAACGTTTTCAGAAGTTGACCTCTTTTAAGGATATTACGGATTAGACTGGACAGTCTAACTGAACAATGGAATAGAAGAAGTATTATTACGCTTAAATGTCTACTGTGTAATTTACAATTTATAGACACAACAAACATGTGACATGTACACGATTGAATTCGGCTCTGCAGCCAAAATGCTAATAAGCCAGCCACAACCATTCCATGCCAAACCGATATAGTGGTTTTCAGATTTTCGTGAAAAGTGGTAATTTTGTTCTTTATCACAAAAAAATAGAACCGTATTTTTTTATACTTTCGTTAGGGTGACCATTTCCATTTTAGGGTGGTTTCGAAAATCTATTATTTCCACTTTTCCCAAAAATGACTTTTTGGTGGACACCATTTGGTGTAAAATGAAAACTCAAAATGGATAAACAAATAGAAAATTGCTCGTCGATAAAAGAATTCGTCCATTTCTCGTAAAGAAGTTTGCATCAGTCAATTGGAAATATTTTTTCACATCTAAATTCTGTTCCATTTATAATTTGGCCGCACGAAATTTACAATTTCTCCATAAGCAAGTAATGTACAAAATCGTTTAAAATATATTTTCGTAGGTTTTTTATATAAAGTTTTAAGGAAAAAATACAAGAAAAAATTATTAAAATTATGCTTGACAAATGCCCAATATTTTTGATGGAACGAAAAACTGGAGTTTTTAGTGGATTCATCCTTTTTCTAATAAGTATGCTATGACACCCCAGAAGCTGACTAAGACGGACCAGAACTTCACGGGAACTTCGTGTGATAGTATTAACAGCAAAATAATCTTCTAAATACCATTGATACTTGCTTCAGGGATGAAAATCTTTGTTTTCATTCCACTACAACAGATTCCGTGCCAAATCATAAATCTGCGAGCGAATTTATTTGCGAATACTAATTTAAACTTACCCGGAGTTCAACTAGGATCCGCCTTACTTCAAGCAAGGTAATATTTTTGAGCCGGGATTTTTTTTTTATCCAAAATATATATTTTTATTAAGGCTCATATGGCGTCAACCTGACGGGGCCGGGAGTTCAATATTTCGACAATGTTTGCCTTATAACTATGTTAGTAATATGTAACCGATTACTCGCGGTTGGCTCGAGGTTAGTATTACAAGTGTTTTCGTAATTGTGATGTTGCTGTCTCCAATGCTCTGTACATGTGCCCGACACGGGATACTTCCTTTTGGGATGCAGCTGACCATTAATCAGCAACGCCCCCCTAGTCTGTACCCCATATCTAGTGGTGCGTCTTCTCGACTCGAGGAATCCAGGATAGAATGGTCACTAGCCGGCGCAATCATCAGCTCGTGTAGAGTTGTCATGAGCGGTACAACCTTTGGCTCTTGTTGAATCATCAGTGGACTGCACAACCTTTGGCCCGTGTATCTGTAAAGAGTGTGTGTATGTATTGCCGCGACTAAGTAAAAGTTTATCGATCGGATAGGAGGGATATGAAACGGGGACACAACGAAGGAAACATCATTAAACGTTGACATCGGCGTTTCTGAGGAACAGGTATAGATGAAGCAGAAGATCAGGATCACGGCTACCTAAGATATCCCGGACGGGGATATCCGATTGTCTGCCTTTTGCTCTCAGTGCTCTAGAGAGCTGAGAGCGAGCAGCATGGAACCGGATACACGACCAGACAATATGCTCGATGTCGTGGTAGCCATCGCCACAATCACAAAGATTGTTTGCTGCGAGCCCAATGCGATAGAGATGCGCGTTTAGGTTGTAGTGATTGGACATAAGCCGAGATATCACGCGAATGACCTACATTCAATCCCTTAAACCAAGCTTTCGTCGAAACCTTAGGGATAATCGTGTGTAACCAGCGACCGAACTCATCTTCACTCCACATGCGCTGCCAACTAACGAGTGTGTCCTGACGAGGAATGTGAAAAAAATTCGTTATAAGCAATTTGCCTTTCAAAAAGTGTGCCTTCTGAAGCGCCCACCTTAGCTAGCGAGTCCGCTTTCTCATTCCCCGGAATCGAGCAATGAGAGGGAACCCATGCTAAGGTAATCTTGAATAATTTTTCGACCAAAACACTCAATAGATGTCTTATTCTTGTTAGGAAATAAGATGAGCGTTTATCAACTTTCATTGAACGAATTGCCTCTATTGAGCTGAGACTGTCTGAAAAAATAAAATAATGGTCGATGGGAAATGTTTCAATGATCCCTAATGCGTAATATATCGCACCCAGTTCAGCGACATACACGGAACAAGGATCTTTGAGTTTGAAAGAGGCACTGGAATTTTCATTGAAGATGCCGAAGCCAGTGGACCCGTTTATGAATGAACCGTCAGTAAAGAACATTTTATCAGATCTAACTTTCCCATATTCTGCCGAAAATATCGGCGGAATAGAATCGGAGCGCAGATGATCTGGGATTCCATGGATTTTTTGTCGCATGGACAGATCAAAATTGACAGAGGAATTGCAAAAGTATGGGAAGCAAAATTGGTTGGAGATGCCCGGTGGAGGGTGCACTTCATGGGTAAGGAAATCATGGTACAAAGACATAAAACTTGACTGAGGAGTCAGTTGGAGTAGATTTTCGAAGTTATCAATCACCAATGGATTCATGATCTTGCAACGGATGAGAAATCTGTAGGATAATTCTGTGAATCGAAGAGTAAGCGGGGGTACTCCTGCCAAGACTTCGAGACTCATCGTATGTGTCGAATGCAAACACCCCATTGCTATACGCAAGCAACGATATTGTATTCTCTCCAGCTTGAGAATATGAATCCTGGCAGCTGATCGGAAGCAAAAACTGCCATATTCCAACACTGATAATATCGTTGTTTTGTACAACTGAATGAGGTCTCCTGGATGGGCACCCCACCATGTTCCGGTTATTGTTTGAAGAAAATTGATTCTTTGCTGGCATTTCTGTTTCAAATACGCAATGTGTATTCCCCAGGTACATTTAGAGTCAAAATATACTCCAAGGTATTTGAAATATACCTTGGAGTATATTTTGACTCTAAATGTACCTGGGGAATACACATTTTTTTTGAGCCGGGATTTGCTCGTCCATTTTTACATATGTCTCTTTCAACACCCTGTTGGGATGTTTGTTAACATGGTAGGACCGAAATCCTCCTCGCATACAGAATACTGAACAGCCGACGGCTTGACAGCGCTTGGAAAGTTAGCTTTTTATTGCTTAGTGAATCGCTCAGTGCAAACATTTAGTTTGCTTTGCTGTGCATCACATCTGCACTGTATAGAAGGATGAGTAATAAGCCACATAATGAACTATATATTAGATTTTGTTTTTTTGAAGGCATTCGATTGAAAATATGTTTACAACTCATTACAATTAACAAACTTACATTCTTTTTGAAACAAACTATTGAGCCATTTTTTTCCCTCCGCTCACCCCCATCTCGAATAAATTATACCGTCACCTTTATGAGCTTTTGGAGGTGGGCATCTTTTTGACGTAGAATTACGTCTTTCATTAAGGGTGCCAAATCAGAAAACAGGTCACGTTTTTATGAAATAAAGTTAACGTTAATAACTATTTTTGCCGCGAACGGATTTTGGCGATTTACATACCAAACGAATCGGAAATTCCCTAAGATTTGTTTGATATGCTATACATTATAATCCCATAGTCTGTATATGGTTTACATTAATGAAAATTGGAAGCATTCCCATTTCCTGACACATTTGTTCTGTCCATTTGTGTGCTTTCCCGACCAGAGCTGTCAATAACGAGCAACTTATCGATGAGCAACGAAGCGGAAGTCGTAAGATTTAAGTCTCCGTGAACAAAGGAAAAGAAGAAGAATGAAGGGGAATATTTGCCTAGAGTATAAACATTGGATCTCGCTGAGGCAAACTTTCATTCTTCGTGAGGAAAACGACTGAACAACATCGTTGCTGGGCGAGCTGGACGGCGAGGGATCGAATGACTTTCTCGACGCAATGGGTAATTATGGATAAAGTAAAGTTTTCAAAGGGACTTTTTGAAGGTTACAGACGAATGAACTGAAGAAGTTTGAAGTATCAAGCAAGAAAGGAAGGCAAACTTTCAGTTTCGTTCTGTGCTCAAAGCAATGAATATCGCTTGTTCTTCCTTGTTTTGCGTCATCACATGTCTTCGTTTCGGATTGAGTTGTGGACGCGACCAAATTACTCATTCGCAGTTGTTTCTGGCATTGCAATCATTGCATTAAACTGACGCTATTGCATTAAGGTTCTGACCTACACTATTGTATGGAGAATCATCAAGCTAGGCTATCGCCAGCTCACCAAGAGAATAAATGTTCTGGAATTTTGTCAGTGATATGGTTTCGCATGACGGTAGGAAAACTCTCTCCACAACGGATGTCAGCTAAGCTAATCTAGACTGGCAATATTAACAGAAATGGCTTCTGTTGAGAAGAGCGTGAAACGGAGATAAATGTGTGTATATTTAGTTGCTTCAAGCCATCGTGTATGGATATTTGTTTGCGTACGTGCGTGCTTCATAACCCGTACGTAAAAATAGTGTATCTTCGCTACGCTGAAACCCCATTTGATTCTGCTCCCGTGTGCATTGGCCCTGTAACGATGCAACAATCGCCTATATTTTATGCTATTATTGACGATTGTTTGGTGTTGCAAATTATGCAGTCGTAATGATAAATATAAACAAGGAGGGAAGATAGCGGGAGGGAAATATTTACGCTATTTTATAATGAATCTCTGCCGAGGCAAATATTCAGCCTTTTTCCAAGCAGTCAACATTGTTTGTTTTCTGTCATCAATGCATTGAACTGACGCTATGACGAAGCAAATGTTAAGGTTATGCGCCAAAAAAAAATTCGGGAAATACCGAGTTATTCAATAAGTTATATTAAGTTATTAATTTATTTGGGCTCGCGTGCCGGTCGCAAAACTTGCTTTCAACTTTTCAACTAGGA
Organism: Toxorhynchites rutilus septentrionalis; assembly: GCF_029784135.1. NCBI lineage: Eukaryota > Metazoa > Arthropoda > Insecta > Diptera > Culicidae > Toxorhynchites > Toxorhynchites rutilus. The sequence goes on from NC_073746.1 coordinate 82,154,044, forward strand.
AGCAGTGCTACTCTTTTCGAGGTTGTTGAGATTAACAGATAGAGTTCATTTCGTTTATTTTGTCACCAAGAAAGTAAATGCCGACCTGAAATGTTGTATGTGATTTGGTTCCGCTTGCCAGTAGCAAAACTTTTTCCACTAAAAATAACAGCTGCGCTTATCTCGAGCATGTATTGTTCTGCGAGCACAAAAATGAATGATCAAACAATTATCGTCAAATGATTCTACAATAAAAAAAAACATTTCAGGGCGACCAAGCTGGTAGAATGGTTATTTCAAAATTTTCGTAGCATTATAAAATAATTTCCGCAGTTATAAACAAGCGACTTGAATTAAACTACACCGTAGTTCTACGTCAACAATGCGGTCGTATCTTAAACACAACCTCCTATATTTTTTTTAAAAATTGTAAGGGGTTGTATCTAGGACATGACCGCATATTTTCGACGTAGAACTACGCAATTACATTATGCAGTACACTTGTTCACCACTTCAAATATTATTTTAGAATACATTTTTGGTACAACGATTTTGAAGTCTGTGTTGAGAAACCGTAAATCGGGCCAATCAAAACTTGGCAGTTAGGGCGTTTAGATAACGCTTGACATTATACAGTTATTCGATTGTTCATCTCATGAAAAATAACATTTTCTTAATTGTGATAGACGCGTAGAAATATTTCCTATCAATTGATGCAAACATCGTTCCGATCTGTTAAGAAATGTTTGAGTTATAAGTTTGAGTTATAATACAGATAGGTCTAGCACACAAATCGGCAGAACAAATGTATGGGAAAAAGATGAATTTAAACCGTTTAGAGATTAGCGAATTGTTATGTATAACATATCAAATAAATCTTAGAGAATGAGAATTTTCGATTCGATTGGTATGCAAATCATGAGAATTCGTTCACAGTGAAAATAGTTATTAACGTTAATTTTATTTCATAAAAACGTGACCTGTTTCCTGATTTGGCACCCTTCCTGAAAGACGTAGTTCTACGTCAAAAATCAATTCACTGTTGATTACTTCGGATATTATTCCAGAATGCATAGGAACTTTCATAATAAGGGGCGAACACGAAATTATTGCGACACCGAAAATATCATGCCAATTTTCTTATAATGTTGAGAATCAAACCAAAATTTTAGGGTAGTTTTATGCATATATTTACTTCAAAAATCAAAAGAAAAGTTAATCGATGGAGCCTTGAGTGTAAAATTGAACGCATTTTCGCTTGATGCCCTCCATCAAAGTCTTTACAGTGTCATCCGGTACCAGTTTCTCAGTTTTTTCCCATTTTCTTAACATGTCCTTCTCCACCGGGCGCAGCTCCGGACAGTTTGGCGGGTTCATGTCCTTTGGAACAAAATGGACAGAATTGGCCTCATACCACTTCAGGACACTTTTAGAATAGTGGCATGATGCCAAATCTGGCCAAAATAGCGGAGCTTCGTCGTGCTGCTGCAAGAACGGAAAAAGGCGCTTCTCGAGGCACTCAGATTTGTAGATCTCACCATTTACTGTGCCCTTTGTCACGAAAGGCTCACTCCTCAGTCTGCAAGAGCAGATGGCCTGCCAAACGAGATATTTGGAGGCGAACTTCGACATTTTCTTCTTCTTAAATTTGTCGTCCACATCGAACTTGCTCTTGCCGGTGAAAAACTCCAACCCCGGAATTTGCTTAAAATCGGCTTTTATATACGTTTCGTCGTCCATCACACAGCAGCCATATTTTGTCAGCATCTTCTCGTAGAGCTTCCGTGCCCGAGTTTTAGCCGTCGATTGTTGCCGCTCATCGCGGTTTGGGAAGTTCTGTACCTTGTATGTATGTAGTCCAGCTCTCTTCTTTGCATTCTGGACGTAGCTCTGCGACATGCCGATTTTTTTAGCCAAATCACGGCTTGAGACGTTGGGATTTGCTTTAATCATCCGCTTCACCTTTCTCTCCGTCTTTTTGTTCTCCGGTCCCGGTTTTCTTCCAGCTCCTATGCCGTGGTCCAACGTAAACCGCTCCTGGAACCACTTCAACACTCTGGAGACGGTTGAATGGTGAATGTTCAACATTTTTCCCAACTGCCGGTGCGACAGGTCAGGAAATTCAAGGTATTTGGAAAGAATTTGTTCTCTCGACTCGCGTTGGTTCACCTCCATTTTCGTTGAATCGAAAAACACGACTTCGAGTTTGGCAGCATGTAGACATTACACATCAATGAGAAAGTGTGCAAAATTTGGTTGATTTTTACCCAATGGTAAAAAATTTATGCCCTGTTGAATGTGTCGCAATAATTTCGTGTTCGCCCTTTAATTGCTTGGTGTATTGGTAAATCTGAAAAGGATGCATTTGCGTGGTTTTCTTGAAAGCAGTTAAAGATGGGTGATTCATGATTCATTCTTATACTCGCGAGAACAACACACGAGACTTGTGTCCTTATTACCAATGCACGTAGCGCACTCAGTATGCAACGTGAAAATTCTTCTAGTGATGTGTCTCGAGACTATTACATATTTGTTCACCAACCATCGTCATTTATTTAATAACGTTGATTTTATAATCAACAATTCGTAATGATACACAACCAATCTCCACATAGCGGTATAAAAACCACCGCGACGCTATTCAATATTTCTCTTTTACGTTGCTTTAGCCCGGAAGTTCTATACTACTCTTACTCCGCGCATATTATGAGAATGCATTCTGAGGCGAAAAATTTAAAAAAAATAGCAGAATAGAAACTAAGGTTGGCCAGCGCGAGCATAATATTGATAGTGCTTTCATGACCATCCAGCGACATGCATCAACCACTGACCAATCTTGACTTCGATAGATTTTCAAGCATATTTATATATTTTTGTGATTTCTTCAACATTTAGAGATTTTTGTGATTCCAATAGTCAACACAGTTTTTGAGCAATGAAAAAAAAATTTTGGGTCAATAAGTAACGAACATCACTTATGCACATTTTATCTTTCAAAAGTGATTGTAAGGCCAGGTATTAAGGTTCAAATCCTTGCACCCAAATCTAAAGTTCTCGTTTTCGAAATTTTAAACTTACACTCTAGTACAGATGCAAAAATGATGTGGTGTAAACATACAGAAGCACTCTTCACCAGACGGCATGTAAATCGGCGCAGTACCTTCAACGAACAAAATTGCATCATTGTGTACGATATATGTCTTGAATAATGATGATCATGGTTTGAATTATAGAGGCTTTTAAATTTCACAGATTATTCGTCTCTCTTCGCTTGCAGGGCCACATACGGTTCGCGGGTCGCGGTTCAACTATATCTGTTATAGGTTGTTTGATTGATCATTGTTGAGTTATTTATAGAACAGCAGCTCGATGTGTCTTGTAGAGCAAAGCAGTTGTGTAGATGAATCGATCTTATTTCGACCGTGGATCGATCTTCATCGCTTGATGATTGTTGCGTGGATGTAGTTATTCTGTAACAACACAAAGATGGTCAATGAGGGCCCTGAGTTTTGAACTCACGATCGATCGCTTACTAAGCGAAAGCGCAACCAATGTGGCTACGGAGACCCCCATTCATACACTTAAAAAAAAGAATATTTTCCTGGCGTTTGCGGCAATGTATGTTCGGATGTAAGTTTTTAGGTATTGCAAGGTCTTCGAACGGTTGGAATAAAGACGAAAAAAACTTCTGGTAGCACTGACAAGGGCCAATGGATACATGTTTTCATTGAGTCATCTTCAGTTTTCCACCGAAGAACGCAGCTCTCACCGCTGAAAAATATCTTATTCACATTCGGCTTGAGATACGCAGGCCCTTTGACGCCACTTTGAACCGGAAACAATGCTCGAGTTCACGAAAATTAATTAAATGATATAAATCGGAAAAAGTCATCAACAAGTCATTCCCGACTTATCAATCATCCTGCTAGCGATCATATGCCAGCGGCAGCGATGTTAGTTTAGTTTTCCGAATTGGCATTTCCTAAAGCTAGAGGCGAATGAAATGAGAAAGACATGCAGGGCCACATACGGTCCGCGGGTCGCGGTTCAACTATATCTGTTATAGGGGTACTAAACCAATTCATGGAGCTTTAGGTCCATATTCGGGAGTAAATTCTTCAGAACATGGTGCGTATCAGATTCATAGATTATGTACGATGGTAATATTGGAAGTGCAAAAAAAACCAATCCTTTTTCGGTTCACGTTTCCATTGTGCCGACATCATTTAACCGCATATTTGTGACCCCAAATTCTCTAAACGCTGTCTGAGAAATTTTTCATCTGGTTATTTTTTCCCCAGACGCTGGGAGATCAACAGCTGCGTCTTCCCAAGGAGGATCGGGCTGTGAACTAGTTCCCGCTTCACGAGGGATGCGAGGTGACGTGAATCGCGCCGCTGAGATTAGACATTTTGTCTAAGCATGTGTGTTGTTTATTTGCCCTCGTCGCAATTGTCACCGAACGTGACAAATAACAAAGTGAATCTCAGCTGTGGTGTGGACGAATGACGGCGTTGTCTGGCGTGAATTGGTCATATGGAGAAGCGCGCGTGTGACCGCCTCGTGTGTTGGGTTATGTAAACTGTAAACATCACCCGTAGATATCCTAGCGATGGACTGACACTGGTTGGAAGCGATTAATCACTCCGATTAGAATCCATGTGCGAGGCTAGCACGAATCGCGTGCGCTTCGAGCGGAACCTAACTCGAAGTCGGAGTGGTTGGTCGAATGAATGGGAAATACTACATGAGTCACGTAACAGGTCGCGATAGAGCGCATCCATGCTTAGAGTTACACTTCTGAATCAAGAAGTGACACTCTCCGTTGGGAATAATCAACCGGGCATAAAAATGTCAAATAACTGGATGTTCATTTTCTCGCACCTGAGAGAGCATTGATTTCAACTTAGCACGCTTATAACTGACAGAGCGACGAGACGTTGAATATTTGAAAAATATATCAGAAAAAACGCATACATAAGGAAAGAAACTCAAATCTTTTATTACACAACCAAAAGCAGGGAAGAGAAGGATCGAATCGTAAACAAAAAACGAACAGAATCATAAAAGGCACAATACAAACGGTCCAACTGAGAAAAATGTTCTGTAATATTTATCTCATTTCAATACACCATCATCTTGGATCCGCACCGTCATCATTTGTAGTCATCATCGCATTTTTTACGCTTTTTTTCGGAATCTGATATACGTCCAGGCAGACACAACCGCCTGGACGTTCTGTAGCGTTTCACGGGTGTTAAAGAATCAGATTTTGCTTTTTTCCCTCCTTCCTTTTGAAAAGCAATGAACCGAGACAAGTCGATAGCGGTGTGAGCGAATAAAAAAATAACATGAACGGAAAAAAAAGTTATAAGGCCAAAAGTGAAAAGAGAGAAGAAACAACAAAACAAATCAGCTTCTTCCCCGGTTGTTTTTTTTGTTGTTCGTGGTCTTTTCCATGCAAACCTGGCATTTTCTCCTCTATCCATTCTTTGTTTTTTTTTCTGGTCGGTAAGGCGAGAACTTCAGAATCTGGAGATTGTACCACACTTTGATCCGACACTTCGGATTACGTATGCAGATGTGTTTCTTTTGAAATCAGTCTCACACCACTTTGCGGGATCGCTACATGGCCCGTAACTGGAGAGCGCTGGAGCCATTAGTTTGCTGGATCGATTTCAATTTTCTAAAGATCTTGCTTCTATACTTTGTGGGCAAAAACATCCATCAATATGAGACGGAATCGCATTATCAAGATTCCTATTGATACCTCGCTAGTTGAATCCTCGAAAAGAAGGACTTTTGGACGTAAAAAGGGAAAAGAAACAACAGAGAATCAGTCTCAAGCAGAGGGAAAAAAATCTATTGTACAATCAAGAACCTTTTCAAAGGGAGATTCGATGTAAGGCATTAGATACTCGTAACCAAATGGTCGGAGACACAAAGACGCATTAAAACATCGGAAAGGACTATAGCCATCCGCCTTTCGTGGCAAACACAATTTCGACGAAACTGCGCATGATAATTCTCATCAGGCAATGGCTGTTGTGTGTCATGTTCGAACCATAAAATTTCGAAACCACGAAGCAGCGAAGTGACCAATCTTTGCGATCGCGCCGTACGCTGTTTCCAATTTTGTCCACGAGCCCAACATCCCGAATCCCACCTTCTTGTCACGCGATTATGGATGCAGCGAGAGCAGAACGAGTTCAATAATCCAATATAACACCTCTGCATTTCGATGCTATGGCGGCTGCCATGAGAAGGAGGAAGCCAGCCAGCATAGAGAGTTGTAAGATAAATTACTTTTTCGTTCCGATACCTTCCTTCTGCTGTCTCTCGTCTTGCACGCGATCATTTCGCACGGAGGAAAGTTTACTGTCTCCGCCCCTCCCTAGCTGTCTCACCTTCCGCCATGGAGCGAACATTCAATTCCACGGTGATTTTCCACGTTTGAGCTCACGTTAGGTACGGCACAACTGCCGCCAGGTCATCGACGTCACCCGAGAATCTGCACGGCGGTACGGATGCAGGAACGGGTACTGGAGCATAGAATGTGCACCGGGCGAACAGGGCGCGCTGGAGCAGCGTCGTTGCGGTCCAAAGTCTCTGGCGTGATCTCGAGAGCATCAAATTATAGCAATTTAAAAGCGTACGCGAATGGCGTAAAATACTCATTAAATCAATTTGATAAATGGTGATTGCACATGAACGGACGAGAATTAACCACGACGGATAGGTTCTTTTTTTCCAAGCAACAACTATTCTGCGGCACGAGGTGAAAAGAGATCCAGAATTACACTAGATCACGACCGAACTGTTAATTCTCACCTTTGTGCGACATTACAAGCCACTCCATTGGAGAACTACATTGGTCGCTGCCACTCGGTGGCTAGGTCGCGTTGAGTAGTGTTGCTAATTCGATGACACGGCGTTGACGCGGATATTGAGACCTCATGAAAACCCCACTGCGACGATCGGCATCTAGAATAGTTTATTGGTCATGACACAGCGGGATGGCGAGTGCGGTAGACTTTGAAAACATCCTTTGCGCTAATTACACAACGCGTTGTACCTTTCAATACGTAAATCCAATTTGGCCAATGTATTTGGAACTTATGCTGTATTTGGTATGATGAGGATTATCAGAGGTTAAGTAAGACAGCGTGTGGAACAGCGAAGGGGCGAAATTTGCATTTAAATTGGCGAACGCTCAACTGGACGGGTTTTCGGGGTACAATCATCGGCGATGCAATCAGCACCAACGGTAAGCTGTCACATGTACTGACTGTAATAATACCTGAGTGGTTTGGAATATAAGTAATGTTTTTGTACTTCACGGTTTCTTGTGAGACGTCAGTATATTTTATTCAGATTGAAGAAAAAATGATTTACGATATCAATGTTTTTCACATGAAAAATCATCCAAGCTATACGGAAAATTATTTCGACGTAAACAAGTGGAAGTTGAATTCCACTTGCACGATGTTTTGTGAGAATTAATATGATATTATAATTAAGTATCGATATATTAATTACTCATTTGAAGATAATGCAGATCTTATGTTTAAAAAACACAAATAAAAAAGAGTGTTTCATGAAAAAAACATACGATGAAGTGAAGAAGATTAAGATCTGGTGAATGGTCGCAATTCCTCTGTTAGTGATAAAATCGAGTAGTTTTTATTGCACATCACACCATGCTTCTGTCTTTTGTGCCGGAGCAGAAATGACTGATCTCCGTACAAACTGGAGACATGAGAAAACAAATACTTCTTCAGGACCTACTCGCCTATTGCAGCATGTGTCGATCTTTTAGCTAGAATCTATGAAAAGGCAAGGAAGTTGGCCTTTTCGCTATCTACCTCCCCAAACTATGCGATTCTGCGCGTTTTCAAAGCGTTCTACGTTCTTACTGATGGTGAAAGAGTCAAGTGCATCGCACTTTTAGATAGTTTATGTAGTTTGGTCGGATTGTGACCTTATTAGTTAGGCCATTAAGTTTATCATGTGTTTTTTTTTTTTGAGAGAAAATAACAAAACGCCCAACACTACTTTTTAAGATTTCCAAACTACCTCCTTAAATCTATAAATTTAAAAAAAAACGATTTCATTTCTAAAGTTTAGATATTCAAGAATAGACTTTAGAAAGGTAGATCAATGTTATGGAGAGAAAAATCGGAAAAATTTCGGAAAACTATGAAGGAAGGTCGGAAAATTCGGAAAATTGATATCCCATATGTTTTCCATTTACATCATGATAAGCGTTGTCGGTCCATTCGTTGTTCGCGCTCTCGAAATCGATCTTTGTTTGAAAGTGGAAATGGATTTTCAGGTGAAATAACGCACTCCTATATCTCCTTCTATAAATTTTTTTTTCGAGATTACACCAGACCTCGACGTTTCATGCATTTTTAAGTCATTTTGGCATCGAAAAAAAATCGATTTTCCAAAATTCCTTTCCTTTCCTTGGAAGATTTTCGAGAATCAAAAAATAAAAACTTTGAGCGATTTATATAATTGCCATTTTCCATTTTGGACCGAATACGCGTAATGTTGGAAAGAAGGTCTTCAAAGACTTCATTTTTTGTTTAAACAAACATGGTGGCAATCGCAAAGGCTGTGTCGGCGTTGCTCATGATAGCGTCTCGCAAGTGAATTTATTCTTCCTCACGTCGCTTCTGTTGATTGTGTCGTAGGAATCGCAGGTGTTCGCTCTCTACTTTTCTACCGTTCGCAAGTTATTCCTCGTTCAGACGGCGAACGTTAGGATCTTTAGGAACGTTAGTACTCTAGGAGTACTTTAGGAACGATGAACTACAGATTGTTGTTTCTTCTTCAAAACACAATTTCTCGAGTCGCTGTGCAGTCGTCTACTATGATTCCAGCAATGTCTGCAACAACATGCGCATTGGATCTACACACGTGTTCTCCAGCTGTTTTATCGGAATTGATGATAGGTTATCACCTTGGAATCCGAACATGATATGAAGAATTTCAATAATTCATTGTGGTCATTCAAAAATGCATTCAGTTCACCGGCGATGTACCTGGTTTTAGCCGAGCTAAGGTAACAGGTGCATGGGTGGATGAAAGTTCGATGAAGCGGACGTAGCGCCATCTGTCATTCAACAACGTAAAACAAATTGTTTTGTTTGGAAAACGAACGACGGGTTATTTATTTGGATATTTTTTATACCAAAATACTAAAATCCCAGTGATGGCAGTGAAAATTGTGGTTTACATGTATTTTTATGCCAAATTTAGAAAGAAAACATACAAAAAAAGTTCAGAAAAAAACTTTTTTTAGTAAATTAGTTGTTTTGTTTCATAATATATCCTAAAATTTTTGAGATGTCAATATGGCTTTAATTTGATACGTCAATCATCTGAATCGGTCCAATAGTTCAAAAGTTATGAATTTTTATGTTGGAACAAAGGTGAAGGAATTTGATTTTTTACTCAAAAATAAAATATTTATAAAAAAAAAACATTTCAGTCAAATGATTTATTGTGATTGAACATAATACTAATACAGATAATTTACTATAAGCTTGAAAATAATTAGGCAAGTAGCAGTTAGTAGTTATCACACCCCTTCCTTCATCAATCTAGGCCATTGATGAGGCTAAAATAGAATCGTGGGGCATATGATGAAACAACTAATTGTGGATAATGGAATTCCGACGTGGCCACGACATGTACTGTTGATTGTTCGCTGTCTAGAGTAGCACTGAAACGCCAAACTTGCTGAATATAAGTATTTTTCAGTGTCTCTTACATTTCAAACGCTCCAAAATACACACAGAACAGCAACAGAAAATCCGAACCGAATCGAATGTGTAGTGGTGGCGTCAACAGTAATCACTTCTGAATAAATTTTCACAATAAATTCTCCACCGAAAAACGCAGCTCTCATCGCTGAAAAATATTTTATTCATATCCGGCTTGAAATACGCTGCCTTTCGACGCCATTTTAACCCTGGAAACAATGCTCGAATTCAAAATAAATTGTTCGATCGGAATAAAAGTCACAAATAAGTAATTCCCGATTTATCAATATAGCCAACGGCAGTGAAGCTTGCTGAATGGCCTTTCTCAAGGCCGAGTTTTTAGTTTAGTTTTCCAAATTGGCCTTTTTTTTAAAGCTAAAGGCGAATGAACTGAGAAAGTCTGGGAGTCTCAGGAATTCTATGGATATAATTCGAAACATCATCATCATAATACCATTAATCCGAACACGCTCCTAAATTTACAGAAGGTTTCTTCAAGCAAATAATTATGAAAATCAATCCGCTGTGTATTACTTCAGATTTTATTTCAGAATGTATTGTTTGAAAGTTTTGGTGGCCCCGAAAAGAACGCGTTTGGAGGTTTTGTTGAAGCAGATTAAGATGAGTTATCCATGATTCATTCTTGTTTTCGCTAGAACAATACACGAGATTTGTGTCCTTATTACCATTGCACATAGCGAACTCAGTATGCATCGTGAAAATTCTCCTCGTGATGCGGCCCAAGGCTATTACATGTTTGTTCACTCACTAGCATTATCTATTTAATAACGCATACAATGTGTAAGCAAGTGTGATTCAATCATACACAACCAATCTCCACATAACGGTATGAAAACCGACGTGGTAGACCCTATTCAGTATTTATCTTTTGTTTTGTTTCTGTTCGTCAATGCAAGCTCTGCACTATGCTTACTTCGTACTATAATATTAGGCTGTCAAAAAAGTCCTGCGGTTTTTTTTTGAATTTTCATTTGTTCATAATATTAGTTACAATCATCTGTTTTAAGTCAAATATGCGCCGTTTTGTTCGATGACTTGTTCTCAACGAGATGCCAACTTCATAACACCCCTGTTATAGAAGCTCGCTTCCTTATTGGCAAAAAACTCGGATAGCTAATTTTCACAGGCCTCTTTTGTGGCTAACTTCTGACTACCTAGCTCGTTCGCCATGGACAAAAACAGGTGGTAGTCACTTGGTGTAAGGTCCGGACTATACGGCGGATGCAAAAGAACCTCCCATCCGAGCTCCCGGAGCTTCTGGCACGTCACCAAAGAAATGTGTGGCCTGGCGTTGTCCTGATGGAAGACAATGCGGCCCTGTTTATCAAAGATGGCCTCTTCTTCATGAGTGCTACCTTCAAGCGGTCCAGTTGTTGGCAGTACAGGTTCGAATTGACCGTTTGGCCATAGGGAAGCAGCTCATAATAGATTATTCCTTGACAATCCCACCAAACACACAGCAGAACCTTCCTGGCCGTTAATGAGGGCTTGGCCACCGTTTGAGCCGCTTCAGCGGGCTTCGACCACGACCGTTTGCGCTTCACGTTGTCGTAAGTGACCCACTTTTCATCGCCAGTCACCATCCGCTTCAGAAACGGGTCGATTTTGTTGCGATTCAGTAGCGATTCACATGCGTCGATACGGTCAAAGATGTTTTTTTGCGTCAACGTGTGTGGCACCCATACATTGAGCTTCTTTGTGAATCCAAGCTTCTTCAAATGGTTAATAACGGTTTGATGACTTATCCCCAGCTCTTGGCCGATGCTACGGCTGCTACTATGCCGGTCTTTCTCGGCTAATTCAGCGATTTTGTCGCAATTTTCGACGACAGGCCTTCCGGAGCGTGGCGCATCTTCGACGACCTCTACACCAGAACGAAAACGTTGAAACCATCGTTGTGCGGTGGAAATGGAAACTGTATCGGGTCCATAAACTGCACAAATTTTATTGGCAGCTTGAGATGCATTTTTGCCTTTGTCAAAGTAGTACTGTGAAATATGTCGGATTTTCTCTTTATTTTGCTCCATATTTGCGACACTATAACTCACGAACGACTTAGCCAAACAAAACACTGTCAAGGACTATATTATAGCGCGCAAAAATACCTTTCCAACAAGCTATAGTATGACTCGATACAATGAATACAACTAGAACTACGCGCTTACAACGACACCTCGCGGAAATACCGCAGGACTTTTTTGACAGCCAATATATGACGCCATCTTGTGATCGGATTGTATTAATTGAAAATCCCGGGACCGTTGAAATGGAATTCACAAAAACAAATCGTTCGGCCGCAAGCAAAGAATTATTTTCGAGCTTATCAAAAATATATACAAATGAAAAATGAATAAGACTATAAACCATTCTCTATCATTCAAATAAAAAACGAAATTCATACATCACCTCAGTAAACATTGTTTGTCAGTAATTTATTGTTCCGCAATAATTGACAATAATTTCTCCAATATGTATTGTTTTAAATAAAAGTTCAGAACATATTAGTTGTCATTGGAATTATTTTCCGTAGATTGAAAATGATAATCAAATTGATTATTCAAATACTATTCAGTAACCGAAAAGAACTGATACTAGTATTTGCTGGGACTGTTGCAATACTTGGGCATGTGGGTGAAAAATACTTTACTCACCATGAATATTATCCTGCTGATGATCTGCATCTGCACCTGAAAAGAAAACATGGGTATCAATTAGTCGATTGTATAAAGTAGCTCAGCCACTACCGGATAAACAATTGTTAGACACTGTCACCGTATTTGCAAAATTTACTCTAACTAATGACACAAAAAACATTGACTATTATCATGTTCAGGGTGATTCATGATTGTGATAATTTGCTTACAAGAGTGCAGTTTAACTACTAGCGGGCCCACATCAGGCCCGCTGCAATCATTTTATTGTCGCAATCACAAATGCATTTGGCCTCGGCATTACCCCACCCCACACACTACCATCCCTCAGTGCTGCGATCAGCGTATTCACGCAAACATACGACCGGAAGAAGCATTACGCAAATCATTTCGCCTACCTCGTCCCTGCTCGACGTCTCCCAACCTCTCAACTGAGCCGGCTTTCATTCATAACTGCGGTTCATTCATTCCACCCCGAAGGGACTCGCGCAGATGAGTTCGAGTTTACTGCCGCGCTGATGACAAACCACGCGAACGCCCTTTAGCACTAGTACTCACTTGGCGGGTACAATCACTTTTAGGTTGCGAGGCGAAAACACATAAAATTTTGTTATTTATATTTATAACCGTTCACAAACACGGCGAACGCGCGGGGGTCGATAGTAGCTCGCGCTTCGCTCAATCTCATCGGCAGCATCCGAGGGAAGTCAGGCGGGGATGGAGACGATAGGGGTATCGCCTTTTAGCACGGTTCGATTGATTGCCCGTTGTTTCTTGAATTTGTTGAATTCGAGCGATGGGAGTATACACAGTTGATAAAATAATGCTAGCAAGAGATTTGGAATGAACGGAGCGAAATTATGGTTTGACACCCACTTTCCCCAAAAATTGAGAAATAAAAAATATATATCTTTCGGAGAGGGTACCGATAACCCTGTCCGGACAAGTGACGATGACATTTTCTACATATCCATTCATCAGACAACGCCAACGCAGAAAGCGGCGAATCTGAGCGTGCGTGTACCCTGACATGCTCTTAAACGGCACGGGAAGCTGCACAGATGGTCGGTTGACTTTCCGCAAAGCAAGGCCGGCGATCGGGATCGAAGATATCGTAGACTGTGGGTTCGCCCGCTTCTCTCATTGGCTTTCCTGTACACAACGATGGTCTGACAGAGATGGTCCAATATATGGCGGATGTTTTATTTTTGTGGGATTGCCGTAGTGATTACTCCCACGCGTCATAATGGGCCGCGCAGGAAGAGCAGCGAGACACTCTCCCTTCATAGGTTTGCATGGCTGCGATATAATCTGACATTAGGATAATTCAAATTTGATCCACTCTGCGTGGTTGGGTCTTGCGTGCCCAAGATGGTTGGGAGCGCGATACTATTTGTGCTTTGTCATAATCGTGGATGCGTGGAGTATCTGAGGTTTATGCAAATCGTATATTGATGAATTTTTAATTGATAGTTTGACGCGTTCGTTGAACTCGATAATCTGTGTCACATACATGGGTGTCAGTAGTTTTATATTTGAACAAGACTATTTCCTATTTCAACACATTATGCCAATCAAGTTTCGGGACTATATCCAATGTGCTGGAAATATAGGTGATGAAGATGATGAAGTATGCGAGTACTGCATTTCCTGAAATTTTTCGCATCATAACGTCGATATTTATGTTCATATTCAATTACCTAAACCATCAGTGACCATCTTAGAATAACTACTTCCTCGCAACAATCATCAGCGATGGAGATCTATCCACGGTCGAATGAAAATCGATTCATCCATACAACTGCTCTGTTCTGCGAGAAACGTCGGGCTGCTGTGCTATAAATGACACAACAATGATAATATCAACTGTCTCCGCTGTCCGGTGAGAGTCTAACTGAACAATGGAAGAACAGAAGGAATACTCTTACGCCTAAATGGCTACTGTGTAATGTATCATATGCACAGAAGGATTTTTTTTGCGCCTGAAATGGCTACTGTTTAATGTGCAATTAATAGATACGATAAACATGTAACATGTACACGATTAATACCCGGCTCTGTTACAGCTAAAATGCTAATGAGCCTAAATAAATAAAGAAACAAAAAAATAATGTACCTTCCGAATACACCAAAAAACTCGTAGATAAATCTAAAGACAGCTAAAGATAGTTGCAATCAACAAGGGATACCATAATAATAATGGAATTAGCAACTTGGCCAACGCCTTCGAAATCGAGTAGAGATTTCAACGAGCGTACGATTATGAGTTTGAGTCAATTTTCATACATTAGCACATACATACGCCATTTTTAGAGAAATAAAAACGATTATTCTGAAAACTGATAGCAAACCTTTCAACTCTCATATGACACTATCTATATATATAAAAATGGAGTGATGTCTGTCTGTCTGTCTGATTCTTATAGACTCGGAAACTACTGAACCGATCGACATGAAAATTGGTATGTAGGGGTTTATGGGGCCGGGGAAGGTTTTCGTGATATTTTGAGACCCCTCCCCCCTCTCTAAGGGGGTCTGCCATACAAATGAAACACAAATTTCTGCATTACTCGGAAATTAACCAAGCAAACGAAACCAAAGTTGGCATGTGAAAGTTTTAGGGTGCAATAAATGTTTCTATGATGGTTAGACAGTCCTTCCCCCACTCAAAGGGGGGGCTGCCATACAAATGAAACACAAATTTCTGCATTACTCGAGAATTAATCAAGCAAATGAAACCAAATTTGGCATGTGGAGGTTTTAGGATGCAATAAATGTTTCTATGGTGATAAGATACTCCTTCCCCCTCTCTTAGAGGGGGCTGCCATACAAATGAAACACAATTTTTTGCATTACTCGGAAATGAATCAATCAAACGAAACCAAAGTTGGCATGTGAAAGTTTTAGGGTGCAATAAATGTTTCTATGATGGTTAGACAGTCCTTCCCCCACTCAAAGGGGGGGGGGGCTGCCATACAAATGAAACACAAATTTCTGCATTACTCGAGAATTAATCAAGCAAATGAAACCAAATTTGGCATGTGGAGGTTTAAGGATGCAATAAATGTTTCTATGGTGTTAAGATACTCCTTCCCCCTCTCTTAGAGGGGGCTGCCGTACAAATGAAACACAAATTTTTGCATTACCCGAGAATTAATCAAGCAAATTAAACCAAATTAGGCATATGGAAACTTTAGGGTGCAATGAATGTTTCTATGGTGGTTAGATACCCCTCCCCCCTCTCTTAGGGGTAGCTGCCATACAAATAAAACACAAATTTCTGCATTACTCGAGAATTAATCAAGTAAATGGGCGGGACGAAGTTTGCCGGGTTAGCTAGTAACTTTATATAAATAGAATGTTTCGAAAGCTTGTTTTCGACGCCTTCGAAATCGAGTAGAGATTTCAACGAGCGTACGATTATGAGTTTGAGTCAATTTTCATACGTTAGCACATACATTCGCCATTTTTAGAGAAATAAAAACGATTATTCTGAAAACTGATAGCAAACCTTTTAACTATCATATGACACTATAACTTTATATAAATAGAATGTTCCGAAAGCTTGTTTTCGACTTTCAAAAGAAGGGAAAAGAGATCTGCATGTTGGAGTACGATTATGGATTTGAGTCACTGTATTTCGATGTTCTTTTGAAAAATTATGGGTGTTACGTAGAGTGCGTGCGATTTGGCACAGAGGCCGTGCCGTGCCAAATAAAGATGGCACAGAAATTGCGTGCTATGGCACAGTGGACATCCATACTTTAAGGGGCAACCCTCGAAAAAAATCGATTTTTTTGCATTTTTGAGAAGCTTATGTCCTCAGAAGTGTTGTTCTGAAAGAATTGTTCGATATTTGATTTCGTTGGAAAGTTACAGCCGAAGGTATGAGGTCACCTCAAGGGATATATTAAGTACAGGTCGGACTCGATTATCCGGAGTATTGATTTTTTTTCACTCCGGATAATCGACACCTCCGGATAATCGAGTCAAAAAAAATTTTTTTCTTTATTCCTTTTTTTTGCATGTATTTTTTGTTTTTTGAATACTAAAGAGGAATTTGATTTTTGATTCATCCCCTTAAAGTCAGAAAACACCTTTCTCACACGAAAAAAATAAATTTATCCAGATTCTCTCAGGAGGTGGTGATAGGTGATCATATTTGATGAAAAAAATCCTCCTACGCATATGTTCGAATTTCAACAATGACAAAGTTATAGAACTTTTTTTCTGTTACGAACTCTGTTGCCTCAAACTGGCTCTACATTAAAAAGTACGCTACGGAAGACAACTCTGTTGCCTTCATTTGAAAGATGAGAAATTTTAGTATAGGATATAGTAGTGGAACATCTTATTTAGTTTTAATAACATTTTGGAAGTGAAAAACTTAAAAGTTAATAATTTTTTATGTGTTATTATTACTTTTATCCTAAAAATTGTACTAATTGGATTGTTCCTATCTAATAAATTGAAGCTCTCAAACCGCTCTACAATTTGTTCTTTGACACCCAAGTTCTATCTTTCTTAATTTGGCTGCAATATCAATATAAAGAATTCCTGGTAAAAAATCAAGCTATATCGCTATATCGCTATATCGGAGTTTCCCTGTATTGAGGGAAATGCAAAAAATACATAGTCGACTATTAAGTGGCGGTGACCTTTTCGAATTTATGTTGTTCATAATGTAGTCTATTCTCCAAGTCAAGCCATTCAGCCAGTTTTTAGCGGCGGCGAAATTGAATTTTCAAGCTGTTTTATAATGGCAGTATAATTAAAGGTATGTTACAAATTTTAGAACAATCAGTGATCAGGAACGGGGTCAAATTTCAATAGTTGTGGGGCATTCTTACAAACACTCAAACATACATACAAACAGGGCAAGCTGAATGAAACCATTAAAAAGTAATTGTTTATTTGGGAACTGCGGCCATCTTGGATTTCAATTTTTCATAAATAACTGTGTTCTACTAGTCGAGCCCTTTCATTTGATACCGATATTGATGGGGCTCTGTGAAAATATGTAATCCACCATTTTGTTGTGGCCGCCATCTTGGATTTGCATTTTTCATAAATAACTGTGTTTCACTAGTCAAGCTCCTTCGTTTGACAGCAATATTGATGGGAGAAAATATGCAGTCCGCTATTTTTTGGCTTCTCAAGACAATGGAATACGCAGTTTTATAATGATAGCAGAGATAAAGTTGTGTTGACAAGAAGGGTGTAAAATTTCTATTTTTAAGTTCGTCGCCTAGCGCGATTCGGATGGTTTTCTTGTGGAGCCCAAATGGTCTGTCGGTACGTTAGTAATCAGAGAATATATATATATAATTATTTTTACTTTTGAAAAACCAACACTGAATTGATTCCCTGCATACAAACATACAAACAGGGCAAGCAACAGAACCGTTTAGTAGAAAAAGGGATTTGAATCTGTGCACTAAAACATACCATTCGTATTAAGTGTATCAAATGTGCCATTTGTGCCATTTGTGCCATTTGTGCCATTTGTGCCATTTGTGCCATTTGTGCCATTTGTACCATTTGTACCATTTGTACCATTTGTGCCATTTGGGCCATTTGTGCCATTTGTGCCATTTGTGCTATTTGCGCCATATGTGCCATTTGTGCCATTTATGCCATTTGTGCCATTTGTGCCATTTGTGCCGTTTGTGCCATTTGTGCCATTTTAGGCATTTGTGCTTTTTGTGCCATTTGCGCCATTTGTGCCATTTGTGCCATTTATGCCATTTGTACCAATCTGTGCCATCTGTGCCTGCTGTGCCAACTGTGCCAATGCGTGCCAACCGTGTCATTTGTACCAAACGTGCCAGCTGCGCCAAAGTGTACCAACTGTGCCAGCTGTGCCAACCGTGCCAAGTGTACCATGGCACAGCTCTGTGCCGTACCAAATGGTACAGAATTTTGTCGTGCCATGGTACGTGCCGTGCCAATGGCACACGCATATTAGTGTTACGGCTTGGCACGGACCAAGTAATCGGAAACAAAAAAAAAGACACATATCGAATTCTTAACACTTCATTTGCACAAAAATGACTACACAAACTACACAAAAAACACTAATCAAATGTGTTGAGGAATCCTAGAACCACGCCTGGAAAAACAAAAGCAATTAGTTATGTAAATACATAAAGATATTTATCGCCACTTGCCTTTTCCAACGAACAATTACCTGCAACTATATAAATATTGTTATCTTATGTACATATGATACGATAATTAATATTCAATACTTACCGCTCACCGCATCACACACCAAAACACAAACAATAACAAACACACATCGCAATGAACAATAACATTGTATACTCAAAACAATAACAATTGAATTGTCATAGAATAGGAACGGATTGAAACAGACCCGCTATAAAACAAAGCTCCATTGTTATAATGTTCCAGAATACCCGAGCAAAGATACAACAACAGAATTTATTGTAGCGGGTACCGTATAAAAAGGGCACGAAATGTTCAGTACATAAAGTTGTAAAGTTCAGTTCAGTCGTAAAAGTTCAGTGGCTATTTAAACATTGTAGTGAAATAAAGTTCAGACGCAAATAAACCATAGTGAAATAGTGAAGTGCAAAAGTGAGAAAAGTTTCCTTTTGATCCGAAGTGAAAGTAAAGTCCTAGAATTGCCGCAGTTTGGTCGGTCGAACTACAAAAGTGTCGGGAAGTGTCCGAATCCTGTTTCGATTCCGCCAATTCGTCGATTTTCTCCCGTAACAATGTGTTTCCTTCATCGAAAAAAAGGACAATCTCAACGCCTGGTGAAAACTTTTGTCACTGTAGACATATTTAGACATAATTCTACAATAGAAAATGATGATGTATATGATTAAAATCATACACAGAACTTGATACTGCAGCATATAGATGCAGAACCCTAGGCTGATCACATGAAATGTAATATTAAATTACATAATATCTAAACAGAACTCAAAAAAAAGAGTTAATGGGTCTGGGCCTAGGGGCACGGACGGGATCTTAACATAGGACTGTGATTGTGTGTACTGATTGCATTTGAATTGAGTTTTTTTCATTGTTCAAAATCTGTGATTTTTTCTCTTTTAATAATCAAATGAAAGATCTGAAAAAAACCGTTTCCTGTATGAACTTGTACCCTTTCAATAGGTTAGATGAGATAACGTGGAAAAATCCGGAACCACATTCTATTCATAAATGTACACAAAAATACCATTAAAGCCGTTACTACCCTTTTCTTCTGTTTATTCAATTACGCAGAAAAAGACAAAAGGTGGGACCAGAATGCCGCGCCATGCGTCGCGTTGCGACAATTGTGCTTTGACACTTCATTTTAAATATGTGTGTTTCCATTTAGTCGAACACAATAATGCGTTGCGTCATTAGCATCGTTGTACTAAACGCTAACATTTGTTCTAAACTGCTTGCGCAGAATTCGCGATGACAGTGGCATGGTGTCGGTAATTTGGGTCCCAAACTCATTAGTGTAATCTCTATCAGATTAGAAGACACGAAGCCGGTTTTTAAATTCTAAAATTTGAATGAAAATTTTCACATCATGTTATTTGATTACTTGAAACACGTGTTTCTGACTTTCATTCAACCATATGGCTAAACAATTCCAACATTGTTGCTGAATTTTTTCATCATAATATAGGGTTGTCTTCATAAACAATTTTCGTATGAGACTTTTTCACCACCTGCAAACAAAAATGTTTTTCATTTAAATAGAGTACTATTTTGATATAGAAAAGCTAATTTTCAATCATAATTTTAATTTTGAAAACGTGTTCATTCCGACTGAAAATCAGCTATTCTTTCACTCTCCCCTAAACTAGTAAACGAAGCTCAATGCCGCCAGCGCGGATATGTCAATGTGTTGTTTTCAAAAAACATTCAACTGATCCGTGGACACAACAAGAATAAGATTTTCATACGAACTTTATTTTGTTTTTGTTTACATGAAAAGTGGTGACGCGAATGCTAGATTGTGACTGCAATTCAGCAGACTGCGTCGGACGAATGTTTTAGTACAAAACGCAAGCAATGACTGCTGATGAGAAGCAACACACAACGCGGCATTCTGTTTCCACCTAAAGAGTCATCATGTATCATTTTTAAACACAAATCTAAATAGTTAAGATCTACATAAATATAAGCCTAAGTCAAATAAATATATGACTACAGAAATATATTATACATAAAAATAGCATTATCTCCTCCGTTGCCACGTTTTCCGATGCATTGTTTGTAGGGGTTGTGATAACTTTAGAGCCAGGTGATGTATATTGAGTATCCTATGGCCATGAGTGTTCTCTTGAGAAGTTCGTGTAGCTGCTATAGTGAATTGATCTAATTGGGTGCTAAGTTCTGCTTATGTATAAGAAAGGGATAGGATAATGGGTAAGTGCATTCGAGGAAGTGTAGCGGGCTTCTAAGGAAGACATATATGGGGAACATTGAATTATGATTTTTCAAAGTTAACCGATGGTCTAAAAAATCATGTTTCTCCAAATGACATTCCAAAAATGACGTTTTTCCAAATTCAAAATATTAACTCTTTGTGGTCGTTTGTGTGCTCTCAGCCACCACAACAAGAAACCAAGCTAATCTTATATTTTACTCTTCTTCTTCTTCTCTGTTTTCAAGAGGCTTTAATTTTTGCAGTTCATTCGCCTCTATTATATTTTACTCAACCAAGTATCAATTTATGCTTTTCCTAAACGAAGCTTGATGTCTAGTGAACCTGTTCACGAATCAATACGGTGCTCCTATGAGTAATAGATAACGGTACTCAGTATCAAACAAAGGTGTCACCCACACAAGACAACGCACAGTGCGTTGAATGCATAGGAATGGGGGACAAAAACCATAACAGCAATTTTTATGTGAAAGATATAAAAAAACGGTGCCCTTGGTCCAGAAACCATGAAAACTATGGAAAACAGATACAATCAATAATCACGAAAATTTTTTTTGTAATATTTTTCCATAGAAGTTTATCTACCTCATTGGCTTTAATTTGGTATTTTGATCATCTAAATCGGTCTACGTTTAACATGGAATGGCTGAATATTTATATATGGAGACAACTAAAAATATAATGTTTACTCGTAAAATTTTTGTGCGTAAATTCTCGCGTTTGACATGTTTTTCAGATGTTTTAAAAAGAAAAAAAAGGGTTTCTGAACCTGTCAATCGCGATAATATACACACTAAAATGTTGCAAGTTAAACATTAATATTATTTTTCAAAAGAAGCATGAAAAAGTTGTTGTTAAGAAAATCTTTCTCTGAAGCAGTACCCTTTTTCGATGTATAGATGACTTGAGAAAAAAAAACAATTTTGCTTTTGTTTTTCAGTTTAATTGAAGAAATTGTTTAATATTTTTTAATTTTAACAATTTCCTACGTGGTGTTCCCTTGACCAACATATTGTATGTCTCATAGTTTTTGAGTTAGCAATTCCTGTTAAAAATCTAAGAAAAAACTCTGGCCCTTTAAAAAAAACCGGCTTTTTTTTGCTTAAAGGATCAATGTCTTTACATCCACACTATTTCGGATTTCGCTCCTTTTCCGCGCCGTTTATTCATCTTGCTGATGATCACGCTATGCACCTCGTAACACAGACATAATTTGGGTAAAACAATATGTGCATATGCCAAAACATCAGTCGCAGTTCAACAGTCATCTATCTAGCAACCAGTTTGCGGCGGCGACGGAGGCGATGTCATTCGAATAGCCTTTCTTAAGGCCTAAACATGAGAATCTCGGTTTTTGATTTTGCGAATGGGTCTTTTCAAGGCTAGAGGCGAATGAACTGAAGGAGTTTAAAGTCTCTATAATTCAAAACAATATTTGATGATGATATTGACATACACGGAGAATATACGTGTAAGTAAGAATAAAGCCTCAATAAAGCATAAAGTAAGAATAAAGCCTCAATGAATAAAGCCTTCCGGCTAATATGACTATAGTTTTAATGTCATTTGACATTAAAACTGCAGTGGTGTGCATTCTTTTTCTCCCTTTATTCTGCATTCAAGCGTAGCTGCACATATACATCCACCTGCACATCGATGGATGGTATTCAGACGGATTGCTATATCAAAGCAACCGTCGAACTCTCCCCTATCAAGTGCGAATGTGTTGAATGAACGTTTTCAGCGGTGAGCGTTCCCCGTGAACACTGTTGTTTAATTACGGGGCGATGGATATCTAATGTATAGGACGAAAAAAAGCCGAAATGTCATATGACATTTTTAGTTCGACGGTTGTTTGACTGTTCATTTTATGATGTTCATTAATGACACAGCACATACGTCTCCATGAACAGTCATATGATGGTGACCATTAGCAACACTGCCCTCGAGCTGTGAACGCTAGCGAATATTTCATTTGAAGTGCATCAGAAGAGTGCAAATGATTATAGATCGCTTCAAGCCAGCAGTGTTTGGCTTTGTGTGTGTTGCTTGTTTTCGTTGCGCGAAACTTAGAACTTGTTCATTTCCTGTACAATTTTTCGTATTTGCTCTCGTGCGCATCGGCTCTGTTATGATGCAAGAAGCTCCTAGCTTTGTAGAGGATTTTGATCGAGAGTCGAGAAACGATTTTTCATAAACGGTCATTCTCGCGATGTTTCATTTTTATCGCTGCAACTGTGTGCATCGGTTAGACGCGTGTTTGATGCTTGTTGAATGGCGATGCACGGAAGATGCCTCTCGTTAAATACTCAGTGCAATGCGTTCGTTGATATAAAGAAGTAAATTGCAACATATGACAAATTAGTGTATTGTTCTCGCAAAGGCAAGAATGAATCGTTGATTCTCGAAATTATTCTACAAAACCATGCAAGCCATTAAACCTTTTCAGGGTCCCCGGAACTTTTTACTAAAGAGTTATTTATGAAATTTCGACGTATTCGTAAATAATATCCTAAGCGGTAGTGTCTCGGATACAACCCCTCGTTTTTTTTCTTATTTTAAAAAATTTTATCATAATTTTACTATATTATTATTCATTATTAACTGACCCGGTAAACTTCGTTCCGCCCAAAATTGATTTTTCGTAATGAATATTTTTGAACATTCTCACTAAGTGAACGTTTGTGGGTGCGAGCGCAGAATTCTTCAATGAATGATATTCTGATTGGCTCTTTACTTCTTTTATTTCCTATTACTATAAATTTCCATAACTCCTACCAAAACTCATTAGAATATAAAATTACATTCAGACACAATTCTCGTTCAAGATTTTTGAAACTCTTGCAAATAACATGTTTCTTCATCACATGGTATACATACTTGATACAGTAAATTTTCATTCACAATTTTTATATTCAAAGCGCGTTATTCCACCTAAGAATTCATTGCCATTTTCGTTTCACACCAACGGATACAAGAGAATAAAGACGGCTTATATCTAACGATTCCGTTCTACATGACTCAATTCCCCATTCTCCTTCAAAATTTCCTTTTTTTTTCTCTCTCCATAACATTGATCTATGGACGAATACAATAAAATAGAGACGGCTCAAATCGGACAATTCTTTTTTCGGGTTTCACGCTTAACATCACATTTGGCGCTCCATTTTTGTTTATATAGATAATTAGCATCATTACCCGAAAATAGACTCAGGGAGCTATGGGAGGGTGCACCGGGAGATAAAAATGAACAATTTTTCATTTTCTCATGGTTCCATTCCGGCAACATTTTATATTTGATGTGTTGCCGAAATCAATTGAATAGTATACAGAAAATGGAATGCGATTTCGTTCTGAAGCAAACATTTATTGGCCCGACACTAGGTGCAACTTTTTCAACTACGGAAAAGAATTAATTATGCATACCTAGTTTTAGACACTCCGACCTAATGATATAAAATGCTAGCCGAACAATGTGTTGTGCTCCTTCGAAAGTCCCACGTCCACATTCTAAAAATGGTTTTCCATTTACCATCGCCCAATGATGATGTGGAAATGCTCTCGATGGCGGTCGCTAATCAGAACGATCTGAGAAGGCGGCCGCTTTGCACCATTTGTTTTCAGTAGCTTTCAAGCGCTAAGAGATTACGAGAGTGCAAGCGAAGGCGGTAGACCAAATCACGCCGGACTGGAATGGATCAGTGCTCTCTGTATTTATGCTGAAATTTATCATTCAAATTCCCACGAAACCAAATTTTCCAAGAACATATTTATAACGAGACTGAATGAAATGAATATTTCAATCTGGTGGTGAATATGGACCCCATCGAACGGGGGTACAAGCATTCAATTGATCCACGGTCCACCACGGTCACATTCGCGTGGGATGCTCGCCAATGCACTGAACTGTACCACTAATAAATCCATTTGAATATGAATGTTGCTACTTCATCAACCCACACGCGGTCCGCCGTAAGCATACATGATATTTTAGCGTACTTAATCAGCTGTGACCTCGAGCAGTGAAAATTCGATTAAACTTCAAATGCCTTTGCCCAGGATTTCCAGTTATTCAAGCTTATCAGTGTATTCTGCATCATCTTGGGTCAATTTAAAGGGGTTCCAAAACTTTTCATTGTATCCAATAGTCACTAA
This sequence comes from Toxorhynchites rutilus septentrionalis, assembly GCF_029784135.1. Classification (NCBI taxonomy): domain Eukaryota; kingdom Metazoa; phylum Arthropoda; class Insecta; order Diptera; family Culicidae; genus Toxorhynchites; species Toxorhynchites rutilus. The sequence goes on from NC_073746.1 coordinate 82,179,045, forward strand.
CGATTTCCCATTGCGTGGCCGCGTGCTCTTGTCAATTATCGCGAGCCAGCATATCTATAAATTATTTATTGCCATAATTATGGGACATATTGCTCGCTGTATCGAGTGTGTCAGGTGGAACAATCTTTCACTACCTTGAGGCGAACGGCCGGCTTGGAGGCGTGGAAACGCTCGACGATATGTCGACAGCGAGCAAAGTGATCTACAAATTATTCCGCAAAATCAGCTTACGTCGGGTTAGTACTGTCTATTTGTTCGCGTCTAGGTTCGTGGTGGCGCTGGAAAGATACACTCCCAGTCAGCGGACAAAGAAACTCGAGAGCTCCTTTCGCAGAATTACAACGGCTGGAGACAACGATACGAGCGCTGCTGCTGACGCTCGACTGGATTACCGACAGGAGAAAACTGCACCGAAGAACCCAGCGAAGACGCTTTGCAAGACAATAACACAGAGTCGCAAAAGCAGGCTAGACACGTGCCAGGCTGAAACGAGACAGAATTATGTCCCGCTTCTAGAGGCGACATCGGGTTAAGATGGTCGGTTTAAACCCCATACAACCAGGTAGAGAGAACGGTCATAAAACAGTAAACACTGTTTGGGTTTTTGAACTGCTTTGTTTTGAGTATTTTACGACATGCCTCGCATAAGAAGCAACTGTTAATTATTATTCAACTGGGGATAGACCCTTGTCCCGCTGGTGGACCTTTACTTCACTCAGGTGGAACAACGCGCCGTGCGGCCACTGGTGGGAATTTAGGCGGTGCGCGATTCTGCTCAAATTTGTCCTATGCGGCAAGCTAATTATTCTGCCCAACAGCGCGCGAACTGCGCGACTCGAACAGTGCGTGGGATGTGAACTCCCAGGGGGCATCCAATTAAAACTGCACTCTGCATCCCACCCAAAAGCTCGGCAGCCCAGGGGGTAACGGGTTGTGCACTCATAAAAGTGTATCGAAATTGATTTACAACCACGCGAAATGTTTACAACCGTTGACGGCACGCTTCAGTGGCGTTGGAGGGGGGGTTGTTGGTATCTGAGCTATATGTAGGGGAATTCGGTCAAATTTGGAACAATCCGTAGGGATTTTAGTTCTTGGAGACGCGCTTTTATTCCGTCCCAAAGTAAGAGCATGATACCACAAAGATATGGTTCAATATTTTTTTTCTGAATTATTATGTATGAAACATAAATGATTTCATTCGAATGCAAGTGGCGAAATGGTCTATTTTGCAGTGCATTGTTAATCTCTCATGGTCTATTTCTTGAATCGCGTTCCATGAATGTTAAGTGTGTTACTTTCTGCTTCTGGATCCATAATACTCACTGGGTCGAATAGATCTATAATCGGAAGACGTAGAATGTTGACGTTTGTGGGAAAATATATCGGAGTATTTTCTATACAATGTTTTATTTCCATTTTCAATCACGTAATTGTAGAAAAAAATGATATGATTAACAAACGAATATATCGAATATTTACAATTTCTCTTGAAAAATCATTAAATTTTATTTGGATAAAGTGCAAACAGCAAATACAATTTGTGGACCATTTTTTTGTTATATTTTTGTAAAGAAGCGTCGTTAACGGACATGAGAAGCTCTGTTTATAAATACTGGTTCCGGGTTTTTTACAAGTACCACTTAAAGTATGAAACTATGCAAATAACTTAATGAATGATTTTCAACTTAAGACTATGAGTGTGTTGTGTAAACAAAGAAATTGGGTTTCGCGTGAACTTGATTCAAGAGATAACGAACGCAGTTTTTTAACGTACGAAAAATTTCACAAAAAAAATGGAGAAAAGAAGTCCAGTCATGCGTCACCCACCTTCGAGCCGTAAAACCGAAAATTTCTGGCAAAAAGAAAATGCTGTGTATACACCCAACTAGCGTTGACAGAATAAATTTCATCTTCGGCAGGAAAAATGCTCATTCGTGTGTTGAAGGTGAAATGCACATATTAAACCACCTTTTTCAAAAGTGTTAAAATGTTTGTATGTATGAAGCGCACCATTCATTCTCTCAGACTGAACGTCAGCTTGGAATTGTACCAAAAAAAAGTCCAAATGATGTCAAGCAGGGATCGAACCAAGGCCGACTTGAATGTAAAGCTGTTTTACATGATTCCAACCACTGGTGGTGATGCACAAATGCGTGAGAATATTAGGGGAACCCGGGGCAAGAGTGCCACCTTAAGTTAATACGCGTTTTTGAATGCTCTTTTGGAATATTTGTTTCCATTTTTTTTGCTGGTTTGTTCATTTATACTCTTATTTAGGTGTAGCTATGCATCAAATTGTTCAAAAGTTATGCTTACTATGAAAATGTTTCATTTAAAAAATGATGTTTTTGGCTTGTATTTTTCCAGGGGCAAGAGTGCAACCTCGACGGGGCAAGAGTGCGAACCTTATAAAAAGATAATTTTTGATGAAAAAAGCACTGTGAAATTCACGGTGGTTCCAAAGAACACAAACTCAAGTTCTGGTGGCGTTCACGAAAACCGGCAAGCCAGTCTTCTCCGGCCAATTTGGATGTTTTGTCGAAAGAGTGATCTAAATTATTTCACTTTGCGATTTTATACCCGGGATGTCGTGTGTTGTCAGCCTATAAGATAACTTCTGCATATTAAGGATGTGACTCACGAGGTACTCCTCCTGTTGTTTAGAAAACACAGTTTTAAAACGGCCTAACTTCTGCATATATTTGGCCAATGTTCTTCTGGGCAAACTATATTCCTCCGCAGCTCGTCTCCATGAATTACAGAATGTACGGCAACAACCATAGTTTCCATCTGCCACTGGTTTCGGAACGAAATACGTTCATATTTACAAACCATGACCACAACAAACACAATCACGATTACACTATTTGCGTTTGACAGATCGAATTCGAGGTTACGACTATGACATTTTTACCCCGGTAATAATGGCTTCTTTTGCCCCGGAAGTTGAGAGATAACAAATTTATATTTTATTGAAATAAATGCGTACGATTTAAATTAGTTCATACAGTAAGTTGAAAAAAAAAGATTATTCTATTCGTATTTATGGGTGGAGTCATGCAAACATATAGAAACTGAGGGTATTTCGTTAATTTGCGCCTGTGCGTTCTTATATAGATCGCAGTTGTAAGAAGCTCAGTTTGTATTTATCTGTTTTCCAATTAAAAATGTGTAAGGTTCTGGCTGATAATATGTGAGATATATGCAGTATCTGTATAAAACAAAGTTCTGTAGTTAAACAATTGTAAAAGATGGAAATAGGCAAAATGATCAGATGGGCATTCTTGCCCCGGGTTCCTCTACATCACATTATAAAATGAAGTAGGATCTTAAAAGTATACATGGAAAGTGTTTCCTAAAAATAAAAAGGAGAGCATAAACGTGAACTTGTCACCTTTTCGCGACGAGGGCCGTGTATGTGTAACCGTGTAACTGGTTAATGCGTGCTTATTTGCATTGTATCTCTTGTTTCGCTCTCTCACATTGCTCTTGCTATCTCATATATATTATACCCCAACTCCCATCTCGCTTGAGTAAATGATGTACCAGTATGGGATGGCAGCTCATTTATATGTTATTTTAGGCTCATTCATTTTGGTATATCGTCAACATTGAAGCTCACACCCCCAATATACCAGATCATTGATCTTTCAGTACGACAAAGCTCGACCACATATATCGAAAACGTCGGGGATGCTTCAGAACTGTTACGATGGAATGTCCTACCCCACTTCCCATTTTCAACAGACATTGCTCCATCCGGCGGCTTCTTGTTTCGGCCGGTAACCTGACCGAGCAGCAAAAAAGTCAATTTATTAAGGCGGACTTCCTGAACGATGGAAGAGAATCGTTACTAACGATGGACATCATTTTAGTGTGTGTCAATGGGTAATTTTCGGGGGTCTTCGTAGCTACGTTTACGCGTTCGTTTACCAAGCGATCGATCGTGAGCTCAAAACTCAAGGCCTCAAGTGACTACGCAACAATCATCAGCGATGCGATGGAGATCGGACAATGATACAGACGGAATACTCTTGCCCTATGCGAAATATCAGGTCAATCGGACTTGAGGAAGAATGGCGCAAAGAGGTCAAAGTTTGAGTTTTTTGAAAATCGAAAAATCATCCAAGTAGAGGAAATCGGGATTTTCGAAAAAAAAAAGTTTGATGCCAAATGTCTTAAAATTGCATGTCGAGATCTACTGTCATCTCAAAAAAAAAAATGTTGTCAAAAATCGACACTCTGGAACATAGTTTTTTTTTCGAAATACGAGACGAAACGTATGGTTTTGGGTGCCAATAAAAAAAGTTATCTCGATTTTTCATTCGGAAATGGCTGCGAAATATTGATTTGCACCATAATATATCTTATGCAAAATATTAACTCATTCGGACTATTATTAGTGTCGCAGACGTTAAAATTTGAGTTTTTTGAAAACCAAAAAATCGCCGAAAATCGGGGTTTTCAAAAAATATGTTTGATGTCAAATGTTTTAAAATTGTATGAATCGTCGAAATTTACTGTTATCTCGAAAAAAAAAAATTGTCAAAAATTGTTCCGTCTAAAAAGTCGATTGTTCCAAAAAAAATATTTTTGAGACAAAAGTAAATCTCGATGTGTTTGGCATCAAAAATTTTGTTTGAAAACTCCGATTTCCGGTGATTTTTTGAATTAAAAAAAAACTCAAATTTTAACGTCTGCGACACTAATAATTGATATAATATAATATTTTGCATAGGGTATATCATCGTGCAAATCAACATTTTGCAGAATGTTCCGAATGAAAAATCGAGATAACTATTTTTACTGGTACCCAAAACTGGTGGATGTAAAATGGATCCCTTAAGACACCATTTTACAAAATGATCATAGTCAGAGCGCGATTAGCTTTTTTCAAATGGTGGTCAAAAAGGCACGACTATGCACTTGGTAAGGCTGGAAAGGAATAATTTATTATGATTTGCTTGTATATGGAGCAATTCCAAATGAAATCGAAAAATGACAAAAAAGGAGTATTTTTGATTCGAATGAAAGTTTGTATTCCGTTCGGGTTGGAGGAAAAATGAGTTTTCCAGAGCATTTGGGAATTTTTGGACTCAAGTGTAACTTTTGAAAAGGGCGTATCGATTTGAGTGAGAGAAATCTCTGATAATTTTTATCTCAAAAACTATGAGAAATAGTATCTTGGAAAGAGTCATAGAGTATTGATGTCCAAGCGTGAAAAAAATATACACCGAGAAAAAAATTAGTACTTTTTTCTTATTTACAAAAAAAAACCTTAATTTGCAATATCTAAAATGCATATATATATATTTTTATTTTTTGATAATTCATGTAGAAAATTTAAAAAAATGGGTAAAAGATGGTAAAACTATTTTTGATAAACTTTTTGGAACATCGAGTTTTTATGAATTTTCGAACGTTCGAATTTTTGTATGTTAACAATCATTTTTAGCCACAAATTATGAATTCTGATGTGATTTAAAATAAAAAAGCTCTTTATCAATCTCCTTCTAAACGCAGCCATTGTTGAGATATTAAAAAAAATATTTCTAATTTATTGTTTTTTTTAATAGTAAATGGGCTCTTTCGTATGTTTGTCGTGTTATATCGTCATGTTCATGAAAATTTTTGAATTTGCTTATAATTTTCAACATCTTTTCCAAATACATTATTAAGGTAAAACAATATGATTAGAAGATACGTTGTAAATCATTACGTTTTGTTTTAACCCACATGTCTTCAAATGTTTTTCAACGTAACTCCTAAACATATAGTTTTACCATAATGATGTATTTGGAAAGTTGTTGAAAATTATAAGCAAATTCATAAAATTTCATGAATATAGCGGTATAACACGACGAACATATTGAAAGGGCCTATTTACTATAAAAAAGGCATAATTAGAAATATTTTTTTTAATATCTCGAGAATGATTAGAAGGAGATTGATAATGAGCTTTTTTATTTTAAATCACATCAGGATTCATACTTTGTGGCTAAAATGATTGTTAACATACAAAAATTCGATGTTTCGAAAATTCATAAAAATTTGATGATATGTATTTTAGATATTGAAAATTGAAGTTCTTTTCTGTAAATAAAAAAAAGAGTACTAATTTTTTCTCAGTGTATATTTTTTCACATTTTGTCATCAATACTCTATAACTCTTTCTAAGACACTATTTCGGTACGACTCATGGTTTTTGAGATATAAATAAACAAATATTCCTCTCACTAAAATCGATACGCCCTTTTCAAAAGTTACACTTGAGTCAAAAAAATCCCAAATGCTGTGGAAAACTCATATTTCCTCCAACCCAAAAGGATTACAAACTTTCGTTCGAATCGAAAATACAAGTTTTTAAAATCTGCATTTTTAGTTCGATTTCATTTGAGGGGCTTAGAATGAAAGGGGTGTAAGTGATTTAATCGATTTCTCTTCATCAACTCTCTCTTTTGGTCATAACTTAGCTGCAAATACATTCCCAGCTGTATTTGACAATGTGGAAGATAGGCCAGAGCCTCATCTATCGTATTCTATAGCAAACTTGAATTGAAACGTTTTTGCAGTTGAGTTATTAACTAAATAAAAAGTTGATGAAGAGAAATCGATCAAGTCACTTACACCCCTTGCATTCAGAGTACCTCATTTGGAATCGCACTATGGTCAAATGCCGAATTCGGATCTCTACTATCAACAACTGAGTCGTTTGAAACTTAAGATTGACCAGAAACGGCAAGAACTAGTCACCAGGAGAGGTGTTGTGTACCATAAGGACAACGACAAGTCACACACGTCTATAATGACTCGTCAGAAGTGAGTCAGTGTGGGTTTCTTAGGGGTAATGAAATTATCTTCAAAATGGGCATAAGTCTTGACATATTTGACCAAATTCAGATCATTCCAACTATGCCACACACTATATCCATACTCTTAAAGTTTTAGCCACAGTTACATATTCTTATGACATGAGTGAGATGATGAGACACCTTCATTAAAACATACCTCAGCTTGAACACAATTTGTGAATATGATCAGAAAAATTTAATAACGGGCAGAAGCCGTCAGACTCTAGTTTCGCTAACTCTTTGACTTATCATAGTTCTTCACGCCAAAGTTCCTGACAGATACACTACAAGACGAGCATTTGTGACAACACTAAATCGTCTGAGACGCGTGATCTCGGCAAACCGCTACGCTATCGCCGGAGTGACACGGTCCGTGTACCGGATCACCGGTGCAGGCTATAATTATGGACCATTTTGTGTAGAAATAAACTATTTCATTCTTTTTCACACAGCTCCAGCACCGAGCAGCAGATACGGTTGTTGCATTTCTCTCATTTGAATATTTTAACTGCTACCGTTCCGTTGCGCGACTTGCCACAGGCGACAACTGTGTGCTGCACCCTATGGCATCGCGGGCGACCGAGAGTGATTATAATATCACCAATTATATCTAATCACGCGGACAGGCCCAGGGAGCAATGAAAACAACGACTTTCAGCTGAGAAGGCTGTTGGCCCTGCGGAGAGAAAACAGTAGTGTTGCGACAGGTTTCGCGACCAACTATGCACACTGTAAAAAAAAGTTGGTGATGGATTGAATTCGAGCGGCTGCGGATCTTGAGATTGCGTGGCAGTAATTAGGTCAAATTATACACTAATTGCAGAAGAGATTGATTGCACAGGTTATTCAAATCTGCGGTAATGATCGCGAGTAATGAGCAATACAAAATTGCAATAAAGGCCTCGTGGAATCTCCTACTCGATCACGTCATAAGACGTGCCTTTACGAGGAATCACAAACAGCTGTGGCGTACACGTTGCATGACTCATAGCTCCATCAAATGTCACCATTAAATTCGTTTGTCGTGTCCAATCAGCGAAGCGAAGTTTGAACCGATGTTTCCGCTGACGGCAAAATAACAGACAAAAAAGTTTGCGCGAAAAAGGGCTGCCGTGAAATCAATAAAAATACAGCCAATCAATTTCCAATCGTTCACACTGCGAATGCAACCCATTCACGCGGGCCTCACGACATGGGGTTGATTCTGGGGCCCACCACCACAGAGGACCAGAATGGCAACCACGGGAGCCCCGCTCTACTTTTTTTTCTCTTCTGCTCGTTGTAGCTCGAGGTGGGTTCTGGAGTTTTTAATTTAATTCATATGCAATCGCTTGAGTAAGCTTTAGCGATTTGCCGCACTGAAAATATGTAATTTGAGTCCCCGCGGCTCGGCGGAGGCACGATTGCCGCGTAATGTGGGCTATTATTTTTCCGATCAGCATGAGGGTTGAGAAACCATGAGGGTGTGTTTTGAATTGGTATTCAATGGACCCCGAATCGGATTTCAACGGGCGATAATTGGCAGCGAAAGTAAATAACACACATTCAGATGTAGCTCAGAACGGAATCGGTTTTGCGAAAGGTTTGCCTGGCAATGTTTTACAACTGTAATTTAATACCGCATGTACTTCCAGTATAATGTATTCAATGTTAGTTGAGATATAGTGGTTACTTCAACCAGATCTCAAACATTGTTTTTTTTTTTCCAAAATATATATTTTATTAAGGCTCATATTGCGTCAGCCTAACGGGGCCGGGAGTTCAATATTTTGACAATCTTTGCTTAGACTATGTTAGTAATATGTAACCGATTACTCGCGGTTGACTCGAGGTTAGTATTACAAGTGTTCTCATAATTGGTATGTCGCAGTCTTCGATGCTCTGTACGTGTGCCCGACACGGGATACTTCCTATTGGGATGCAGCTGACCATTAATCAGCAACGCCCCCCTAGTCTGTACCCCATATCTAGCGTGGTGCGTCTTTCTCGACTCGAGGAATCCAGGATAGAATGGTCGCTAGCCGGCGCAATCATCAGCTCGTGTAGAGTTGTCATGAGCGGTACAACCTTTGGCTCTTGTTGAATCATCAGTGGACTGCACAACCTTTGGCCCGTGTATCTGTAAAGAGTGTGTGTATGTATTGCCGCATATCCCGGACGGGGATATCCGATTGTCTGCCTTGTGCTCTCAGTGCTCTGGAGAGCTGAGAGCGAGCAGCATGGAATCGGATACACGACCAGACAACATGCTCGATGTCGTGATAGCCATCGCCACAATCACAAAGATTGTTTGCTGCGAGCCCAATACGATAGAGATGCGCGTTTAGGTTGTAGTGATTGGACATAAGCCGAGATATCACACGAATGAAATCACGACCTACATTCAATCCCTTGAACCATGCACTCGTCGAGACCTTAGGGATAATCGTGTGTAACCAACGACCGAACTCATCACCACTCCACATGCGCTGCCAACTTACGAGCGTATACTGACGAGGAATGTGGAAAAATTCATTATAAGCAATTTGCCTTTCAAAAAGTGTGCCTTCTAAAGCGCCCACCTTAGCTAGCGAGTCCGCTTTTTCATTCCCCGGAATCGAGCAATGAGAGGGAACCCATGCTAAGGTAATCGTGAATAATTTTTCGACCAAAACACTCAATAGTTGTCTTATTCTTGTTAGGAAATAAGATGAGCGTTTATCAACTTTCATTGAGCGGATTGCCTCTATTGAGCTGAGACTGTCTGAAAAAATAAAATAGTGGTCGATGGGCAATGTTTCAATGATCCCTAATGCGTAATATATCGCACCCAGTTCAGCGACATACACGGAACAATGATCTTTGAGTTTGAAAGAGGCACTGGAACTTTCATTGAAGATGCCGAAGCCAGTGGACCCGTTTATGAATGAACCGTCAGTAAAGAACATTTTATCAGATCTAACTTTCCCATATTCTGCCGAAAATATCGGCGGAATAGAATCGGAGCGTAGGTGATCTGGGATTCCATGGATTTTTTGTCGCATGGACAGATCAAAAATGACAGAGGAATTGCAGAAGTATGGGAAGCAAACTTGGTTGGAGATGCCTGGTGAAGGATGCACGTCGTGTGTAAGGTACTCATGGTATAAAGCCATAAAACTTGACTGAGGAGTCAGTTGGAGTAGATCTTCGAAGTTATCAATTACCAATGGATTCATGATCTTGCAACGGATGAGAAATCTGTAGGATAATTCTGTGAACCGAAGAGTAAGCGGGGGTACTCCTGCCAAATTTCGAGACTCATCGTATGTGTCGAATGCAAACACCCCATGGCTATACGCAAGCAACGATATTGTATTCTCTCCAGCTTGAGAATATGAATCTTGGCAGCTGATCGGAAGCAAAAACTGCCATATTCTAACACTGATAATATCGTTGTTTTGTACAACTGAATGAGGTCTCCTGGATGGGCACCCCACCATGTTCCGGTAATTGTTTGGAGAAAATTGATTCTTTGCTGGCATTGCCACTCCAGAATACATTCAAACATTGTTATGCAGTTTCTTTTCCTATGTTTTTTTTTTGTGAGAATCCTGCGAACTTTTGATTCACTAACTCTGGAGTCTCCTCTAAAAGCATAACAATGTTTTTGCCTGGCCGTGTTGCTGTGTTGCAGTCAGCATGAACAGCGCAAAACATCGGCTCGAGAGAGTGCTTCTCTGTGTTTGTCTGGTTTTCAGTCGGATTAAGAATACCAGTATATTCTGCTGCATTTTCACTCTGGAATCGTTTCGATAATTCCAATGCACGGCACATGCCTAAAACCCACAGCGGTGGAAGGATAATTTTCATGTTGATTTTATATGGGAAAGTTGAATGTTAACAAAATATTGATTATCTCAATAGTTACTGAAATGGTTCGGAACTTTATGGAGTTTGGTAATTAAACATCGTTCATGAATGCGACTTTTTTATCATTTGGGCAATATAAACTATCATTTGTTCAGTTTCTACCATAGCATAGATCTGTTTCATAGAAACAAACAAACACGGCCGTATTTGTCCTTCAATTTTTACAACAGTCCCAATACCAATGCTACCCACAATTTCATTATCGTTTCAGAATGAATGAAATTGAAACACGATGCGATGCGATGTAATGCGATACGATGTGATGCGAAGCGAAGCGATGCGATGCGAAGCGATTCGATGCGAAGCGATGCGATGCGATGCTATGCGATGCTATGCGATGCGGTGCGATGCGATGCGATGCGAAGTTGAGTTTGTAAAGAAATGATGACAATAACATTAAAACTTAAGATATCGTTTGAAAAAAACCTCCACCGACTTTCACTATCAAATCTTCATAGAATTATTGCAAAATATGACATATGTGACTAATTTAATTTTATGTTATCTGTAAGTCAGAGCCAATCGTTCCTTAAATATCAAACTTTTGAAAAGTGGGTAGAGAATAGCGAGAATAACAGAACCTCATGCGTATTTCGCTGCCTGATCACTTATCTATCAGAAGATACCCAGCAAACATTAAATCGTATAACCAGCGTATATACATCTGCATATATCCCAAATTTTGGGTGGTATATGATGCGCCTAACTGGCATATACATTCAAAAGTGGAGGTGATTTATTTGTGCAGATTATAACTCTATTATCATACGAATATACGATTTACTGCAAACCTGGAGAAAAAAAATGGCAAAAAATATTTACGTCAAATGTAATTATAACAGAAAGCTTCGAGAACGAAATTTTTAAAGACGTAGATATTCCTAGTGACGATGGTATTGAAAATGAGAAGAAAGAATAGATGTAGAACGCAAAAGTGAAGCTTCTAATATGTGTTTGGAGCAAGCTACAGTTTTGCAAATGAATTAAAAAAGCTGAAAATCATAAAAGGTAGAATCAATACATAATTTTATTTTTATAATCTGTTGAATATGGGACACTTTTGCCATTGATGCAATAAATGTGTAATGCATGCCAGCAATGTGTATCTGGTAGCTCTGCGCAGTGGCGATATCGTAACCAATGAGGTTTTACGGAGGTGCGATTATTGCTAGTTGAAAAAATGTGTATCCCAAAAGATCAGCACTTATCGCTTTTGACAAACAAAGATTTTTTACATGAGATATTTCAAAGATTTTCCAAATGACATAAGACACTTATGCAAACAGTTATTCTGGTCTTAAGTTACTCAAATAATAGTTCTATATAGTTCTATCTGAAATGATCAGAACATTTCAGTTTAGATAAACAAAGATTTTGTCGCTTGAGAAACTTATGCGATTATTCAAGTGACATGAGACATTTATGCAAACCGTAGTTCTGATACTTATGATCATTTTGTCCCATCACACCAAAGTGTCACAATCAGTGTTGCCGCATTTTAATCTGTACCAGAGGGGTTAAAAATTTTTCTCATCTGTACTTTTTCTTCCAAAAATACTGTCCCGTGGCTGAGTGGTTAGTGTCCCACATTATCATGCCGGGTGTTCGGGTTCGATTCCCGTTCTGGGCGGGGGATTTTTCGATTTTCAAAGAAATTTCTTCCGACTTGCACTGTGATCACGCGTATTCTAGAACATGCCACTCCAGAATACACTCAAGGCGTGTTATCTGCCATAGAAATCTCAACTAGGTACTACTAAAGAAAATGACGCAATGTAATACCTACGTTGAGAAGGCAAAAGTTCCACTGGGAACGTTAGTGCCATCGAAAAAAAAACTAATTTATTTATTACAAACTAGCTGACCCGACAAACTTTGTCCCTCCCAAAATTTGTTTTTTGTTATCAATACCTTCAAATATTCACGTTTTCTTACTATGAGCAAGTTCATGGGTCCAATCGCAGAACTGTTCATTGATTGATCTTCTTATCGACCCCGTTGAATTTACCTTTTACTATAAAATTCGTAGTATTTCTAACAAAACTCATCATTATAATATCAGATTATTTTCAGACACAATTCTCGTTCAAGATTTTTCAACCACTTGCAAATAACATGTTTCTCCGTAACATGGAATAAATGTTTTATACAGAAAATATGGTAGAATAAAGACAGCCCTAAAACGGACAATTGTTTCCCCTCAGAATGGTGGGAGGAGTGTTAAACCACTTTAGAAATGTTTCTTGCCCCCTTAAACCTCCACATACCAAATTTGGTTCAATTTGCTTCATTAGTTCTCGAGTAATACAGCAATTTGTGTTTCATTTGCATGGGAGCCTCCCTTTAGAGAGGGGGGGGGCGGTGTAGAGTCTATCCACCATAGAAACATTTATTGCCCCCTAAAACCATCACATGCCAAATTTGGTTTCATTTGCTTAATTAATTCACGAATAATGCAGAAATTTGCGATTCATTTGTATGGCAGCCCCCTTAGTGAGGGGGGTGGGGAATCTAACCATCATAAAAACATTTATTGCCCCCTAAAACCTTCACATGCCAAATTTGGTTTGATTTGCTTGATTAATTCACGAGTAATGCAGAAATTTGTATTTCATTTGTATGGCAGCCCCCCTTTTGAGAGGGGGGGGGGGGGGTGGAGAGTCTAACCACTGCAAAAATATTTATGGCACCCTAAAACCTCCATATGCCTAATTTGGTTTTATTTGCTTGATTATTTCTCGAGTAATGTAGAAATTTGTGTTTTAATTGTATGGCTTCCCCCCTTAGAGAGGGGGGTGGGGAGTCTAACCATCATAGAAACATTTATCGCACCCTAAAACCTCAATATGCCTAATTTGGTTTCATTTGCTTTGTTAATTCTCGTATAATGCAGAAATTTGTATTTCATTTGTATGGCATAATAGCGTTCATCGTATCGTTGCCGAACCGATTTGAAACTTATTTTTTTGATTACATTCAGAAAAATTGCCGAGAAGTGAGGGGTAGTTTCTGGAACTGTGATTTCCTTACGGAGTAATTTTAGGGTATGGAATTCATTCTCCAGATCTTGTATATTCCTATCGTAGAACCCTGGAAACACCTCTAACACAAGGAATTCGGTCCTTATGAAACTGAACAATTATGGCATTGCAAATACTCTTATGATCAGCAGCACCAAGCGATACTGCGGCGTAAAAGTCGTCATATACCTTAATGTTCAAATGTAAGAAATTTCACACGCGGAAAAAATCTGTGCCAATCTTTACTTTTTACGAAAATCTATACCCTGTACCGTACAGAATCTGTACCAAGAATAACGAAAAAATCTGTAACTTTCCAGATAAATCTGTACATGTGGCAACACTGGTCACAATGACTAAATTCTTCTTGAATGGCGTTAACGTTCCCCCCGGATTTTTTGCGGTCTCAACGTATGCATTAACTAACGTCATTTATTAATACTTAGTTGAGATTTATTAAGCCAAATTAGTTAGATATCACAAATCAAACACACCCACACACAAACTTAGACACACACTCACAACAACATACACAGATTTTGATTTTTGAAAAAAAAAAAAAGGCTCTTTTCCGACATTCGAATACAATTTTTGCGTGGATGGCACACAAGTCAATTAATATCTTTTAATTACCATATAATTCACTTTCAGCTTCCTGGGCTAGACATCATTTCTCATTTTATTTTCTTTCAGCGTGTTTGATATAATGATTTCTTATTTATACTACCAGGTGACCAAATATGCCTCCCATTACTAACGTACTTCTCTTCCAGCATATGTTATACAATTATTACACTATATACATGATTTACCGGAAACGAGAGCAGAGGGAGCATGCGCAAAATTTGATATGAAAAAAACCCCAAGGCCTTTCTCAAGGCTAGAGGCGAATGAACTGAAAAGTTTAAAGCCTCTTTAATCCAACATCATCATCATCATTAAGCCAAATAACACGCCTTGAATGTATTCCGAGGGGCAAGCTCTAGAAATACGCGTGACCACAGTGCAAGTCGAAGGAAATTTCTCTGACGAAAAATCCCCCGGCCAGAACGGGAATCGAACTCGAACACCCGGCATGATAATGTAAGACGCTAACCACTCGGCTACGAGTGCACTTTTTGACTAAATTTTGCTGTTACGGATTTTGTCTCACATTCCTATGCATTCAACGCACTGTGCGGCGGAGAGTTATCTTGTGGAAACTTGATAAGGACCGGTGGGAATCTTTGGGAAGTAATCTTTGAGAGTTGACTTTTGGGAACCAGTCGTATCTGAAAAAAGGTTTTTTCTGAGTGTTTTCGAACATTGATAATATTTGTCTACCCTAGTTATCAACTAATCCGATATGATAGTCAGGCAAAAAAAAGTAGAACCGTGTTTCAAGACATATTACCGAATTCCACCGCCCAAAGCCTCCGTATGTGCTTACTTAAAAAATATCGTTGAAATTCATATCATATAACTGTCAAATTCTAGGACTCTTGTTTGCATCCAGGTTGAGAATATGTTGATGAATGAATTCGGATGTTGTGTTCGTAGCCATCCTACGAATTTATTCGATAATACCTTCCATAGTATAATTGTGTGAGTACGAATCTGTATCTGTAGTGAAGCTCTAAGGAGTAATGCAGCCAGAGTTGCTTGTTTTACTTATTTTGTGAAGAGAAAACTGATGCAGATTAACACTTCTGAAACAAAGTACAGGTAGGTAGGTACCCACGATATCTTCCGTCGGTCCTTCAAAGTATCGTACGGGACGCTCCAATAAATCATCTTACGCATTCAATTACTTAAGCGAATGTGACACAATGTTGAATCAACAGCAGCGATCCCAGCGACGGTCGCGTGGTGAACGCAAGCTGTCCTCGCAAATCAGGAAGATGTGAAAGTGGGAAAATTCATCTTACGCCACACGGCTGGACAGAGAGCGGAAGCGATGTGAGAAATTAATCTTAATTTGAGCGTGTCTGTTCGGTGCGACAACGCGCTCCATAGCTTCCCTTTAGGTGGCTGGAAACGACTGCAAAAATGTTGTGCTGTTTCTGACGAATTTAAAATGAAGTCGAAGGAAAAAGCCGTTCGAACTTTCCATTTCTGGAAGCGGTTGAGAACGGCCGATGATCGTCTTGTAATCGTGGATAATCCAATTAAACGCGCGGAGAATCATCTACCGCCGCCACCGTCGCCATCGTCGCCATCGCGGCACAGAGCATAACGAAAGAGCGAAGTGTTCTCTTTATTCTAATTTATGTCGCCGGTTATTGCGGATTTCCAGTTCGAGACCAGGGGCCATGCATAAGAGCGGCGTGCGGGCGGGAGCAGGTTTTACACTTCAAATTAATGTGATTTCGTTTGAAGTAGCGAGCTGCGAACGGCAGTGTACGACACCAAACAGCACTTCGTCGGCGTGACGAAGGGCCGAAATTAGCGTGCAGAAAAGGATCTGAAATCCATGAACACACACACACTTTAGCCGTAAAGAATCACGCCACGGCACGATTTTTGGTGGGTTCGTTGGAACTGAAACAACAAAAAAAAAACACATACAAATAAATTCTCCCGAAAGGCGTTTATTGCAGAATGCACTTAATGGTGTCAAATTTATTCCAACCGTTGGAGGCAGGAGAGGTTTTGAGCGATGGAATCTAATTATGGTTTACGAACCAGACCCGCATGATGTATTTCAGTGATAATTCACCTCGGAACGGAGGTTTTTACTCCAATGAAACGGTAATATTGGTGAATACATAGTATGACTCGTAATGGACTGGAGGGTAGATATTCGTGATCAGTCTGCTCATTTTTACTTATAGTGAACGTTTCAGAGATATTTCGAAACATATTAGGCTTTTATAATGAAACTGGGTTGCATTGGGAGGACGTGAATAATAACCCAACATTTCCTGTCACTTAGGTGCAAAATTGATATACCAACGGTACTGATATCATTCTTACTCTTGAAGCAATAAATCAGGTCTGTCTCGGGATAATTCTGATGATGTACTTCCGAGAAAAAAATATAATCACTGCTGGTCGATAAGCGACCATTCTATTGAACCATCTTTCTAATATCTGAGGTTTCCCGATAATAGAATATGTGTCCCTCTTTTGACGTAGGATTACGTCTTTCGGGAACATATTGGGGTACAAATTGGAAAACGAATATCGATCGCATCGTGAAAAATGTCCAATTTCAATCGCTTATTGCTCAGTCATTTCATGACGGATGGATGAGATTTTTACATCAAAACATTGCGGCACTCTATAACAATTTTTCACCTTGAATAAAATAATATATATCATGTAATTAACTATCGAACAGTTGAAAAATCTCAACCCTTATCCAAACGGTACTGATTGGTCGAAATTGACGTCATTTCTTTTTCGCCTACTTCGCTTCTTTCGTTCCCCGATAAGTCAAATCATCGGCAACCAACGATGGATGCGGTGCGGCAAAGGGAGCAAAGAAGAGGAAGCAGCGGAGAGCATCGAATTAAATCTAGTGTGCATTGCTGGTGCGCTCCTCTTCACATCAACAATTGGATGCGGCAAAGGAGGCAGAGGAGCGAAGTGCATTGCATCGCATCGTATCACACCCGCTATCCGTCGTTTAGCTCGTCATGGCACAGAAGCCGATGGCGCCAAAGTCAAGGAAAGCATCAGCGAATCCGTAAAACCTACCGCTCTCAAAACTAAACTGCTACATCCGACGCAGCAGATTCCGTACAACCCATTAAACCATTCCAGTCCTTCTCAGGACTATCAATTTGTTTTGAAACAAAAGAGTTTATTTTACTGTTTTCCACTTACCACAAAAACTATATAAAACTATGATCAAAAATAGATTATTTTTACATTTTCTACTAACAACTAACAGGGAACCATCATATCACGTCTAGAAATGTCTAAAATTTCCGTAGGGGCATATTGCAATATCCGATTCATTCGAGGAAATGTCTATAAGTATTCGATTAATCGAGCGAATATTCATTGACTAGACATCGATAAAAGTTACGTCAAATATAATTTTAAATAAACATCGAAGTGCTAAATAATATATATTTTAATGAAATCGTTTTTCAGTTTGATCCAATATATTAACAATTCATGATTCATGCGGCGATAGAAAAATAAACCCATTACCAACGTAATTCACATAATTCTTATTGGAAAACGTACTGTTTTGACGTAGGATTACGTCTTTCGGGAACATATTGGAGTACAAATTGAAAATTGAAAATCGAGCACATCGTGAAAATTGTCCAATTTCAAACGCTTATTGCTCAGTCATTTCTTGGTGGATTGATGAAATTTTGGCGTCAACCGATTTCTGCACTCCATAACAATTTTTTATATTGAAGAAAATAATATACGACATGAAACTAACTATCGAACAATTAAAAAATCTCAACCCCTATCCTAACGGAAATACCCACTTCTGATTGGTCGAAATTGACGACACATGCGGCGGTTCTCTAACAGAGACATCAAAACCAAGCTGCCTAGGGTAAATCGACATTGCAAATACATGAAAGTAGGGGGAGCTTTTGTTCCCACCGAAAAGTGTTCCCTAGCAGAGACATCAAAATCGAGATGCCCAGGGGAAATCGGCATTGCAAATATATACATGTCGAGGGCATTATTATATTGCAAGTAAGGTGAGTGATACGATTAATTCTAGCAAATAAAATTTAAATTTGGAACTTTAATGTTGGTTGCTTCGTGAAATTTCTTTTCACGTTTTTTTTCTTTATTTCGTCCATACATAACACAGGAGGCATCCCGTCTAAGATCACAGAGGGTGGTTTTCATCATAGCTCGTTCCACTTCGGTATCTTTTATTTGATATACACCTTCCAACGACTGTTTACCATCCTTCATGTAAACACTGGTATAGTGAACAAACAATACCCAACAACCAAACAAAACGGCGCTTTTCAGGGCCACCAAATCATTATCAAAGAGTTTAACGGTGTAATTCTTCAAACATATCCAAAATCAACAGATAGCTTAACGGAATCCTACGTCAACTATACGGTCGTGTCTCGGACACAACCCTCCTGTGACTTTTTTAGATTCTACTCAACAATTGCCCACTCCTTCTCATTGGCCCAACATTGTTGGCCTCCAATGGAATGGATGGAAAACAAGGGACCATGAAGCGATTTACGATTAGTCGCAAACTGCACAGATCGTAATCTGTGCAAACTGCGACTAACTATTAATCCTCTCCCATCATAACCAAATGATTTTCTCTCGGTAACTCTGAGTTGGCCAAAGCATTGCTAGACTGAAACTAGTTCGAATAATTGAGTTACTCTCCTTCCTCGTTCTATTTACAACTCCTAACAAGAATTTGCTCCATGGGAATGAGTATCTCTATGACGTACGCTTTATCGAGACGTACGAGAGACGTCCGGGCGTTCAATTTTCCTCTCCGAGCGCATTTACTTCGATGAAACTGTGTGAGGAAAACAGCAGATAGGACGACTTTAATGTTTAATGTTCCACAGAGGATTTCTCAGATGGTGTTTAAATTCATCTACAAGAGACTACAAACAATAATCCCCATCAAATCACTAATTTTATTAGTTAATGTAAATGCGTTATTGGCCAAGGCTATTACGATATCGAACACGTGGTCTTGCGAGATATATTTTTCCGCCAGCCCAAATACAGAACACTCCTTTCGGGCCCGAGTAAACTGGTGGCTAGTAAACCTTAATTACCTTGAATTAATCAAAAACATAAATTAGCGCAAATATGTCAACATGTGTTTTTTGTGTAAGCAAGTAAATATTTACTCCTAAAATTTAAGGATTGTGGAACTCTACATAATTTGTATGCAGATAGACTATCCACAGTTTGTGGGGGGAATACTCATACAACTCAAATGGGTAATGATTATCTGCTATCACAAAGCTGAGATTTTTTTTGACGTTTTGTTTTACTACTGATTCATTCAAAAAAAAAAGCTTTATTTTAAAATGTTTTCTTATCCTGAGACTGGCACCATATTGCACTGCTACTAAAACCGTAGGCTAACCTCAAGGATATCTTTTTATCCATTTTCGGCGAATAATCAATAGAGTGCCGTGTTATGAAACATCAGAACAATGGCAAAAACAACATCAAAATCATTAGGTGTTGGTTCGGTTATTCCTGACGACATTGGAGTATATTCCATCTGATCATCTTTAGGAAGGTTAACGACCTTCAAAGGATAAATTTAACTTGGGAACATTAAATTGATGTTCATGACTTCCAGTCGGACGTTTATCCGTTCTGATAATAATTGTGTGGTCCTCACAAAGCATATATTCCAATGCCGTCAGTTCACTTAAATTCTTCGCATATCGTTTGATGATTAGGTAGGATGTTGATAATCATTTTCTGCGATACCGATTGTTCCAACAGTATTTATTCGACAATATGGATATTGAATACCTGAAATTAACCAGATTCAACCAAACAAATCTGCGGAGAAAGCAGTATGTACACTCAATAGATGCAACAAGTTTGAAGGGATATGAAAAAAAAAACATTGGTCGTTCAATAAATTTACTGCCACATATGTCGAAAGTCCACTATATATGAATAACATATGTCCTTACTAAATCATTACATTTATTTGCAACGTAACCACACAGAATTGAATTAATCAAATGTGTGATCCGTTTTATCTACAAAATAAAAAAGGGTCTTGAATCCCATTGAATTCGAAAAGTGTTTCGTGAAATCACTAATTGAATTATTATTAGAAAAAATATTTGAACAGAAATGTGAATGGTCAGAATTATTGAAATCTAAAAAAAGATTTTGGGCGGGATGAGATTCGCTCAAATCTGCTGGTAATAACATTATTCAATTGCATCCATTACCCGTCTGCTGTTTATCGGGCGGGAGACGACAACAAAATAAAATCGACACGAGACTGAGTCAGCCACTCACTGCGGACAGTGCAATAGAGAATTAAAAATCTCTCGACGAGTGTCGTAAGATTTCAGTTCATCGTCTCTTGTACACTTTCCGATCAAGAACTCATCATCTGCTCTATGGGATGGGATTAATCGTTTGTGGCTTGCACTCACGACAAACCTTGAGTAGTAGAAGTAATGCTCCGAAAGTGCTTGCAGTGGGGATTCCTCTTTTATATTGCTTTTTTGAGATCTTGGTAGCTCACCGTTCCAAGTATTCTCTCTGTGTACATATGAAGGATAAAAAAGCATCGCCTGCTGGGGTGATTTAAAAACATCCGACTAGAGGGATATACCTATTCATTGATCGTTGAATGTGATTTTTTACCATCACTGTTGGAGGCAATTGGATAAGTTAGAGATAATTTTCTATTGAATCCACCCATTGTCACGATACTCTCCGTTATAGTGGCCAACCAGCCAATCAAAAACCCTAGGGTAAATGGAGGCAATTTGGACCTCCTAAACAAATCGCCTAACATTTCCAAACCAATACAATTGTACACTGAGCTATACTAGTTTTGTCTCAATCAATAATCATAATACCAAGCTTCAAACGACGAAATATACATATAATAAAATAAAAAAGATGATTTTTGGACATAAAAATTTAATGTAGGGTGATTTGGTCATTTTTTTCCAAAATAAATATATTCAAATTAAGGTTCATGTGGCGTTAGCCTGACGGGGCTGGGGGTACAATATTTTGACAATATTTCTTATTAGGTATGTTAGTAATATGTAACCGATTACAATATGTCATTTTTAATTTGGTCATTGTTGTGGATGATATGAATAATGTTTAAATGTGTGTGTGTTTCATCGAAAAAATATACTTATATAAGGTACACCGGGGCAAGTTGAAACGATTTTTTCGAAGTTCAACTTGAAAGTTATCTTAAAAGTTTCAAAATCATCACAATCTGTTTACGGCATATACAAGGTATGAGATTCACACTGGATGTTTCGAGAAATATCAATTTTTAAAATCTAAAGAATAATATATTATCATTTGGAAAAAGGGTTTTAGTACACGTGAGATGTGGGGGAGTAGTCTGATACACACAAAACGGACACTACATACTAGAAATTATATTCGAAACAATATCATCAAGAATACTATTTTAGACGCTTTGATGTCAGAGTAGAGTCACTCAAAACGACCACTAATGAGGTTTATGGGATCGAATAATATTCAAATACTACGTAACATACTCAGAAAGGGAGGAAGGGATGCCTAGTGGAAACTTATTTAGAAATAAGTCCAATTAAATCTAAACATGTTTATGCAAATGTCAAAAAAAGTAAACAAATTGCGGTACGTAATATATGAACGCCCCCTAATTGCAAAATTAACAAATTTGACTGGTATCATGCCTGTGTATTCATAAATTATGTAGAACATACTGTGGAACGAAATATGAATGATTCTTATTTTTTTAATTTATCATCATTCATTCATATAGCAATCACCGACAAGTAACATCCGGCATCTGTAGCAATGTTTGAAAATAGTCGATTTTGACTGGTTACAACAGGGTAAAAAAACATGGTGTGAGTTAAAGTGCTCAGAGCTATACGGAAAAAGAATTTTCAGTTTAGATTTTATAATTCCTACACTTGATTATCCCATTTTGATTACCTGACGTGCAATTCTGGCGATATTTTTGAAAAAATATCCGGGATCTACACCAGGTGCGGTATTTGCGGCCAATTAAAATTCCATTTCCCGGATATCATGTTATGTCAAACCATATAGCTGATTTCGCAGGTCGAGAATATGATTCATCATCTCCAGTTCTTGCTGCAGTGAAAATGGTTCTATGTCATTCTTCGGATGTAGTCCGAAACGTCTAAGTCTTCGAAATAATCCCTCGAGAAAATGTCGAAAGAAGTCCACTCTATTACGCTTCAACAACGCCAAACCGGCTGTTGAATCATCAACGCGCCGCTGTTTTTGGTCGACGGTCAGCAAACGCGGCACTCATCGTGCGGATAGCTTTCGGTTCGGTAAACTAGTGACAAATGATCCTCTCGAAATGAATCTTGTTCATTTTTAGTGGCGCCATGTAGTATGATCCGGAATGCTAATGTTAGCATATACGCATGGATGTGCGAAGACGAACGAAAAAAGAAAATAAATTTTTATAGTGAGCAGATAGGATTTGAGCGAGAGAGACATAATGTTGGAGTGGGAAGAACTTAACCTTAAGGCGACGCGTGTGGAGTTATTCAAAAAAAAAAGTGCACATACAATTGCACACGCAAACGTCAACGGTCAAAGACAACGTCAACGCACAAACATAAATGCCCTTGAACAGGTACACACGCATGAACACACAGATGGATACATAGAGTTAATCAAAAGTTTCTGATAGCAAAATCGAATGCGTTCCCCCGGTAGTGATCGCCACCCGATGAGACGGGCTCGTGCGAGCCATTGATAGCAAAAGCCAGAGTGAACGTGTTCAATCATTACGAAGT
The DNA here is from genome assembly GCF_029784135.1 of Toxorhynchites rutilus septentrionalis. Lineage (NCBI taxonomy): Eukaryota > Metazoa > Arthropoda > Insecta > Diptera > Culicidae > Toxorhynchites > Toxorhynchites rutilus. The sequence goes on from NC_073746.1 coordinate 82,202,271, forward strand.
AAAAACTGGGGGTCGGTTTAGGATCACTTTTTGGAGGTCGGTTCAGGATCACACTGACCTTTTCCAAATAACGGAATGCCGTGTATAACATACCACAAGCAATTAAAATTGACTTATTCTGTAATGTTCCGCAATCTAAAAGAACATTGAACTCATTTTTCATACGGCTCAGAAATATTTCTTCATTGTTTTTGAAGCAATGGAAACGTAAAATGGCGCTAAAATGCTAGAATGAAGAGAGCAAGGAAAAAGTCACCATTTTATCAAATTGACACATCATTTGACACTACTGAAAATTCGCACCGGGGGGGAGCACCGTTTCTGAGATACAAAACGGGATAGGTTCAGGACCACCGGTTGGATTAGGACCGCCTTTCCCTATACGATGTACCTTCGGAAGAGAAAGGGGGATCTCAGAAGAAAGTGAGAAATAATCAGGATAATATCTTATCTGAAAATAGTATATAGCTAGTTACAATATAGTGAAATTCATATTTAATACACTTTATCGATTTTGTGACGTGACAACGCTTTATGGAGACTGTTTTTTTCTCTCAGAGCGTGTTGTCGTGTCACAAAATACATGCCAATTTTTGCAAACTTCATGCGAGTTTTTTTTAAATCTGATACTGAACTGAAAACACAACGTTAATCTTCAACAACAAAAAGTCAGGTGTTTTTTTGTTAATTCGTTTATTTTTACAGGCTCATAGGTTTACATACACAGGTTTAAAGAAGCCAAACTCATAACTATATTTTTACTAATAACATGTTTTCTTAATTCTACGGTTAATAAAATAAGAAACCGATTACTCGGGTCGACTCGAGTTTAGAAGGGTGACACATTTTCCTTAGGAAAAGGATGGGATGTAAGGAGATTGTACAATGTTCACACTCACACTCGCATTCACATTCATACTCACACTTCACACTGAATTCTTAAAACTATCCTCACATCTAATAAATATTAACAATTTAACTTATTCTAATGTTAGGGAACCGGTAGTTCGCCAAGGACGAAAAGGAGGGAAAATGGGGGGAAAAGGATGTAAGAAAAGGATGAACATCACACTCGAAGATCGATATCTTTAAGGAAAACATATATCTGGAACATGTAGTCAAGGTCTAACCGAGCCAACACATCTCTCACCGGCACATTGGGCTGCCTTCCTCGGGCCCGAAGGGAGTTTTCTAAATTCGATCTGGCGACAAGATATAGCTCGCACGACCAAACAACGTGTTCGATGTCGTGGTAACCATGGCCACAAACGCAAAGATTGCTGTCGGCAAGCTTGAAACGAAAAAGTAGCGCATCTAAATAACAGTTATTGGGCATGAGTCCGAATAAAGTCCCGACTCTAGTCCAGACTTTTGAACCATGGTTTGAGGCTAACCTTAGGGATAATCGAATGAAACCACCGGCCCAATTCATCTTCGTTCCACTTGCGTTGCCAGTTAGTGATAGTATTTTTACGAACTAAAGAATAAAATTCATTGAAGGCGATTTGACTCTGATAAATATCGCCTTCAATTGTACCTACCTTTGCTAATGAGTCAGCCCTCTCATTACCCGGAATGGAGCAATGTGAAGGGACCCAGACAAAGGTAATGACATAACAGCGTCTGGATAAAGCACTCAAAATTTCTCGTATTCTCTCAAGGAAGTACGGCGAGTGCTTTTCCGGCCACACTGAACGGATAGCTTCAACAGAGCTAAGACTATCCGTTACAATGTAATAGTGTTCAACAGGTCGTGAGGCGACGCTGTTCAGCGCCCAGTGAATTGCTGCCAATTCAGCAATATACACTGAGCAAGGATTCTGAAGACTTTGGGAGGTGCTGCAAATTTCGTTGAACACTCCAAATTCTGTGGACTCATTCATAGAGGACCCATCAGTAAAGTACATATTATCACAATTGATACGCCCATACTTTGCATTGAAGATCGTAGGAGCTATCCCCGATCGAAGATAATCTAGAATTTCATGGATTTTCTCCTTCATGAACAGATGAAAATGTACAGAGGAATTGATGTAGTCAGGAAAACAAACACGGTCGGGAATATACGAAGAAGGAACATCCTGCATGGAGATGAATTCATTATATGAAATCATGAATCCAGAATGAAAATTTAGCTCGATCAACTGCTCAAAATTTCCGATCACCAATGGGTTCATAACCTTACACCGGATGAGGAACCGAAGAGATAATAAATTGAAGCGATCTTTTAGTGGGAGTACGCCTGCCAAAACCTCGAGACTCATGGTATGCGTTGAGGGCATACATCCCAACGCAATACGGAGACAAAGATACTGAATTCGCTCGAGATTTAATGATGTTTTGGCAGCTGATTGAAAACAGAAACTGCCATACTCCATCACTGAGAGAATAGTTGTTCGATACAACACTTAAAGATCTTCGGGATGGGCTCCCCACCAGGTGCCCGTAATTGTGCGGAGAAAGTTTATTCTTTGTTGGCATTTTTTACTCAGATACCTTATATGGGCCCCCAAGTACATTTGGGGTCGAACCAGACCCCAAGATACTTGAATGACATAGCATGAGTGATCGGTTTACCCAAAAGTTGAAGCTTTGGTTTTGCTGGTCTATGCTTCCTAGAAAAAACCACCATCTCTGTTTTCTCCGTGGAAAATTCGATCCCTAGCCCAATGGCCCAGGTTGAAAAATTGTTCAAGGTATCTTGTAAGGGTTCTTGCAGGTCGGATTCGTTTGATCCTACGACAGACACCACTCCATCATCTGCAAGTTGTCTTAGGCTGCAATTTTGTGTAAGGCAATTGTCGATGTCGCTTACATAGAATTGGGGCTTCAACATGAGCCCTGAGAGAGGCCCAGTTAGGAGAACCGACTTACTGCCGAATCTCCGTGAGAAAAGTTCAAATGTTTCTCACAAAGCAAGTTATATAACATATTATTCAATAGAGGCGGCAGACCCCGAGAGTGTAATTTGACTGACAGGACCTCCATTGAAACTGAATCAAAGGCCCCCGTTTATGTCCAATAATACTGAAGCCATTTGTTTTTCTTCGGCGTAACCATTTGAATTTCTGAAGAAAGCAACGCCAGACAATCATTCGTCCCCTTGCCCCTGCGGAACCCATATTGTGTATCTGAGAGTAAGCCATTCGTTTCAACCCAACGATCAAGGCGAAACAAGATCATTTTCTCCAACAATTTCCGTATACAAGTCAGCATTACTATTGGGCGGTACGAATTGAAGTCGGACGCGGGTTTTCCGGGTTTTTGAATAGCTATAATTCGCACTTGTCTCCAATCATCTGGAACAATATTATGTTCCAGAAACCGATTGAATAAATTCAACAAGCGATGTTTCGCCACATCAGGGAGGTTTTTCAACAAGTTGAACTTAATTCGATCCGATCCTGGAGCAGAATTGTTACAAGAAAGGAGAGCAAGAGAGAATTCTACCATCGAAAACTCGGAATCAAGATCGCACCTATCTTGCGGTATATCTCGAACAATTTTTTGCACAGGAGCGGAATCAGGACAAACCTTCCGTGCAAAATTAAAAATCCATCGATGTGAATATTCTTCGCTTTCATACGTTGAAGAGCGATTTCTCATGTTTCGAGCCACTTTCCATAATTTTTTCATTGACGTTTCTCGTGACAAACCTCCCACGAAATTTCACCAATAAGCACGTTTTTTCCCTTTGATCATATTTTTGAACTGATTCTCAAGGGCTAAATACATTTGAACATTTTCATTTTCACAGTTCCACGTTTCCGAAAAGCTTCAAATACATTCGATTTTTCTACATAAAGCTTGGAACATTGGTTATCCCACCATGGATTGGCGAATGGTGGAACCTGGGATGGGTTTCGTTTGAGCGCGAACCTCGCTGTCATGGATCAAACGAGAAAGGAAGTTATATTCCTCCAATGGAGGTAAGCCATCTCTGGAATTGATGGCTAGAGCAATCGCGTCCGCATATTTTTTCCAGTCAATGGGTCTTGTAAGGTGCTCCCTTGGCTGAGTGGTTAGCGTCATAACTAACATGCCGGGTGTTCGGGTTCGATTCCCGTTCTGGTCGGGGGATTTTTTCATCAAAGAAATTTCCGACTTGCACTGTGATCACGCGTATTCTAGAGCTTGCCACTCAGAATGCATTCAAGGCGTGTTATTTGGCATAGAAATCTCAACTAAGTACTAATAAAAATGACGCAAGTAATACTACGTTGAGACGGCGAAGTTCCTCTAGGAACGTTAGTGCCATTGAAGAAGAAGAAGAAGGGTCTTGTAAGGTCATATGCCATGTTTATAGATTCAGAAGAATTCGACCCAATGGCGATGGAAATTTTTATTGGCAAGCGATCACTACCGTTGGGGTCCTGGATTACATTCCACTTGCAATCTAACGATAGTGAATTCGAGCAAAGCGAGAGGCAAGAGCACTTGGGTTAGCAGGAGGTTCAGGTACACGTATTGTTTCCCCAGTATTCAAAACGGTCATATAGAAGCTGTTACAAAAGTCATATATCAACAATGAACGATTGTCGTCATACTGTTCCCCCCAGGTAGCTCCGTGAAGTCAGGTGTTGTCAGATAAAAAAAGTATTGGACTGGCAACAAGCGAATTCAACTATAAAATATTCTCCAATTGATGATTCTGAAGAAAATTTTCTCAATTTCACATCATCGTTAACTTTTTGGAAATCGTGTGATTCATACATGAAAACGAGAAAACTCCTGTTTTTACTGAGTCAAAACGTTGTCACTTCACGCTAGAATTGGTCAGAGTCGCAATTTTCTCCTACGCCCCTACATCTACGGCAGAAAAAAAAGCTTTTTCGTATACTGAAGAGTGAAATTAACAATAAAAACACCTTTTTTAAAAGTTTAAAAATGTTAGTACGTATGGGACAGGACATCTCTTTCTCTCAGACTGAACGTCAGCTTGAGATTGTACCCGAAAAAATCTAAACGATGCTAAGTGGGGATCGAACCAAGGCCGGAATAGAAGGCTGTTTAAAAGGCCACGCTATCCACATAGCCCCACTGGCACTGTTGCATAAATGCATGCTAATATTACACCACATTATAAAATGAAGTAGGAAAGTGTTTTCTAAGAGTAAAAAGGAGAGTACAAACGTGAACCAATATCCTTTTCGGTCTGGGCCGTGTGTGTAGCAGAGTATGCGAAAATGTTCAATGCGTGCTTATTTGCAATGTGTCTCTTGTTTCGCTCGCTCATATTGCTCTTATGTTGCTAACGCATATATATTAAGCGAATGCTGTACCAGTATGAGAGAGTAGCACATATAATGTTATTTTTAAGATCACTTAATGTAATAAATCAGTGTGGCAAATATGTTCTGGAAATGAATTTTAGGTGTAAGACTAACCGTTCTCGAGATATTACATGTTGGTGATAATGAGAATTATGTTCGTAAAAAAATGGAAAACTAACATCCAACATTGCAGACTATACACTACAACAAATTATCTAGTTCCTATTCGATTGGCATGCAGATCGTCAAAATCCGTTCGCAGCAAAAACAGTTATCAAAGTTAACTTTATTTCAAAAAAACGTGACTTGTTTTCTTTGGTACCCTTAATGAAAGATGAAGCCCAACGTCAATAATTGGCAACTGCATTGGAATTGAAATCAGAGCTCTCAAGAATATTCATTTAACGCCGCGAATTCATCTTAGATCGAATGATTAAATAATAAAATTTCGGAGTGATGTCCTTTTCGAAACCTCAACAGAAATTTGCTTTTTATTGTAAAAATGCAGTTTTCACTCATTTTGATTTTAGCTTAATGCATCTCATCTGCAGCAGGCCAGCAATAAAAAATGTTAATCTATATTTTTGTGTAGTAGATTTAGCAATCAGTTTGACTCATGACGCCCAGCAGACATACACAGGTAGAGTATCTGGGAAGTCTAAAATAACATCAGGTACATACCAGAAGAAAGATTTATTTCCTTGGATCCCCACCCAGATGTAACTAAAACTTCCCGAGAGTCAAGTGGTTTGGATAAACCAATTCTGCTAACAATGGAAGTAATTAAGCTTTGAGATAACCCCTAGCACCAGTCGCCGGGGAAAACCATTCGTTTTTCATTCTAGAAAGAAAAAAAATCGCCAGCAGACGGAAGCAGAAGAGTGACAGAGTGAGATAGCACCTTCGCATCGTTTGCTGGCAGAGAATGTTCTATAGACAATATTATGACAGGTAAAAATGGCAACTTAATCCCCCCGGTGGACTCACGAACACGAATTAAATTGCCGTTTTATTATAATAACAGCGTAATTTTTCCATTACAACCGATAATCTGCATGTAAACGACTGTTGGGGCGCTGACTGCTGAGAGACGTGTTTCAAATGCTACAACGGCCTTCCCGATCCGGTACCACACCTGATCCCACTCCCCGCCGCGCCGGTCTGCGGTGTTTTCCACAACGCTTAGTAGTATCAATTTGCTGGAATGCAGTAAAACGCTGAACCTCTCGCTGTGTTGCACTTTGTCGTCACATCGAATCGCTCGTTTTCTTGGTACATATTTATCTAAATGGAAAAACTAAGCGGAGATCGCTCGCTAACTTCGAGTGGGCTATTCACAGAAGGGGTGACAAATCTGCTGAAGAATGTTGTCATTATCGAAGTGGATTATTAAGATAGCAGGTAGGTGATACAGGCAGTGAAATGTGAGTAAATGTTAAATAATGCACCTGCGTGCTGAGTTGCAGTTAGCGCCCCAACATCTATGATAATTGGAAGAACATTTTGTGAAAGTAGTGTTCATAGAAAATACACACTAATGGCAATGATATGCACAATCATTTCTCAAATTGTTCTGTTTAAACTGTTTCGCTTTCAAGTTGCTGCAAATAACCATTCGATTGTGCGTTATTTGACACCTCTCGGGACGCAACGGCCCTTCCAAAAAAGGAACTCACACGAGGCTCTTGAAAATAAGTGCTTTCCAATGCGCGCACGCACTGTAATGGATTTTCTTCTTTGGTTCGAAATGCTTTTCGTGTATCGCTCCTCTTTATGCTCTCGATCTTGAACGATCGCTTCCATTATCGTACCACATCTGAGATTATTTTCCGCCGTAATGGCAACCATATGGTCCGGCTGAAGATGCAATGCAAATGAGCGTATAAGCGGGGTGACCTTCTAGACATGTTCCCATTAGGCGATCAACTTTCCGGTCCATCAGTTTCGGTCCGGCGGGCGATTATCCACACCATTGACGTTCTGTCTCACACTAGGCTAGACCTTGGGAGGTACATTTGGTCGCTTGGGACGTGTTTGTGGCCCCATCTGTTCGAGGTGACTTAAATTGCACCCAATGATAAAGGAAATACGATAGTTCGCACTAGGGGTTTATACAGAATGGATGAGAAGGTATCATAAACAAGAATATCCGATTACAATATACTAATTTTTCATAATTTTCATCGTTCGTGATCTTTGGTCTGGGAATTTGTCTGCCATCGATTCACTCGTTTACCCTGGTGAATCCATCATCACGCAGCTCTCCTCGTCTTCCACTTCCAAAAACTGCCCTCGATCGATGTAAAGTGCGGTAACAAATATTTATGGTTCCCTGCGCTCGAGAAGCAATTCAAAACGATTATGGTGTCAAAAGTTACATTTTCCAGCCATTTACGTACAGCGAATGGAAGCGGGAGAAGTGTAAAAACGACAAAACCAATATTGAATGGTCATATTTCATTTTCCTTTCTCGATTGCCACTTGATTTTTCTCCGTTCTTCATTTCTCGATGGAGTTTTTTGGAATGAAACGATGTGCACGGTTGGAGACATAATAATCATCTCCCTTCATATTTTATTCGTAGTAGTTTTAACAGGAATGGATTGTTTTAGGTTCTGGACAAATCCAGTATCTTTGAATTTGGAATCAGATCCTGAAATCTGAAAACCTCGCGTGGAAAAGATTTTTAAAGAGTAAAGTTTATGCTTACAAGCCATGGAGGAATTCAATGATAACAAGAGATCTTATCAATTATATGGATACTACAACATAAACACGATATTCTCCACTTTTCTCCAGTTAATTAACCATATTTGGGTTGCAAATTGAAAAACGGGCATCGCATCGAGAAAATTGTCTTATTTCGAACGCTTATTATCAGTAATTTCTTGGTGGATTTATGAGATTTTTCAATAGATTTGGGAATTCCATAAAAATAACTATTGTTATGAAAAAAATTATATGTTTTATGAAACAAACAATTGAAAAATTTCAAGCACTATATAAACAAAAATCACGCGTTCTGATTGGTCGATTGATACACGCAATCTCTACTCTCCCAATACGAATCCCAATGCCTATTCAATACGAATACGGGCTTGTGCAATGAAATATGCGTATGTGATTGATTTTCGGTTGATGTGCCTCACACATATCACATGTTTCTGAAGGCCGTGAATTTGAAGTTGTTGTTTTTGTTGTTAGTGGAAGCTTCAAAATCGGAGAGTTTCTCAAAATATCAATCTATTGAGGCAAAACACCATTAGCACCATTGACGATAAAAGCAAGCTGCATATCGGTTAATGTTCAGTTCCTGGAATGAAGCCAAATCTGCATCGCAAGCCTCTTGGTGATTCATTAGCCAGCCAGAAATATATAAAAGCGGCGGTCTAACGGCGAGAAGCATTCAGTATATTACTATTTAATATATAAATCTCATGTCGTGGTGTTTGTGGTTGAACTCAACCGGAATAGGTTGTAACCTATATATGAAACCGCTAGGATACCGATTACTATTTAATTAATATCGATTAAAATGGTCCTATATTGAAAAAAATCTGAATATGTTTTTTTTTCTTAAATTTGCAATCGTTTGTATGAATAATATTCAAATAATTTAACCCTTGTTCGTTTTTTAAACAGAACGAATTTATTCACGTAGTTCAATGACTAATGGCACAATGCCCGCTTCATTGAACTTTTTTCCGCACATGCGCAAGTATCTTCAATTAGTCTAAAGCCAGAAGTACCACCGGAGCCTTTTTGAATGAGCACAATGAATAATTGGAATTCTTCAAGTCACACTTGCTCGGATTACAAAATGACAATCACGCTATTGCCATAAATCCTGATAAAACACCAGCGCAAACGTTGCTGGAATCATGGTAGGCGATTGCACCGTGGTCCGAGAAATTGTGATTCGAAGAAAAAAAACAATAATCTGGCCATGTTCCTCTATGGCGCTAACCTTTCCAACATTCCGCAGAACGTAATACTATCTGCGTCATTTTTATTATTACTGTAGCGTTGCCCGAAGTGCACCCGTGGCCGAGTGGTTAGCGTCAAACCTAACATGCCGGGAGTTCGGGTTCGATTCCCGTTCTGGTCGGGGAAATTTTTCTTCAAAGAAATTTTCTCTGACTTGCACTGTGGTCACGCGTATTCTAGAGCTTGCCACTCAGAATACATTCAAGGCGTGTTATTTGGTATAGAAATCTCAACTAAGTACTAATGAAAATGACGCAAGTAATACTACGTTGAGACGGCGGAGTTCCTCTAGGATCGTTAGTGCCATATAAGAAGAAGAAGAAGAAGAAGCATTGCCCGAAGTCAGAAATGGCTTTCTTTTTTTCATACAACTAAAACTCGACCAATCCTGTTAGCGTGCAACTCTCGACTCTTTATTTTTCCGAAATTAATTCTACAAGCTAATTCTTCTACCTTCAAATTTCTGGGGAGGCGCTTGGAGTTACCCTGCTGTATCTGCCGATAAATAATTATGCGCCGAGTAATCAAAAAATGTCCCGTGTATGTTGAACTGCCACGAACCGAGTGGAACCTTGAGATTTGTTTCACTCGCACAAAAATAACAAAATTGATGTCAGTAAAAAAAATTTAGACTCGGTAACAACATAAGTTGAACAAAAATGTAATTAGAGAAGTGTTCGATTTTCGACAAGGGTGATGCACTTTTGGAACTTGACGACAAAGCGCAAGTGTGCTCTAATGAAATTTGAAGAATGGTTTGGCAAAGTATTCTCTAAGCATCTCTACATACATACATGGAGGGTCGCTTCATTACTTAGTTGATATTCCTATGACGAACAATACGCCTTGAATATATTCTGAGTGACAAGCTCTAGAATATGTGTGATTACAGTGCAAGTCAGAAGGGTTTTATTAACGAAAAATCCCTCATTTTTTCTGTTGGGAGAAGACGGATATTTCATAAACATTAAACAAACGAGACCCCATCACAGATACTTCATTCATTATGAACATTATTTCTCATTTTGAATCAATATTTATGAACATGCGGTTAGTGGAGCCGAAACAAACAGTGGGCGCGCTCGAGGGATTTTTATGTTTATCGTATGATTCGAAATGGTCAAGAAAAACCATTCTAAGATGTCGTGAGCTGTGCCAACAATTTATGGTCGACATGTACGCGAAGGTATAGAGTAAGCGACTGCGATTCTTAGGCGTCGTGCACAAATTACGTAACGCTAAAAATCCGGATTTTGGACCCGTCTTATAGTTTGGTCATTTTTAGTCGACAAGGACTCTGAGGAAACTGATAGTGTGATTTCCTCAGAAATCCCAGATATTTCTACTGGTCAACTACTCACCCGTATTATGAAATCCGATCGAGTCAGACTTACCCGAACGGATCGCAATTTTGGATTCTGTAATCCGTTCGGCTTACGTTCAATCAAGTTGTGCAAATGTGGCAACACAGACGTCATTGAGCTCCGTATTTCATTTCTGTGAAGCAAAAATGGCAATGGATGGAATAAACACGCTTTTAAAACAAACTAAGTATTCAAACAAAATCGAATGATAATTTTCATTCAAATTTTATCAATTTAAAATTGCTTCCGGATCTGCCAATTCGATTAAAAGTAAATTGAACCACAAATAACGATAAATTATTTTGATGTCTGTTTTGTAAACGGATTTCAGAATGCAAAAGTCGATTTCAATCGAACGAATTGTAAAATCTGATCGGTCATATGCTCATATGAATGTTGAGTTCTGCAGATGGGTGTGTTTCAAACTCGGAATACCGATGTGAATAGTCCTCGATTGAAAGACAACGACAAAATAACGCGGTACAATATATTAGTTAAGTTTTATTTAACTCTGAAAATATTAACAAGAAAGAAAATATATGGCAGAACATCGTTTGCCGGGTCAACTAGTAATAAATAAAAATAGTACATTTTTCATTAAAATAAAAAAGTCGACAAATCGAACACGTTTTCAGTGTGCGGTTAAAATGATCACATGGTGGTGGTAGAATGGACAATTACAAATATCATGCTAAATGGGATAAATTTATGCTTTGTTTCTTATATAAATTTAAACAGTTATTGATATTGTTGCAAACCTATGACAGACATATGATCCACAAACAATGCACAATCGTCCAGAAGATGCATTTAGGTGGAAATTAGCATTTAGAGCTTAACAGTTAATCTCTAGACAAAAACTGTCTTAGACAAAGTTGTTACTCATGATAGAGCACTCGTTTTTATGTTGTCAAAAATAGGGTGACCAAAATTGTCGACGAAATAAAAAATCTAACTTTCTTATCTTTATAGATAGAGGAGAACATAGTTCGACAATGTTGTAGCTCCAATTATTTGAGACATCTTTGTAGAACAAAGTTTTTCTCTATCTCTTGAAATAACCGATAAAGCGCCCTTTTTCTAAGTTACGTTAGGGTCACCATGTTTTTCACTGTTTTTTTGCTCTAACTTTTATGTTTCAAATTTTACATGCAAACTGTCTTCGAAAGACTTTTAGAGCTTACTTACACAAACATTTTTCGATGCAGAACTTGTCAATATCTCAACTTTACTCAAAGTTATTGATATTTCTTCTCAAAAAACATGCTCTTTTCATTTGTTTGTCATTCTTTCTGGGGCAAACATAAAAAATGTTTGTTGACGGAATTTGAAAGCACAGATTTCACTCTATATAATATGTGATTTTCAAAGCTATGTTATTTTTTAAGTTTGAGTAAATTAAAATTGAAATCATGAGTTTTTGGATGAAAACCCATCAATTACTTTGAGCAGGATTAAGATATTGACATGTTCTGCATCGCAAAATGTTGGTATTGATAAGCTCTAAAAGTCGTATGAAGACCATTTTGATGTAGAATTTTAAATATAAAAGTTAGAATAAAAAAAACCAGTTTTTTCATAGTTACCCTAATGCAACTCAGACAGAAGGCGCTTAAAACAACTTTGTGGAAGATATTTATTGTTTAGACAAAAACTGTCTTAGACAAAGTTATTACATATGATAGAGCGCTCATTTTTATGTTACCAAAAATAGGGTGACCAAAATTGTCGATGAAACGAAAAATTTAACTTTGTTATCTTTAAAGATAGAGATAAACATAGTTCAACAATGTTTTAGCCCCAGAGACAGTTGTCGTCCAGAGAATAACTGTCGAGCTCTAAATGCTAATTTCCTAATTTGCATCTCCTGGACCGTTGTGCAATGGTTGCAGCGAACCGCCATTCGGAAATCTAAAGGACCTCAATATCACACAAACCATACGCACGATAATTGTTGTACACAACTAAAGGATTTATGTTGTACTAGCTGACCCAGCAAATTTCGTCCCGCCCAAAATTTATTTTTCGTTGTCACATCCACGTTTTCTAACTGGGACCCACTCTCCATTCCAGAGGAGGGAGGGGTGTCATACCATCATAGAAACATTTCTCGTACCCAAAAACCCTCAAATCCCAAATTTGGCTCAATTTACTTGATTATTTCTCGAGTTATGCAGAAGTTTGTGTTTTATTTGTATGGCAGTCACCCCTTAGAGAGAGGGGAGGAGTGTCTATTCACCATAGAAACATTTATTGCACCCTAAAACTTTCACATGCCAAATTTGGCTCCATTTACTTGATTAGTTTTCGAGTTATACAGAAATTTATGTTTCATTTGTATGGCAGTCCCACCTTAGAGAGGGGGAGGAGTGTCTAACTACCATAGAAACATTTATTGCACCCTAAAACCATCACATGCCAACTTTGGTTTGATTTGCTTGACTAATTTCCGAGTAATGCAGACATTTTTTGTTTCATTTCCATGGCAACCCCCCTTTGAGAGGGTGGAAGAGTGTCTCACTACCATACAAACATTTAGTGCCCCCTAAAACCTCCAAAGGCCAAATCTAGTTTCGTTTGTTAGATTAATTGCCGAGAAATGCAGAAATTTGTATTTCATGTAATTCAATTATAATCTTCTTCTTCTTCAATGGCACTAACGTTCCTAGAGGAACTTCGCCGTCTCAACGTAGTATTACTTGCGTCATTTTTATTAGTACTTAGTTGAGATTTCTATGCCAAATAACACGCCTTGAATGCATTCTGAGTGGCAAGCTCTAGAATACGCGTGATCACAGTGCAAGTCGGAGGAAATTTCTTTGACGAAAAATTCCCCCAACGAGAACGGGAATCGAACCCGAACACCCGGCATGTTAGTTATGACGCTAACCACTCGGCAACGGGAGCACAATTCAATTATAATACTTTAGGGATTTCTAACCTACCCACGAATGAAGAATAAAGGTTCAAAAAATTGGAAAGTTCCTTTTGCTCACGCAACAGATATACCTACCATATCCATATATTATGAAATAAGCTGGGGTTATTCACCTAGGGTCGTAATTGAAATTTTTTTATATGTAGAAAAACGTAGTAAGAAATACAAAAGGCTGAGCTTTGGTTGAGTGGCAAACTCTATCAATACCACAGTGCAAGTTGCAAAAAATTTCAACAACAAAAAAAAACCCGGGCAGAACGGGAATCGAACGTGAGCCCCAGGTAGATGATTTGTGACACTTACCACTCGACCACTGGAGCACGGGTGCAATCTGCAAGAGTGGTTGGTGCATACGGTGGGTGGGAGGTTCTAACACTTTCATCTACAATAGCGAGTCTTACCCAAAGTTCATCTCATTCTGGAACTTGGTCGCCGGTTAACACGGAAAAGAAATCCCGTCGATACCAGTAACCCCCGTGAAACCCCAACACTTGTGTTAATGAATAGGGGTCAATATTCAGACGTCGTTGACCTCCGAAATCAGTTTTCGTTCATGTCGACCCCTAAGAAATCAATATCGACCCCAAAGGGGGCCTGGTCTAAACACTTTCCAAAAATTGTTTAAGGGGGTATTCTAGTCTAGAAATCTGAAAAAATCGAAATTTTTTTTTACCATATTTCTGTAGTTTAGGCATTCAAGAATATACTCTAGAAAGGACTTATCGAAAATCCTATTATTTACCTAGTTAGAGCCATCTTAGTGATGTGGTATCTAACCTGTTACGGCCATCACAATGAACTTCAAACGCGTTTCTCTCGGAACAAGTTTTTTTCTAACTGGCGTACACGATATCTCAAGTTCTACTGAACCGATTTATGTCAAATTTATATGAAAATAATCTGCATACATCTCTCTATCGCATGAACCAATAAAAAATTATAACTTTTTAATTTTACTATTTTTAAAAAATCGGTAAACGCAAAAAAAACGTTTTAAACAGCATTTTTGTTTTCAAACGGCCGCCATTTTGTTAAAACCCATGTTTTTGACTTGTCCGAGGTTCATGCCATAGCGACATCTTTACTGATTCAGAATCTGTTCGATTTTTTTGTTTCAGATAACCAGAAGGACTGGAATCGTGTACGCCATGGCACAACTTTTTTTTGAACACCCTCACTTCACCAGCATGTAACTATTCTAATTATGAATATTTTTTTTCCGTCCTATTTTTGTTTTATTGTTGAAAGATAGATAAACGAATAATGATATAATGGATAGTAAAAATATTCTTTGTTTTATTTTTACGGAGTTCGAAAAAACGGTCCGAAATTCGTGTCTTTACACTAGAATACCCCCTTAATGATCCGTTTTTCATAACAAATCAAGATATTCTTTTTGCAAACGGTATGTGGAAGTATTATTTTTTCTCTAAGCGCAGTTTGCAGACGTTGCTTCCATTCAGTTTGCTTTGTAGTAGTGGAAGTATGGAGTCGTTTACTGGTGCTATGTCAACGCGAATTAAAAAACGCCCTGTTCTCCATCGCTCCTGACCTTGCGCATTGCGATTTTTATTTTTTCTTCTACTAAAGAGAGACCTAAAGAGTATTCATTACAGCTCGAACAATGAAGTGAAGGCAATTATCGCGTCCTGGGTTCTACACTGCGTTTCACAACTATAGAACAACTCATTTTTTCTGAGTTTCCAGAGATATGTAAGAAGTCGGTTGGATTGAAGTATATAGTGTGTGATATAACAATCATCTTCATTCAAAAGACTGGCCATTTGAACTTTATTGTTGTGTTCAGGCGCGAAACATTAAAAAAAACTAAAATGTGTTTCATAACTATAGGATGGAAAAAGTGTTTCATAACTATAGAACCAGATGGAAAAAACTCTCACTCCTTTACAAAATTAACGTCAATTTCACATGAATTACAATGAGTTTCTAATTCATAGATCATTTATACTGTCCATGTTTGCATAGGCGACGTAATCACCAACACCATTAGTGTTGGGAAAAAGCAATTTTGTTGTTTTTTTGCCCACAAGCGTAACCGTGCATATTTCCAATGAAATAATCTGTCCAGTTGAAGGATATTATATTATCGGCAAAAATAAGGCCTAGAAGATTTTGCGGATTAAAACATATTATTTCCAATTGGAAAACGCTTACGTCTATTTATGCGGGCAGTCCATCATTTCAATGAACATTTGTTCGTATAGCTAAACGTAATCACCAGGTTGCTCTGTCTGTAGCATTAGTATTACGTCTCCGTTGGTAGTTTCAGATATTATCGGATAAAATCAAAAGAGTTTGGAAGAAATTTAGTGA
Organism: Toxorhynchites rutilus septentrionalis; assembly: GCF_029784135.1. Lineage (NCBI taxonomy): Eukaryota > Metazoa > Arthropoda > Insecta > Diptera > Culicidae > Toxorhynchites > Toxorhynchites rutilus. The sequence goes on from NC_073746.1 coordinate 82,218,167, forward strand.
AATGTCTGGAAAAGGTGCTCTGGAATAGTACTTTTTTCCTGAATACTCTTGGATATGAAAAGAACAGCAGGTTTATGTTTTTTGTTTTTTTTTAATTAATTGAATTTGCAAAGGCAATCCGCATTGTTGGTATTTTTAGCAACATGATTTACCGACATCACGATCAATCGCATTAAGATGGTGGAGTTACTTACACCAACGGTATGAGTAAATGCTGAGTATGTGGAATAACTCGATATCGAATCCGAGTAGTTATAATGCTAAGAACCAATATTATTTTAAATTTACTACTGATCTGATTGTTTCATTACCTACTTAAAGATTCAATACATAAAAAAACATAATTGCTTCTTTTTGTTCATCGCAGTGCAGTGTACAGAAAATAGTAATTATGTGAGTAGTGTTTCAATGGTTTCTTATATTCATCTATTAGGACTAAGGACTATTAGGACTAATTAGCACTAAGTAATAAGACACTATCGTGACAGGGATGTTTGGACTCTAGAAAGAATGTGATTCAAATGTAGATTCAGCTTATAGCACATAATACTTATGATTGTTGATTTTCGATCGATGTATGAATGCTGTATGGAATTACGTCTGTTATGCGGACAAACAGTGATCTTTGGGAAACGTTTTTTCAAAATTGCTCAAATGTTAGCGAAGAAAAAATGTTTGTTTGTATGTTGAGCAAACGTATTACATTGCGTATAATGCATAACGGCGAAAAGCTCGACTTTGTTCATTTTGTCGCTTACGTCTCTTATACAAACATGAGCAGTATAGTTCTCAATCAGTTCAAATAGCCCATTTGGGGTTTTGATCAAGTTGCGCCATGTTGTAGTGTGTATCTCGTTCTACGCAAAGCATACTGCTCATTTAAGCTCTTCAAATCACTCATACTGCTTGTAAGCTGCATCTACTATTCGTACTATCACTCCTCATAAGTTCTTGATAGGGGTTTGATCTAGTAAACAAGCTGACCAGTCGAGAATCTGACGCCTCTATCCGATGAACCATACCTTGACTTTGATACTTCAATTCAACCGACTTCTTACATATCTCTGGAAACTCATAAAAAATGAGTGGTTCTATAGTTGTGAAACGCAGCGTAGGAAAGTCGGAAGAATTTTTCGGTGACGGGAACTTTTAACACTTTGGGAGAAATGTGTAATGTTTAACGATGACTATGTTAAAAAATAAATAAATGATTTTGAAGGTTTGGATTTGTACTTTAATTTGTTTTTTCCCTAATGTTGCCATTTGTATTGTTGCAATAAAACCATGCAAATGATCGACCCTATTCAAATCCAATAAAGAATTCAACTAGAGAGTTGGGCAATTAAGATTCGTTCATTTCTAAGATAATATCCACAGTGATAAACATGTGAATTGCATAAAATAATAGCGTACTTCTACGTTGAAAACATAGCCATATATTGGACGCCATCCTTTCATTTTTTCTTATATTCATGATATTCTGATATTCTTTCAACATCTAGCATTGATGCAATTTTTTCCAATGTTTTGGATGAATACATGCGGATTCTGGAGAACATTATATCTCCAATTTTTCTTGTAAATATTGTTAAATTATTTTTTTTTAGGAATTGTTAGGTTCAATCCCAGCTGGCGTCGTTGGGATTTTCTGATGCGAAAAATCTCTGGTTACGTCTTCCTTCGGAGGGGAAGTAAAAGAAGTTGGCCCGGCTCATGAGTTGTTGAGTCTGATAGGTAGGAACAGGTGGAGTCGCCTCCCTGATGTCGGTGATTGGCACTGAAGTGGCGGAAATAGGCCGACGAAAAATAAGCGAAGATAAAAAAAAATTGTTAAATTCTTGCTTTGACTTCTTCAATGGCAAACCTTTTGCGTAAAGAAAAAAGGAATCTTTTGTGAACTCATATCTCGACCAAATGAGATTCGAACTGGTAGTTGATACTGAATTGAGATAGGGGCAACCAGAAAGAATTTGTGGAGAAGCGAACGGTTGCTCGACTCTCCTGCAAGAATCGTACTGATAAAAAAATATCCTCACCATCCAATATTCAAGGCTGATGCGGAGATCCGAAGGATATTCGAAAAAGAGGATGGCCCAATTTTGATCACCTTTTTTGAAGTTACGCCATTCAACTGGTATTTTAATACAGTTTTATAGTCTCCAAGTTTATCCGACAAATTTCCTGAAAAACGCACTGAATCTATGTTGTATTACGTAAAAATGCATTTGATTTAGCTTGTTTTAACAAATGCATAATATGTGGTGTACTCATACGGTTCAATGCTTCAAAGTTCCTTTCGAATGTAAAAAATTGAAATGAGGAAGTTGGAATCTAAGTTGAAATATGGAAGCAATCAAAATCCGCAATGTCGAATTGATAAAATAATTCACAACACTGTTTACTAGGAGTTTATTAACAATCTGGAATCTCGAATCTGGAATCATGAAAATGGAATCTATCATAATAACCTTACAATAAAAAATTGAAAATCACTGAAAATGTCATAAAACCGTGTGCAACACTTGGTGTTTACCAACATGTCAAACCTTCTCTCCAATAATTTCAGCCCAGCGCAACGACTGCAATCTTGCCAATTCACCGCTAGAGAGGTGAGAGATAATTTATGGTAGCTTACGAAACGCTCGCGAAGCTTGCGTGATAGAACCGAGCACTATACACATCCAAGCGCAGATGCAAATCGTGAGGAAAATTAGGAACTTGCAATCTCATGCAGTGCAACTGCAAATCGCATGAATGAACGAGCCACATGATTCAAGAGGGGCATGTGACGGGGGGTTTCCAATGGGGGAAGAGGCTGTTTATTACGTTGCGTGCGCCAATGTTATCAGTTTGTTGTTAATTGAATGTCTCCCGTTCATCGTAATAGTTGCAGCAAATGTGCATAGATTAATTGTCGGGCTTATTATTTCGTTGTCGATCGGGCTCGCTCGCTCCCTGCACACGAAGTAGGTAACCGAGTTGCGCGGAGAGAAGCCGATCGGGCAAGTAATTTGTTTTGAAAACACTTGATGAATGAGCCTAATCACGAATCACGAGCAACTCGTAATAGCTGTCACTCTCTATTTTGTATATTTTTTTTATAATCGGGGGTAGTGTTCATATCGAGACACCGGATGCTGGTTTGCTTTATGGCTTCGTCACAATGGAGAGGCGTGATGATGGTTAGGAAAATTGCTTCATTCATGATCGCGCTGTTCGCCCTCGTTGGGTCGGTACGCCAGCAGAATAGATTAGAGATGCAGCCCACCGTCATGCCTAAAAGCGACAGTGTAATTAAAATATTTGCTCATGAAATCTTGTACAATCGATCATTCCAGACGAATACATAAATTCCTGTTCCAGTTACTGTAGTCGCAAATGATTGCGTGTGGGCGGCAGAAACATAAGCCACCTCTGGCAGGTGGAATAAATGACACCCTTGTAATGTCTTGCATCTTCAAATAGGGATGACATTCGAACCCAGCTCGGATTCTTGATGGCGTTATAGTATTGATGATATTATAAAGCTATCAAAAATGTTAAAAAAATTGGATAACATCGCGAAGGAAGCATCATGGTGTGGGGATGTTCTGCATGGTGAGGAATTGGGAATCCTACCAAATGGAGTGGCATAGTGAGGAGGTATAAGATTTTAATTAAACTCGAGTGCTTTCGATACCTCGAGTTCGAGAGGTTTCAAATACAAATCATAAATTTGAATAATTTAAACCTTTTTTTCATATCTTATAAAACATTTCATCGAACAATCTAGAGAATAAAAAATATATCAGCAAGACCTACTATTACCTTATAGCCGTTCAAAATGCCATTACAGGGTTTCTAATCGAGTGAGTTGGTTCAATGTAAACCGTCCATAAATCATACAAGGGTGTTTCGAAACAGCGAAACTGCCCACGGACCCGATGACAATCGGAACTCGCATAAACCATTCGTCCGTATCTATCAACTCCAAACCAAACTATACGCCTTGACGAGGGTGAAATCCATAAATGCAAATCGTCCATTGCTAGGGAACGAGAGAGTATGGTATGACCAAATGGAGCGTACCGCGCGAGCAGCGAAAGAAATATACAATATTACAACCATACTCCACTTAGGCTTATCGGTGCCTTCAATCTCGGCGAACCAGCGGAGACGAATGATCACGGTATGATTAGTATTTTTGCACGCCAAACTCCACATATAAATCACCCGCACGAGATCTTACCTTTGAGAGGAACTGCTGCTGCTGCCGCGTATTAGGACGGCCTGCCCGGGAGAGCCATTCTTACCGAGGCATTGGCTTGTTGCCTTTAATCAACGACAGCAGCTGCTGCTGCCTCAACACGATACCAATAAAACAAATTGCGTTCATGTAAGCGCGAGGCACGATGCGAGAGAGAGACATGTACCTAAACTTCTGCTGAGCAGTATGGCGGGGAATGGGGATTGGGGCTGATCGCGTGTGTGTTGAATCGCGGTTATTTCTACGCCCTTTCGCTAGGGCCACCAATTTGTGGCAACTTTTCAGCGGAACAGCGAGCAAATTGCAACAATTCCAGTTCAATCGAGTCCAATCAGCGCGCGTTCCGTTCCGTGGAAGCGGACAGAATGAGTAACGCTTACCGTACCGCGGATAACGCGAGGAATGCGCGAGCGCGATGATTTTTTTTCTTTCATCTAGGAATGTTACGAGGGAAATCAGTAGATTGGTTATGGGGGAAATGGGTAATGTCGTTTGAAGTTGCAGTGGCTGCTAGTGAGGACTATTTAGATTTAACACAACCAGGATGAGGGTTGAGCCTCGAATTTGAGATTGCCAAACACAAGAGATGCTACAGAATGCAGTCTCACATTGTTGTGTCATGTATAGCCATGTGATTTTGTTTTCCACAAATCTCACGATTTGTGCTACCAATGCGCCGCGTAAAGTCAGCCAAGCCGAACAAAACATTAATAACGATAGCTGTGTAATGAACCACCGCGAATTTGTCGATAACATGGATACACTCGGAACCGACGAACAAAACATTAACGTGTTCGCGTACGGTAGTATGGTTGAGGCGGATAAAAAATACTTATGTTTACGGGTTTATCGCGTGGAGGCACGACTCGAAGATGGAATATTACCCTGAAACGAAACACATTACGAATAATAGTGAAGCAGTACTCTGTAGAGTGATAATGAACAACCCGAGACAGATTGGGTTTGTTGAAACAGCCTAGTAATTGTAACGTTTGTAAGTAGAACGCACGAGCAGGTATATCAGCTTCCAGGTAATTTCACCGAGAATCATGTTATGTACGAACTTACATGGAGAAAACGGACTTAACATGAATTAGAAAAGCAAAACAGATTGGAAAGTTTTGAAAAGCTGTAGTAAAAAGTAATCAAATGAAAAAAATAAATAAAAGATTGTTTCTAATATGAGGCAAATATTTTTTGTTTCCTCACATGACAGAAATCTTTTAACCTTGGTGAGATGGTCCGAGAATTTAATTTGATTACAACGAGCCGATTCAAAAATGTTTCTGTTTTAAGTCAACAATCCAAGAACTTAATATCCCACAAAATAGCAGAAATATGAAAAACTAATAACTTTATCTAAAATTTTACGAAATCCGAAATGATGAGATCCAAACATCTTAGGGGCTGTCCACATACCACGTGGACAGAAAAGGCACGATTTTAGATACCCCCTCTACCCCTCCGTGGACAAGCGTGGACATTATATAAGGCTGTCAAAAAAGTCCTGCGGTATTTCCGCGAGGTGTCGTTGTAAGCGCGTAGTTCTAGTTGTATTCATTGTATCGAGTCATACTATAGCTTGTTGGGAAGGTATTTTTGCTATAATATAGTTCTTGACAGTGTATTGTTTGGTTAAGTCGTTCGTGAGTTATAGTGTCGCAAATATGGAGCATAATAAAGAGAAAATCTGACATATTTTATAGTACTACTATGACAAAGGCAAAAATGCATCTCAAGCTGCCAATAAAATTTGTGCAGTTTATGGACCCGATACAGTTTCCATTTCCACCGCACAACGATGGTCTCAACGTTTTCGTTCTGGTGTAGAGGTCGTCGAAGATGCGCCACGCTCTGGAAGGCCTGTCATCGAAAATTGCGACAAAATCGCTGAATTAGCCGAGAAAGACCGGTATAGTAGCAGCCGTAACATCGGCCAAGAGCTGGGGATAAGTCATCAAACCGTTATTAACCATTTGAAGAAGCTTGAATTCACAAAGAAGCTCGATGTATGGGTGCCACACACGTTGACGCAAAAAAAACATCTTTGACCGTACCGACGCATGTGAATCGCTGCTGAATCGCAACAAAATCGACCCGTTTCTGAAGCGGATGGTGACTGGCGATGAAAAGTGGGTCACTTAAGACAACGTGAAGCGCAAACGGTCGTGGTCGAAGCCTGCTGAAGCGGCTCAGACGGTGGCCAAGCCCTTATTAACGGCCAGGAAGGTTCTGCTGTGTGTTTGGTGGGATTGTCAAGGAATAAACTATTATGAGCTGCTTCCCTATGGCCAAACGCTCAATTCGGACCTGTACTGCCAACAACTGGACCGCTTGAAGGTAGCACTCATGAAGAAAAGGCCATCTTTGATAAACAGAGGCCGCATTGTCTTCCATCAGGACAACGCCAGGCCACACACTTCTTTGGTGATGCGCCAGAAGCTCCGGGAGCTCGGATGGGAGGTTCTTTTGCATCCGCCGTATAGTCCGGACCTTACACCAAGTGACTACCACCTGTTTTTGTCCATGGCGAACGAGCTAGGTAGTCAGAAGTTAGCCACAAAAGAGGCCTATGAAAATTGGCTATCCGAGTTTTTTGCCAATAAGGAAGCGAGCTTCTATAACAGGGATATTATGAAGTTGGCATCTCGTTGGGAACAAGTCATCGAACAAAACGGCGCATATTTGACTTAAAACAGATGATTGTAACTAATTTTATGAACAAATGAAAATTCAAAAAAAATACCGCAGGACTTTTTTGACAGCCTAATACAATTAAAAATTACTAAAACAAAATCCAAATTTCTTGCAAGTGTAATATTTGTTCCAGAAAGACTAGCTAGTTGGCTTCAATTTGAAATGTCGATCAACTGAATCGGTCTAGTAGCTCGAAAGTTATTCATTTTTGGAAAACAGTTATTTTTGGGAAAAAGGGAAAAAGTTGATTTTTCGGACCACCCTTAAATGGAATTGGGCCCCCCAATAAAAAATACAGGTCTTATGTTTTGCGATAATGAACGAAACTACCACTTTTCGCGAAAATCTGAGAACCACTATATCGGTTTGACATGAAAAGGCTGATTTGCACGAAAAAACACCCTATGCAAAATATTAGCTCATCCGGACTTCATTTACTGGTGTCACAAACGTTAAAATTTGAGTTTTTTGAAAAAAGAAAAATCACCGAAGATCGAGGTTTTCAAAACAAAAATTTGGATGCCAAATGTCTTAAAATTGCATTACTCGTCGAGATTCACAGTTATCTCGATTTTTTTTTTGTCAAAAAAAATGTTTTTTTGGCACTTGGTCGTTTTTTCGCCTGAAAAATCGATATTTGACAAAATAATTTTTTTAAGATAACTGTGAATCTCGACATGACACGCTAGTTTAAGACATTTGGCATAAAATTTTTTTTTAGAAACCCCGATTTCCGGTGTTTTTTTAACGTTTAAAACCATAATTTTCGTTTCGTACTCCGAGAAAAAACTAAAAACCAGAATGCCGATTTTTGACAAAAAATTTTTTTCGAGATCACACTAGATTTGGACGTTTCATGCAATTTTAAGACATTTGGCATCAAATTTTTTTTCTTCGAAAACCCCGATTTCCTTTATCCCCCTTGGGTGATTTTTCGATTTGTAAAGAAATCAAACTTTGACCGCTTTACGCCACTCCACCTTAAATCCGATTGAGCTGAAATTCGGCATAGAGTGTTTTTTCGAGGTGGTGAACATTTTGTATAGGGTAACTTTTTGAAATCTTAGGGTCGATTTTTTCCCATACATTCATTGGCACCCTAGGCTGTATATTAGGGTGGCAACGAAAATGGTCATGTACATTTTGTCTATTGGCCCAAAAATGACCTGTGCAAAATTTCAACTCAACCGGACATGAATTAGGGGTGCTGAAATATCTGGTGTGATCTCGAAAAAACATTTTTGGCCGAAAATCGACCTTTTGGGACTTAATTTAGAATTTCTATTTCTTTAATTTTATATTTTTCTATGGAAGAGAGTTTGTTTGAAATTAGGAGTGAGTGAGTGACTTTTTCCGATCGACAATTCATTTTTCGCCAATTTGAGCATTGTTTCCGGATGCACCACGTTTTAGCTCAGATGTGGAGAAGATCCAGCGGTGAGAGCTATGTTCTTCGGTAAAGAACTAAAGATAAAAAATTGTTTCGCTGCGGTTTCTGTCATTGCCACCGTCACCATACAACCGATTGGTTTCGGATTTTCTGTTGTTTTCTGTTCTGTTGCAATAAGTTCTTAGAATTGACAGCCCTTGGTATAGTCCTAAGTCTCTCCGGATTGACATTACCAACCTGTATTTTTTTATTGAAAAAACAAATTAATAATGATTTTTATTTCAATGTAATTTCATTTTTAAAGTAAGACTATGTGTAACAGGATAATGGGAAATATGGATGGGTTATATCTTTATCATAGATATTTTTATGCACGATATTTACCTACGATTGCTTTTGCTGAGGTATTGGTATATTAAAATTGTGCCTCGTCGCTACGTTAGTTACTAGTTTTAGTCAGCTTAAGGACCACCAATGGATTGCCCAAGATTGCCCAAGCAAGTCATTGTGACTGCTTTTCAATTTCAATGAGAAAAATAATAATCACACATTATGACACAATTTCTTAAAAAGATGTGACTTTTTGTACAACTTAATCATGAATGTATTAATAAATTGTATTATTTTTCTAATTGAAATTGAAAAGTAATAAAAATAAACAGGCCAGCAAGATTTCCATTTTAGTCTCACTTAGTCTTTTAGTTTTAGCAGCCCATAGGGGTTCAAACTATTTTGATTTCGCCAAAGACAGAGCATTACTTAGGGATCGTGGATAATCAGCTTCGGCGTTGAGAGAGAGGGAGAGGGAGAGGGAGAGGGAGAGGGAGAGGGAGAGGGAGAGGGAGAGGGAGAGGGAGAGGGAGAGGGAGAGGGAGAGGGAGAGGGAGAGGGAGAGGGAGAGGGAGAGGGAGAGGGAGAGGGAGAGGGAGAGGGAGAGGGAGAGGGAGAGGGAGAGGGAGAGGGAGAGGGATTCAATTAAACGATTTCGAGTTATGTTTATTCCATAAATTCATTACCCTTGATATGAATATAATAATTAAAAACTCTTTAGAGTGAAATAGTGTAGTGAATAAGCTCAATACACAATATACATTTTGAATTATTTTTATTTTGAAAATTATAGAGGATGGCGTCTGAGACACAACCGCATTGTATACGTAGAACTACGAAATTATGACATCCAATACCCTTGTTTATCGCTTCGGACAATATTTGAAACGAAATTTGACAATCACTCACTGATTGATTGATTAAACACCGATGCGACGAATATTAGCCGACTGCATCTTTTTATGTTTGGCGTAACAAACAAATCAAAAACAATTTTCGATTTTGTTGGTGTGCAAATTATCAAAATCGGCTCGCGGCAAGAATAATCAGTAACAATCGAACTTTTTTATAATAACGTGACATGTTTTCTGATTTGAAAACTTTTCCGAAATACGTGGTCCAACGTCATAAATTCTGCAAAAACCTTTTGAAGATTGTTATCCTAAGGCCAGTCATTGTCGAGTTTTCATTTTTTTTTCTCATAAATTTGGTGAGCAAGAGAGTCTTGCCTTGGCTTTTGACTCGCCAATGTTGAAGTACTTCATAGTATAAGAGTCTTTGATTTTCCATTGTAATAATTTGAAATAGAAGAATAAACTTCGATGCATTTATATTTTTATTTTTATTTTATTATCTTATTAATACGAGGGTCACGATTTATGTCTTGGGTAATCAAAAGACTGAGTGCAATTTAACCAGAAACTCATTATACATAACATATTAAACATATTATACATAATCTAGCAATATTTTTTTCAATAGGCAACCGGTCACCCTATTTTTGACAACATAAAAACGAGCGCTCTATCATGAGCAACAACTATGTCTAAGACAGTTTTTGTCTAGAGAAGAACTGTCGAGCTCTAAATGCTAATTTCCACTTAAATGCATCTCTTGGACTATTGTGCAATGTCATATTATATGGATTTCGAATGAAACTTTAGTAAAAGTCCTCCGTAATGTAAATCAATGAAAAAGTATTGAAGAAACATTATATTTCTATAGTTTTAACTTTATGATTTTTCTACACATTCTAAATTCATATTGAGGTGTCAATTCCATCAAGTTCGGATCTCTTCAAAAGGAAATTAATTTCGACCTCTACGACACCCATATCAACATTCAATACGACCGCAAAGGTTTAAAATGCGTTATATGATAATAAAAATTGTAGTTTTTTTTCCATCAGTCATTTTATGTATAATATTTTAAAAAAAATCGGAGAGGTTAATTTGGCGTGAAATCGCTCTATAGAAACCTAAAAAAGAAACCGGGCTCAACCGGGATTTGAACCCGGGACCTCTCGCACCCAAAGCGAGAATCATACCCCTAGACCATTGAGCCGCTTGTTTCGGTGCTCAGTGAAGGCTACGTTACCAACAAATCAGTTCGACAGAACGAATCAGGGTTGGAACAGAAATAGATAACGAAAAATAACTGGTTTCTATTTTCGCTGCACTCGCTGTATAGCGAATAGCATGAAAAAGTGAACGGCGAACTGCGGAAAGCTGGTGAAACGCTTCCAGTCACTATACAGTTTATCGCCAAAAAGTGACTTTGATAGGATAGCATACTCGAAGTGAGCACAGAAAGTATCGGGTTCAAATCTTAGTCTCAGTTTTTTATGTACTGCACTCAGTAAATATTTTATAGTGATGAACAGATATCATCTCAGAGTTCGAAGTGGAATACAAGATGACGAGGGGTTTAACTCTGCGGCCTTGAATGATTACAAATAAAACAACGTTTCAGGTCGACCTTCACATTTGTTCACAGTGTCCTGCTGGGATTATACGGAATACAGATTTCTAAAAAAAACACAAAACACAACTGCCGATGGTCGCCGCGTAAGACGGAATCCTGCTCCCGGCGTTCAAAACAAAAACCAAAAAAACACATGTACATTTGGTAGGGTGTACCTTCCATGATCTTGCTGTGGGTTATTTTCCTTCTCTTCTCGCCAGCTCTTTTGTTATTGAGCTCTTCCAGGAAGGTCTGCGCGCATGCATCCACAGGAAAAAAAATGGAAGCAAAAGCAGACGAAAAGAATCCGCTCAGCTTTGTGTTTATAATGTGTTTCTCACCCAAACACATTTCCATGATTTATGAGCATGCAAAACACGTATTTATGTGGATGGCAAAACTGTGCGGAAACGAAGCACAGTTGGGACCTACAGCTAATTTAGAAAATCTTGAAATGGACCAAACAGATGTACAGCCGCGGGGCAGAGGAAAGCGCAATTCGCAAAATTGGGGTGAGATAGGTTTTTTTTGCCAATTCGAAACAGGAAATACGCTTTTAAGGACACGAGAACAACGAAACAGAAACGCGAGAAAACGTTCAATCATTCGCAATACCCAGAAGTCGATGAAAAATTATCGCTCGAGACCACAACAGCATTACTCTTCTAGTTGACTGTTCATGGGAATATTCGCAATCGATCCAAAAGTGTAGTTGTTCACAATTCCAAAAACAACGCATATGTCATAAATGCTATTTCGTTTCCGCGAATAATTGCATTATCACATTTGTGGCCAAATTCCAATGGGGACACTTTATGGAAACATGACTCAATAAGCTCCACTCTCTCGTTGAGACAACCATTTTAGGACACTACGCCATTTATGATGGTTTTAATTTGGTTCCTTTAGTGGACACGACATCAATTCGGCAGTAAAAATTAATCATTTCTGTCATATACCGCACCGAGTTTGTACTCGTTTTACCCATATCGGAGAGGTGAAGTCCTCGTTCGGTTTTCCATTTTTCAACACCACGCAGCACAGAGGTACGGTACGAATAGTGTTGTGTGTGTACATCCAGAAACAGAAACTCGACGACATCTGTCCATCTGTCCCGTGGTTCTTACCTGTAACGAGCAAAATAAAAGAGAAAAAATGAAAATGGGGTTAAAGACAGATAAGGAAGACACTTCATTTATGACATGGCTGGGCAATATATGCTCGAATAAAACCATTCCCGATAGCACACAAAACGCACACACGCAGGTAATCGACCCATTTGATTGGACTGGTAAGATGACCAACGTCTTGTCGTGTCGGAAGCGGCTGGGATGGTGTACAACTTTATTATCCCGATTAAGTTTCCTCTCGTAGATGTCGCTGGACTAGTTCGGAGAAAAAGAGTACTTATGGCTTGACTTTAAACAACCGAGCCACGGCGTTCAACCGTGTAAGTTTATCTAGGTTAGTTATATAGACAAAGAACTTCAAAAGTGACGACTCGCTCGCGCACAGATGGATCATGGCCGAAAGAAAAGGTAGAATTTTAAGTGGGTTTCCCATCGTAGGGCACCTTCCAGCGAAGTCAGAAACAGTATTCGACTTTCGAACATGCCCTTTTAAAAGGGAAAACAGTGTCGGTATGGTTTGCGCAAAAATCAATATCCACGAGAACACTGCAAACACGGCATTTGCGATCTTAAAACTGCATTTCCGATGTTCGGTTTATTGTACCGCACCGGTGACGATGATATCGATTCTAGTTCACGCCTTAATTGTTGGGCAAACAGAACCGCAACCCACATAAATGCACAGCCGACGAGTGGTTGTGGACAGGCATTCGTACCCCAAGTGAACGCACTCGATAAGATTGGATTACATGTGAAATTTAAAAAAAAAAACAGGGGCACAGAAATATATTGCAATGGCAACAAAAATCTGATACTGATAATTCTGGATATCATTTCAAATTTCAAAATTAATTCAAGAACTAACATAATGCACAAATTGTTCCCGAGCGTAATGTCAATTGTAAACTTAAGGAATCAGTCTTCAAGAATAAACATGCAATGGCATTAAATAGAAAGAATAAAGTGAACGAGCAATTCCAAATGAAATTAAAAAAAATATGAGTCGTACCGAAATAGTGTGTTAAAAGGAGTTATAGAGTATTGTTGGCTAAAATTGAAAAAAATATACACTGAGAAGAAAAATTAGTACTCTTTTTTTATTTACAAAATAAAATTTTAATTTGCGATATCAAAAAATATGTATTTTTTAATATTTTTTTCAATTTTTTCATATAAAATAGAAGTCATGTAGAAAATTTGAAAAATGGGCCCAAGATGGTAAAACTATTTTTGACAAAATCGAATTTTTTAGGAATTTTCGAAACATCGAATTTTTGTATGTTAACAATCATTCTTAGCCACAAATTATGAATTCTGATGTGATTTAAAACAAAAAAGGTTATTATCAATCTCCTTCTAAATGCAACCATTCTCGAGATATTCAAAAAAATATTTCTAATTTATAATCTTTTTATAGTAAATAATCTCTTTTAATATGTTTGTCGTGTTATACAGTCATGTTCATAAAATTTTATGAATTTTCTTATAATTTCCAACAATTTTTTTGATTGATTGAATTTTGTATTAAGATAGAAAAGATTTTTTTTAGTTTCGCTACGTTATGTATTAACCCACATGTTTCGAATGTTTCTTAACGTAACTCTTAAACATATGTCTTTACCATAACGATGTATTTGGAAAAGTTGTTGGAAATTATAAGCGAATTCATAAAATCTCATGAACATGATAGTATAACACATCAAACATATTTAAAGGGCCTATTTACTATTAAAAAGACAATAAATTACAAATATTTTTTAAATATCTCGAGAATGGCTACATTTAGAAAATTCCTAAAAATTCAATGTTTCACAAATTCCGTCAAAAGCCATCTTGGGCCCATTTTTTAAATTTTCTACATGACTTCTATTTTATATGAAAACATTGAAAAAAATATAAAAAGTACATATTTTTTGATATCGCAAATTAAAATTTTATTTTGTAAATAAAAAAAAGAGTACTAATTTTTCTTCTCAGTGTATATTTTTTTCAATTTAAGCCAACAATACTCTTTAACTCTTTCTAACACACTATTTCGGTACGACTCAATTTTTTTGAGATATAAATTATCAAAGATTTCTCTTACTAAAATCGATACTACCTTTTCAAAAGAAGAAGTTATAAGCAAATTCATAAAATTTCATGAACATGACGGTATAACACGACAAACATATTAAAAGGGATTATTTACTATAAAAAAAACAATAAATTAGAAATATTTTTTTAAATATCTCGAGAATGGTTGCATTTAGAAGGAGCTTGATAATAACCTTTTTTGTTTTAAATAACACCAGGATTTATAATTTGTGATTAAAAATGACTGCTAACATACAAAAACTCGAAGTTTCGAAAATTCCTAAAAATTCGATTTTCCACAAAGTTCGTCAAAAATAGTTTCACAATCTTGTGCCCATTTTTTGAATTTTCTACATGACTTCTATTTTGTATGGAAAAATTAAAAAAAATTAAAAATATGTATTTTGGATATCGCAAATTGAATTTTTATTTTGTAAATAAAAAAGAGTACTAATTTTTTTTTCTCAGTGTACATTTTTTTCATATTCAACCATCAATACTCTATAACTCTTTCTAAGACACTATTTCGGTACGACTCATAGTTTTTGAGATATAAATTATCAAAGATTTCTCTTACTAAAATCGATACGCCCTTTTCAAAAGTTACGCTTGAGTTTCCTCCAACCCGAACGGAATACACACTTTCATTGGAATTAAAAATACAAGTTTTTAAAATCTACATTTTTAGGACGATTTCATTTGGAATTGCTGAAACAATACAGCATTCAATACAAAGAATAGCAGAAAGATTAACGTTCTCCTAAAATTATACGAAAACTCCCGTAAAATTGACGAAAACTAATGGGAGAATGACTATTGACAGGTATATTGACATACTTACCGAAAATAGAGACTCTTCATTTAAAAATGGAAGTTGGGGACATGTGCATGTCTTAACAAGACCAAAAGCACACGATTCGCAACACCATATTTTTTCCGAGATGTCGCTCAAAACTACTCCAATGGCCAACGTAATCATCAGACTTGAGCCCAATCGAGAACATGAGGTCGATTCCCTATCGACAAGTCTCAGAAAGCGATGAAATATTTAATCCAACGTGTTGAAAAATCTCAATCATCTTGAGCAAAAATTGTCCGCCACTCGAGCATTACGCCCACAGTAATGCGTTTGTTGCGACAACCCGTCACTTATTGTTCTGCTGTTGTGTGCCCAAATAATCCGCTTCAGCATCCACGCTCAGTGCAGTGTTCGCAAAGACATTTAATATATAAAAAAGAAGGGAAACGTTTGCGAATTAGACTGCTTCCTTGCACAAAAATGGCACCGGGCGAGAGTACGAAGAGATATCATTGGCGGTTTTCATTCCAGTCTCACACTAGCCAACAATCAGTCAACAGACTTTCTTGAGGCTCAGGGTGATTTTTAAAACTTTCTAATTACCTTTTTAATGGATGCAAGCGGTTCGGTTTTGATGCACTGATTGGCCTCTCTGAAGGTTTGAAGCCTATGTGTGTGAAGGTGTAAAGCCTATGTAATATGAACAAGAAGATTTCTATCCGCGATGACAGATGTACAGAGTCGACGTCTGGTGGCGACTTTCAAATTTGGGACCCTACTTAGGGCCTCGAATTCGGAATTCCAATCTCTATCAGATTTGAAGTCACTAAGACTTTTTTTTTCATCCCATTTGTTTACTTTTTTCAGGCTCATTAGCATTTTAGCTGCAACAGAGCCGGGTTTAAATTGTGTACATGTGCATGTTTGGGGTTCTATAAATTGTAAATTACACAATACTAGTAGCCATTTTGGCGTAAGAGTTTTTTTTCTGGTAAATTACACAGTAGTAGCCAATTGGTCGTAAGGGTATTCTTTCTGTCCTTCCATTGTTCAGCAGACCGGACAGCGGAGACAGTTGATATTGATCATTGTTGTGTTATTTATAGCATAACAGACTATTGTTTATTGCAGAGCAGAGCATTTGTATGGATGAATAGATCTCCATTGGACCGTGGACCGATTTCCATCGCTGGTGATTGTTGCATGGACGTAGTTATTCTATAACAACCAAAGATAGTCGATTGAGTGCCCTGAGTTTGAACTCACGATCGATCGCCTATGAAGCGAGCGCGCACCCAAGTGGTTATGAAGACCCCCTCGAAGGCAGTTTTAAAATGTTAAAATTTGAATGAAAAATTTGGTATCATGTGAATTACATAAAACACGTATTTGTCTATAAGTTTTCTGATATTTTTACTAAAACTCTTTACTGCAATATAAAATCATCATCAAACACAATTTTCGTTCAATATTTTTCTCAAATTTTCCAAAAAAAACTGGCAATTTATCATACCAAACACATATTTGGTACAGAAAAAGTGATTTTCATTCATAATTTTTATATTCAAAGTTTGTTCATTCCACATAAAAAGCCTTCACAATTCATAATTATATGAGGGGCTTAGAATGAAAGGGGTGTAAGTGATTTGATCGATTTCTCTACATCGACTCTCTCTTCTGGTCATAACATAGCTGCAAATACATTCCCAGTTATATTTGACAATGTGGAAGATAGGTCAGAACCTCATCTATCGGATTCTATAGCGAACTTAAATTGGAACTTTTTTGCAGTTGAGTTATTAACTAAAGAAAAAGTTGATGAAGAGAAATCGATCAAGTCACTTAAATCCCTTGCATTCTAAGGCCCTCATATTAAAAGCACTTTTCATTCCACATGAAAAGTCTTTACCATTTCGCCTCACTAATCGGAATACGAACCGTCAATGCTGTAAACGCGATTCCTTATCCCGCTCCAACAAATCTTTTTTAAGGTTGAGAGTTAATTCCAAAATTTTCCTATTGCATTTTTAAATGTTTGTTCTAATCTTCTAATTGATCTTCTACGCGGCTAGACTATTGAAACCATCATAATACAAAGGAAAAGGAGAAGCATGTATTTAGAGGAATAGTTGTTGCTCTGCTTTCGTGTGAACTGTTCGCTTCCAAACCGTTCGTTTCAGAACGCGGAATGTATGCACTCGAAGTAGATTTTTTATATTTTCAAATTGGTGTTTTTCAAGGCGAGAGAGTGCAGAGAGAGCTCTTTGTTCTCTTCCAATTAGTCATTTTCAAAGCTAGAAACGAATGAGCTGCATTACACCAAGGGCCGTTGTTAATTGTATATTTTGATTTTTTTCTGAAATGTTTCCTAAAGCAAAATATCAGGGATGTAAACCGAACCAAACTGGGATGCAACAAGCAATCCAAACAGCTCCAAAAGATATGACAGTTGCATCGATAGCTTTTACTCGGTCGATGCTACCGGTATCGGTATCTATAGAAAAATATAGAGAGCTAGAGCTAACGAGCAAAATTTTTCTCAGCTTGGATTAATAATATAGAATATTTCAAATGATAATGTGACTTGTGCGTAAAGTGATCTACCCGGAAAATGAATTTGTTAACTGGAAAAATTAACTCTTTATGAAATTTTATTTCTTTTTATAACCAATTTTTACCTTCAATTTCCAAGCGATGGAAATAGCTCTCACCTCTGGAAAATACCTTTTTCACATCCAGCATGCATAAAATGTACGAGCCAGCGAAAACCGAATGGTCGGTCGTCAAAGGTCGCTAATAAGCCCAAAACACTACCAAATTCACACAATCCACAAATTTACTTCAATCCACTAATTTGGAAGCTTCACAACAGTATCCCGTATGCAATTTTCTAACGATATCGGGATCTATAGAAAAATATAGAGATCTAGAGCTATCGAGCAACATTTTTATATGAGCAAAGTATTCTATGACTTAAAGGGATGAACCAGAAATTAATTTCTTTTTTATAATAAAAAAATATTAAAATACAGCGCGGACTCGATTATACAGTCATACCTCGGTATAAGGCAACTTTATTTTTTCTCTCGTTACGTTATATCGAGTTACGTTATACCGAAGCAAAAAAAATATTTTTTTTATTGATGTAAAACTGTTCATGGTTACTTAAAAATACACAAAAACTTTTTTTTATCACTCAGCAGTATTTATAAACCTTTCTTATGCCCATTTTAGATAATAATCGTAGACAAATAGGATCAGTCGGCAGTTGGATATACGGCTTTTTATTTTTGAATACGAAACTGGAAGACATTGCATTTGTGCATGAAGCGAATATAGGATTACATTCAAGAAGAAATAAACACATTTTTACATAAAAATAGTGAACTATGGATAAATTTTACGTTTCCGTGGATATCTTTTAATAGCGATTTAAGTTTTCTGCAAGTAATCTCCAACAGGATTTTTTTTCTGATATTGATTCAACTACTTAAGGGAAAATCAGATTTACTTAATGGGAACCTTTTTAAACCCGAGGATCAAGTCAGACATTTGGGAGCTCTTGAAACGTAAACAGTATTGTTCACAATGTTATTGGAGTACATAAAATATCTTCCGACCAGTGTTGCCACACGTACAGATTTATCTGGAAAGGTACAGATTTTATCGCTATTTTTGGTACAGATTCTGTACGATACAGATTTCAGATTTCCGTCAGAAAGTACAGATTGGTACAGATTTATTCCGCGTGTGACATTTCTTACATTTGAAGAAAGCAACATTAAGGTACATGACGACTTTTACACCGCAGTATCGCTTCATGAGGACAAAATCGTATAAGCATCATCAAACACTCGACAACACTTGCAAATGTAAATGTAGTATTTGTAGTAAATAAATGAGTTTTTTTCGTGCTAACAAAATATTTTTTTTTCTGCAACGAATATTTTCGATGGTACAGATTTTTAGTACAGATTTTTTGAAGAAAAAGTACAGATGAGAAAGATTTTGAACCCCTCTGGTATAGATTAAAATATGGCAACACTGCTTGCGACGAATCTTCTGAGAGTATTAGCTCATCGTCGTCTTCAAGATCTGTAAATGAACTAAAGAGACGAAACTGAATCAAACCTCATACACGAAACTCACGACACACCTTTTAGGACTGTTTCAACGAAGTGGAAAATGAAAATAATAGTTAGCGCCGCGTTCGGGAAAAAAAAACCCATTGCCAACGAAATCGACGAAATGTAAATCATGATTGCAATCGATTCTAAATTTGGTGGTTATTAAAATCTAAGCAGTCAATCGAGGACAAGGATTGTTAGAGTTTATCTTTCAGCTTCTTGCAGAAGTATTACAGCGAAGACTGTTATCTGAAGTAGACCTGGTGTACGAAGCAAAGCGTGTTACAGTTTCTATGTTTGACTTACTTTATCTTCAAATGAAAATTCCTCTGAATTTTGTTCTTGAAACATGTTCAAAGTTATGCTAAAAGTTCAAAAAATTCCATAATATCAAATGGAAAAATCACCCAAGAATATCAGGTTGAAGGTATGCGTATTTCATAAGGGAAATTGTCGTGGACTGTAATACAAAACAATCCGTAACTTGCTTTTCCACAAGTTCCTTTTTATGAAAAAATATGAAATAAATTCCGGTAAAAGTAACACAAACATATTTCCTGAAATGTTGTAATCAGCTAAATGTACCGATCGGAGTCATTTTTGACGTTTGTGAAATGTCCGTTAAGTACAAATTCAACCATGTATCGATATGCGTCGTAAGTTTCCAGAACTAAATTAATTCAACTTTATTGAATAATTCCGTTATCCAGATTGTGATCCAAAAATTAAAACTGGACGTGAAACATTTATTTTAATAAGTTTAAATGTTTTTAAAAAAATGTGAGCTTTATTTCCTTCCGTTTCAACTGGCAGTACATATTTTGAAAATAGATAATATTATTGGATTTAGATAGGACATATTCACGAAACATAGATTAAAAGACCATTGCTACCCCTTTTTACAGTACTTATTTATTTCAAAACTTACTGGAAACATTTATTCGAAACAATTTATACTCCAAAAATTTTCTGTGATTGTAAATATTGTAAAATTTCTGTATATATCGAGTTACGTTATAACGAGGTTGCTTTATATCGAGGTTGCCTTATATCGAGGTATGACTGTATACAGTTTTTGATTTCTTTTCACTGTATATAATCGAATCCTGTATATAATCGAGTCAAAAAAAATTGTTTTTTATTTGTCTTTTTTTTGCATGTATTCTTCGATTTTTGAAAATAAAAGAGGAATTTGATTTTTGATTCATCCCCTTAAAGTCACAAAACACCTTTCTCACGTGAAAAAAATAAATTTATCCAGATCCAGATTACCTCAGGAGGTGATAGACGACCATATTTGATGAAAAAAATGACAGAGTTATAGAACTTTCATTTTTGTTTCGGACTCTGTTGCCTCAAACTGGCTCTACATTAAAAAGTACGCTACGGAAGACAATTCTGATGCTATCATTTGAAATATGAGAAAATAAGTACAGGATATAGTAGTGGAACAACTAAATTAGTAGATTTTAATAATATTTTGGAAGTGAAAAACTTAAAAGTTAATAATTTTTAATATGTTATTATTAATTTTATCCTAAAATTTATATTAAACTAGATTGTTTCTATCAATTAAATTGAAGTTCTTTAACCGCTCTACAATTTGTTCTTTGACGCCCAACTTCTATCTTTCTTAGTTTGGCTGCAATATCGATATAAACAATTCCTGATGAAAATTCAAGAAAAATCTTCAAAAATCACTATTTTTATGCCACTGTACATGTAATAGACAACTTCTTCTTAACGCTGAAAGGTCACACTTCTTCTTGAAATAAACCATATTTGAAACATAAAAAAAAAAAATTCCCAAACTGTATATATTCGAGTCCAAAATTGTATATAATCGAATCACAATATAATCGAGTCCGACCTGTATATGAGTAAAAAACAAATTAAAAAAATCATTCTCGTTCTCGTTCTCGTTCTCGTTCTCATTCTCATTCTCATTCTCATTCTTATTCTCATTCTCATTCTTATTCTTATTCTTATTCTTATTCTTATTCTTATTCTCATTCTCATTCTCATTCTCATTCTTATTCTCATTCTTATTCTTATTCTTATTCTTATTCTTATTCTTATTCTTATTCTTATTCTTATTCTTATTCTTATTCTTATTCTTATTCTTATTCTTATTCTTATTCTTATTCTTATTCTTATTCTTATTCTTATTCTTATTCTTATTCTTATTCTTATTCTTATTCTTATTCTTATTCCTATTCCTATTCCTATTCCTATTCCTATTCCTATTCTTATTCTTATTCTTATTCTTATTCTTATTCTTATTCTTATTCTTATTCTTATTCTTATTCTTATTCTTATTCTTATTCTTATTCTTATTCTTATTCTTATTCTTATTCTTATTCTTATTCTTATTCTTATTCTTATTCTTATTCTTATTCTTATTCTTATTCTTATTCTTATTCTTATTCTTATTCTTATTCTTATTCTTATTCTTATTCTTATTCTTATTCTTATTCTTATTCTTATTCTTATTCTTATTCTTATTCTTATTCTTATTCTTATTCTTATTCTTATTCTTATTCTTATTCTTATTCTTATTATTATTCTTATTCTTATTCTTATTCTTATTCTTATTCTTATTCTTATTCTTATTCTTATTCTTATTCTTATTCTTATTCTTATTCTTATTCTTATTCTTATTCTTATTCTTATTCTTATTCTTATTCTTATTCTTATTCTTATTCTTATTCTTATTCTTATTCTTATTCTTATTCTTATTCTTATTCTTATTCTTATTCTTATTCTTATTCTTATTCTTATTCTTATTCTTATTCTTATTCTTATTCTTATTCTTATTCTTATTCTTATTCTTATTCTTATTCTTATTCTTATTCTTATTCTTATTCTTATTCTTATTCTTATTCTTATTCTTATTCTTATTCTTATTCTTATTCTTATTCTTATTCTTATTCTTATTCTGTGTTAAAACAGGATTACAGCGTTTTTATGCAATTGTTTTAACGTAAATAATCTTTTTTGCTGCGAGTTGATTTTGAATATTGGCATGTAATCGAAACGGACTTTCTCTAAGCTTTTATCGGCTCAATTAACCTTATCAGACAGCTTTCGTTTGATTACTAGAACGTTCATGCAGAACCTTTCCTCACTGAGATATTTCTTCAATCAAAAATTACTCTTTCCTCTTTGTTGATGAACAATTCAATAAAAATTTCGACTTCGCACTCTGTTCAATTATATTTTTTTTGTTGGGTGTAGTTTTGTGTTCTGTCCATAAGAAAAGTGAAATAATAGTGGTGTCGGGACAAATACATATTCGCCTATGACCCAATATGTGTCAACGGAGAAAACGGCCGCATGAAGAAACAAATAGCGGTGCAAGGCCGGCTCGTTGATTGTGATCTATGATCAGGAAAGCAAGAATTGATTAGCCATCAACCATCTTTTGCAGATTCTACGAAGCCAACCAAACCATCCCCCCTTTTCAGCCGCCAGAACATTCTGTTAAGGGTTAATTCTCAACTTTCAAACAAAGCATTTCGAATAATGTAATTTCGTAGTTCTACGTGAATGATATGGCCAAGAGTTAGGCACAACTCCTTATATTTTTTTTCACATCGATGTAATGGATAACTCAAAAATTTGTTTTCAGCAATCAATCCTTTTTTACAAATGATTAATGATACTTATTTCCACGTGAAACAGATAACCGTTTTAAATAATTCGATGATAAAAATATTTTCTAGAATCAAACAAAAGTGAAATACATTTTTTGAATAAAATATTTCAGCCCATGCTATTTTTTCTCTTTCATTTGTTTAGGTTTCGTCCTCAAAACATACCATTAATACACACACGCAATTCCTACTTGAGACTAATATAACAGGAGCTACAAATCACGCCAATCAACAACTTTCGCAGGGACCTTTCCAAAAGACTGGACTTCTACAATTGGTCGTTTAGAAATTACAAAAAAAAAATTTGAAAGAAATAATGAAAATCAAGTAAAATTAACCTGTGTCGTGATTTATGGCCTTTATGGTCGACAATGAATAGTATTGGCACTGTGCTCCTTTACTCACGTTCACCTTTACTGGTGTCTTGGTTTTGGTTTTTGCAACAATTGCATGATTTTTCAAGTTTTTCTCTTTCCATCACTTGTGACTATTCCATTATTTCATATTTCATTCATTTCTTCATTGCTAGCATCGTAAATATTGTTGAAAGAATCCCTCGACATTCTATGTCAGGCAATACCGAGTAATGTAGGGTGAGAAAGAATTCACGCTATTGAATCACTTCAACACAATGTGAAGCAGTAATTTGTTAAAATCAATTAATCAGAAAACCACTCGAAGCACACATTACAAAAGCCAACAGTCACAAACTGAGCAACTCGCACTCCGAACAAACTCCGAAAAGGTGTAAATGAAATACCTTTTTCCAGAAAGGACAATGGCACCTCGCAAGCCTCGGTGCGCACATTTGTTTAGTGTGAAGAATGACAAACTGAAAACGGGCAAACAAAATTGCTTATACATTTTTGTTACGATGACCAGGTCTCGAAATTCACATGGAGCTGAAATAATCGAGCATTCATTTTCTGGTGTGAAAGGACAGAATTTCACAATTCACAAATAATGCTTAATATTCGTCATTTCCTGCCATCCTGGTGGGACGGGACAAACAAAACAAACAATTTAGAAGGACAGTTCAGCGTGAAAATTTATATCAACAAGTAGATAGTCTCGCAAAACTTTCTTCGAATTTCTTCGCCTTTACTTCCTGGATCATACGCAAAATTATTCGATAGACGCTGCATTTGACATCCGCGGTGAAACACCAAAGCCAGGTAAGATGGACAGCTTTTGATAGATATCGCGGGTAGAACGAAGATTTCCGCTGAACACCGCTTGAGCAATAGTTAGAAATTTAAATTTTTAATTGCGATACGATGCAAATTACCCGAAGAAAACAAACGCTTTGGCGACGGATGCGATTGAGGATGGAGCGTTAAAGGAAGACGTGCATTATGCAGATCATTCGGCAGTGCCTTAAAAAGATATCTTTTCGCCCTCGGTTGGCGAGTGTCACACAGTCAGGAATTTTTTTTGGGAATGGTCGCCAACATGGCCAAACCCATCTCAGTTCGTATCTGGTTGAACCATTTATCTTGCATAATTTTCCCTGTCAACGGAAATGTTGAAAATAACCTTCAAACAACTCAGTTTTGAATTTGAGCGCTACAATGCTGCATGAATCATCAGAATATCCAACGTCAATAGATTTCGCGCAATCTGAGAACATTCGGACCAGCTGTTGGGAGGCCCCCGCCTACACGATGCAGATAACATATTTACGAAATCCATTAATCTACTTATTGTTTGTATCTTTTTCGTTCGCGCTTGGAACCGAATCCGGCTATCAACGGCACATTATTGTCATCGGTGAATTCCGAATTAATTTTTGCCCGACAACCAGTCGTGGCAGTCAGAAAGAGAGTAGGCGGCCCTAATAGAGATAATTCCAAATTTCCGAAGAACCTGGAGCGGAACTGTTGCAAAATTTATGCAAATCATCCTTCGCTATTTTATATCGGTTTAATGGTAATTTAATAATTTCGCGCGCAGCAGTCACGCGTCGCCCGTACGATGTTGTTGAGCCTCCCCCCCCCAGCCAAATTGGGCACGTATTGCCTAAGCGGCATGGGCATGTTGTTGTGAACCAAAACGAAACCGTAAATGAGCGAACAAAACCTACAGCAACCCGCAGATCATCGAAGTTGACGTGTTTGATCTTTGAAGGCAGCAGCAGCAGCAGCGAATTGATGCTGCTGTGGGTAATGGGTATAATCGGCGTCGGATCAGTGCCATTAGTGCTCGTGACTTATGAAAGTCAATCATTAACTATGGCAGTCGAGATCTGGATCGGTTACTGCGAGAAGAGGGCCCGTTTCTCCGGCGTCGTGCTTCGGAATTACAACGCCGAAGCTAGTTTAATCGTTGGGCCAAATGAATAGACCAATCGTTTTAACAAAGATTGGAATATTTTTTATGATAATTGGAATGAATTATCAAAAAAAACTTTCGAATGGATGTGGCATAGGATCGGGTATATCTAGAAAACGAAATTTAAATGGTGGTAGCAACGGTAAAATTTAGGGCCGAATACGAATTGTAGAATTATTCAAAAAAGTTGAGAAATTTTGAGCAGATATTTTATACTATTTCATGTGGGTGGTTTATTTTATTGGATGATGTGTAAACTCGAAAGTTGTTCGAAGCAAATGCCAAAGTTCACGGGAGTGAAGCTTCAAAATGAATGTATATTATGTGAGTTTCATAAAACCACATTTTTCTCCTTTATTTCTCCTACTAATCGAGGACATTTGTTATGAGTATACATAAGCATACATAACATTTTAACTCTTTCTAACGCTTACTAATTAATAATTATAGAGTAATTGCAAATGAAATCGTCCTGAAAATGTACATTTTGAAAACATGTATTTTTTTTTTCGAATGAAAGTTTGTATTCCATTTGGGTTGGAGGAAATATGAGTGTTCCACAGGAATTGGTAATTTTTTTACCAAACCGTACCTTTTGAAAAGGGCGTATCGAATTTGGTAAGAGATATCTTTGATAATTTATATCTCAAAAACTATGAGTCCTATCATCCTACTCTTTTTTTATTTCCAAAAAAAACTTTAATTTGAAATATCTAAATTACATATTTTTTATTTTTTTTTCATGTTTTCTTTCAAAATAGATGTCATGTAGAAACATGACTTTGTGAAACATCGAATTTTTATGAATTTTCGAAACTTCAAATTCTTGTATGTTGACAATCATTTTTAGCCACAAATTATGAATCCTGATGTTGCGATAGAAATGAAACTCAAATATCTGCATTACTCGAGAATTCATCAAGCAAATGGAACCAAATTTTGCATGTGGAGGTTTTAGGGTGCAATAATAGATTCTATGGTGGTTAGATACTCCTCCCCCTCTCTTAGGTGGGGCTGCCATAAAAATGAAACACAAATTTCTGCATAACTCGAGAATAAATCAATCAAATGAACCAAATTTGGCATGTGGAGGTTTAAGGGTGCAATAAATGTTTTACGGTGGTTAGACACTCCACCCCCTTCTCTAAAGGGGAGCTGCCATACAAATGAAAGACAAATTTCCGCATAATTTTTTATTTTTTTGACGTAGGATTACGTCTTTCGGGAACTTATTGGGGTATAAATTGAAAATAGAAAATCGAGCACATCGTGAAAATTGTCCAAATTCAAACGCTTATTGCTCAGTCATTTCATGATGGATTGATGAAATTTTTGCGTCAATCGATTTCGGCACTCCATAATAAATTTTTTTATTGAAGAGAATATTATATGTCATGAAACTAACTATCGAACAATTGAAAAATCTCAACCCCTATCTCAACGGAAATACCCACTTCTGATTGGTCGAAATTGACGACACATGCGGCGGGTCCCTAACAGAGACATCAAAACCAAGCTGCCTGAGAGAAATCGGCATTGCAAATACATAAAAGTAGGGGGAGCTTTTGTTCCCACCGAAATGTGTTCCCTAACAGAGACATCAAAACCAAGCTGCCTGGGGGAAATCGGCATTCCGTTATATGAATGTAGGGGGGACTTTTGCTCCTACCGAAATGTGTTCCCTAGCAGAGACATAAAGACTAAGCTGCCTAGAGGAAATCGACATTGCAAATACATGAAAGTAGGGGGAACTTTTCAAAGAGTTTAACGATGTAATTCTTCAAACATATCCAAAATCAACAGATAGCCTTACGGAATCCTACGTCAACTATGCGGTCGTGTCTCGGACACAACCCTCCTGTGACTTTTTTTTAATTTTTTTTTTATCTGTATGATAGTGATTTTCAACTCATTTGGCTGGTTCGTCACTTTTAATTCCATTTTTGGAAGAATGTCGGGAGTGAGAATTGAACTCGTGACCTTTAGCGTGAGAGGCATGGATGTTACCACTACGCCAGATCGCCTCCTCATTTCTGCATAATGTGACAACTGATCAAGCAAATGGAACCAAATTTGTCATGCGCATGTTTTAGGGGACCTGAAACGTTTTCATGGTGAATAGACAATCCTCTCCTCTCTCTGAGGGGCGAGGGGGACTGCCATACAAATGAATCATACATTTCTGTATAATTCAAGATCTAATCAAGCAATCTGAACAAAATTTGGCATGTGGAGTTTTCAGGTGGCAAGAAACATTTCTAAAGTGGTTCAACACTCCTCCCACCTTTCTGAGGAGGGGGGGGGGAATGTTTCTATGATTGTATGACATCCCTCCCTCCTCTGGAATGAAGAGGGGGTCCCATAAAAATATTACACATATTTCAACCAAAAATATTCCAACCAAACATAACAATTGAAAATTCTCGGAAAACTCTGAAGAAAAAGGAAAAATTCGGAAAATTAAATTCCCATATGTTCTACAGGGTTTTCCATTTCGAGCTTCCGAAAGTATACAGCCTTGCGCTGACAACCGTTTGACATAGCTGTCAACCAAAGCGTCATATCGTTAGTTGAATGTCTGCCATATGGATCGTTTTAGCATCGCACAACGTGTTAATTTTGTTAAATTATACTATAAAAATGATGAAAAACCGGCAAATGTTTTTCGAGCATTACGGATGGATTTTGGTCGTCATGGACGGCCTACAGAGCACATAATCGCTAATGTAGTGCGTAAATTCGAACAAACTGGATCCGTAGCGGATATTGTGAGACCTGTCCATCATCGTAATGTGCGTTCGGCCGAAAATATTGCTACTGTTGCTGCCAGCGTAGAGGATGACCCGAATGTTTCGATTCCACGGCGTGCTCAGCAATTGGGCTTGTCAAACACATCATTGTGGCGAATTTTGCATTTGGACTTGCACCTACATCCATATAAAGACCAACTGGTACAAAAATTAGATCGTGGTGACCATGGAATGCGTCGGGCATACGTCGATTGGGTGAACGAACAACAGCAGCAAAATGCTGAATTTTCGCATCAAATTTTCTTCAGCGATGAGGCACATTTCGAGCTCGGTTTCGAGCTTGGGTGGCTATGTGAACACCCAAAATTTCCGTATATGGGGCTCAGAAAATCAACACGTGATTGTTGAGAGGCCATTGCATCCGCCAAAAGTCACTGTTTGGTGCGCATTATGGTCTGGTGGAGTCATCGGGCCGTATTTCTTTGAAAATAAGGACGGCGAGACGGTAACTGTGAATGGTGAGCGCTATGGCCGCATGTTAACCGTTTTTTTTGCCACAAATTGAAGATATGGATACGGATAACATGTGGTTTCAGCAGGACGGCGCCACGTGCTACACAACACGACCGAACGAAATTTGAGGGACGAATAATTTCGCGTTTAGGTGATGCCAATTGGCCGTCCAGATCATGCGATTTGAACCCGCTAGACTTTTTTTTGTGGGGTTATGCGAAATATCGTGTCTATGCCAACTCTCCGCAAACTCTTGAACATTTGAAAGACAACATTCGTGAAGTTATGACCGAGATACCGCCCGATATGTGCCGAAAAGTCATCGAAAATTACCTGTTCCGGATCAAGGTGTGCTAGGAAGCCCTAGGTGGACATTTGAATGATGTTGTATTTCACACATAATGGTATAAACCAAACTTTAATTTGAAATAAAAGTTTCATCGAAATTAGAATTCTAAGTGTGTTTTATTTCAATTTACTTTCGGAATTTAAAGTTGGAAAACCCTGTACAATTACATAGTGACAAGTGCTGTTAGTCTTATACTCGAGGGAGGAATTGTCCGATTTAGGGCTGTCTTTATTCTATCACATTTTCTGTATAAAACATTTATTCCATGTAACGGAGAAACATGTTATTTGCAAGTGGTTGAAAAATCTTGAACGAGAATTGTGTCTGAAAATAATCTGATATTATAATGATGAGTTTTTGTTATAAATACTAGGAATTTTATAGTAAAAGGTAAATTCAACGGTAAATTGGACCCATGAACTTGCTCATAGTAAGAAAGGTATTGATAACAAAAATCAAATGTTGGGCGGGGCGAAGTTTGCCGGGTCAGCTAGTTTACTATAAAAAAGACAATAAATTAGAAATATCTTTTGAAATATCCCGAGAATGGCTGCATTTAGAAGGAGATTGGTAAGGAGGATTTTTGTTTTAAATAACATCAAGATTCATAATTTGTGGCTAAAAATTATTGTTGACACACAAAAATTCGAAGTTTCGAAAACTCATTAAAATTCGATGTTGCACAAAGTTTGTCAAAAATAGTTTTACCATCATGATTTCATTTTTCGATTTTTCTACATAGCCAAACTCTTAACTATATTTTTACTAGAATATATTAACATGTTTCCTTAATTCTACGGTTAATGAAATAGGAAACCGATTACTCGCGGTCGACTCGAGTTTAGTAGGGTGACACATTTTCCGTAGGAAAAGGATGGGATGTAAGGTGATTGTTACAATGTTCACACTCACACTCACACTCACATTCACATTCATACTCCCACATCACACTGAATTATCAAAACTATCCTTAAATCTAATATGTATTAACAACTTAACTTATTCTAATGTTAGTAAAAAGGGGAAAATGAGGGGAAAGGGATGTAAGAACAATCACATTCGAAGATCGATAGCTTTAAGGAAAACATATATTTGGGACATGTAATCGAGGTCTAACCGAGACAACACATCTCTCACCGGCACATTGGGCTGTCTTTCTCGGGACGGAGGAAGGGAGTGAGTAACATTGGTACGGGTCACCCAAATCATTGGTAAATTGGTGATTTCGACCGTAAACCGCAACCACTGGAAAACGTTGCTTCGGTCCAAGGTAACTTCACCATATGCCACAGTCAACATTCGGAATGCGTCCGCCACTTAACCTTTTTTTTCACACAAATTTTGATACAGATTCTTTGATCTTTTCTTGAAGTAGGAAAAATAGCAGACGAGCCAAAATACCTTCATAGAATTTTTTTCGAAAAATAACTCTTGATTCGTAATGATCAATCGACCTGCAAAAAAACAAACACCGAAGGCATGCTGAAAATTTCATCGAAAGAGTAGTCGAGTTGAGTCTTAAGTAGCTAATTCCTCATAATAGAGTTCGCATTTGCGTTAGATTATCTCCAAACAATTCTTCCGCCTCCATTACTCTTAAAAATGTTCATAACAGGCTGTGTCGAACTACGAACTATTTACCAATTCGCATGAGTCAGCAACCCATGCAAAATCACAATTAGTTTAAACTACGATTCCATGCACTAATTGCAACGCCAACTAACATAGTTCTACTCCGACCGTTCTGCAGCTGCCCCACATCTCACACTACAGAGCATGTTGTGGGGGTGTCAAAAGGTGTTAAATGTATCCCCTTATGTTTATTCGCTGTAAGTTTTATGATAGACCAATGCGACGAGACAAGTTCAGCGACCGACAGAAACGAGCGGCGAATGATTAATACACAAATTATTCGGCACATTTGAGAGCTAGGAAAAAGAAAATGCATTCGACTTCGTGAAGTCAGCAACCAACAAAAACAATAGTACTCGAGATCAAGCGACAGCAGAGACTGATTGTGTTCAACGAACTCGCGAAGCGAAGGTAAATTGTAGTTTTTTTTTGTCGTGTGCCACAAGTCAACTGCAGCGTGCAGGAAAGATATATGAATTATTTAATTGTATCCAAATTGAAATATTGTACCGCACACGATGAAAGGTTCGCCCCGTGTCGTTGGTCGCTATCCGCACGCCTGTATGTTGCCACATTTTTCGAATGTAGAGTTGAGGAATTTTTCACTGGACGCCCATTTGGAACGAGTATAAATTAACAACTTGCTCCTTAGAGGCTTTTGATTAGATTAAACGTTATGATATCCCTTCAAACACAAAAAAATAACAGCTGCAAATTGAACCGTATTGTTCCAATCTTTTTCCCAGTTGCCCACAGATCATACAGAAACCACTGTATGAATGGTATTTGAACAAATAGGTCTGTGGGTGCAGTACTTGAAAGCCACGGCGAATTGAATGTATATTTTGAAATAGGTTTGGAGGTTACATTCCATAGTGAATGCAACTTAATGTTCGTCTAGTTTATGAGTTCTGGACGTCAGGTTTCTTTGATAGTAATTTTCATGCAATGTTCAGATACACTTTTCCTATTTGGTGTCTTCCTTACTCAGTGATTTTCTTGAGTTATATTACCAGCAACGAAAATAAACCATTTAGAGAGCAAAAACAAGAAAAATGAGAAATACACAATACTAACGCTAAGCTAAACCAATCCGCTTTTTTTTATTTTTTTCATCGGAAGTTTCATTGAATTGAAATTTCATTATTGATACTAACGAAATATGTAAAATAAATAGTTTTGTATCATGAATGGAACTTGACTGGTGGTTGTATTTTACATTAAATGGTTAACTTTTAGGACGATTTACAATTATATGTAAAGTTTATTCCCTTGGTACCAGTTTGAATTTCTTCTATTTTTACATTCAAAACTAAATTGATCACACGAGTAGTGGTATTAACCCTTTACGTTCGTTTGTCTGCTCTCAGCCACCACAACAAAGAATCATATAAACACTTTATTCAACCATATAATAGTTTATATTTTTTCTGAACGAATTTCAATGCCTAGTGAACCTGTTCATGAATTAATATAGCGCTTCTATGGATAATATATAATGGTGCTCGGTATAAACAAAATATTATCAGTGTGAAAAGATAATAGGACCTCTTTCAAGAGAAATTAATTCCGACCGCAAAGGGTTAAGACATCGTTCCCACTGAAATCTACTGAGAAAAAGCATTTATTGGAATAAATTTACACATTTTTTTTTCAATGCGAGTATTTTCCGTCACTTTCTACAACATTTTTCCATCTTTGTGACTAGGTGAATAAACGGTGTCGGTTTTGAAACAATCCATTAGTCCACCCCTTCTAACAATTTTCCAACATGTAAGGATGATGGGTACGATAGTCGAGAAAAAGTTTCCCATTCGAGCAGTAATACTGTGTTGGGATCAGTGTTGCCAATGTTCCAGTTTAAACTGAATTTTTCCAGTTTTTTTCTGGATTCAGTCATCCAGTCCATCCCTAAAATCTTCCAGTTTTTTTTGGAATATCGTCCAGCTCTATCCAGTTTTTTAAATGTGTGCTCTAGTTTTATACATTTTATGTATAATAAATACACAGTATTAAATGTTATAGAGTAAATGGTCTCCGCTGACTTTGATTGATACGAATATAAAACCCAAGTAATCTTGCTTCATTTTACATCGTTTATTAGTTTCTCATAGTCACTCAAGGGATTTTTAGTTCTTAATATACTTAATTTTACGCATAATCTAAATTTCCCTAAAGAGCTAACGCATACTTTGCATAAAATGCATACGCAGCATACTGTTTATTTGCATGAATGCATACTATGCATATTTTTTCAAGAATACTTTCTCGAGCAAGAGGAAATATTAGAGGAACGGTTTTATTTGGGAAAAACATGAAGAGTCTCCTATTTATCGCTTCATGTCCATAAAATCGCTGATAGCAAAACTGCTCGATAATGTGATGAATTCAGGTACATAGGGACACGTTTTCTGATTATAGATCATTGCATCGATCCTAACCTCTATTTTCTGTCCTTTTTCTTTTAATGCGAATTTTGACATTTCTGTAGCGTTTGTTTTGACCATTTTCGTTGCTATATTTTTAACACTCACGAATGAGTAGAATAAAAGAAGTCAATGCATCAATGTGCGGTACATTTTTATATATAAACTAGCTGACCCAGTAAACTTCGTCCTGCCCAAAATTTATTTTTCATTATCACATTCACGTTTTCTTATTAGGCGCACGTTCATGGGTCCAATCGCCCTTTACAACCCTTCAAAATTACCTTTTACTATAAAATTCCTCGTACTTCTACCAAAACTCGTCATATCAGATTGAATTCAAATACAATTTTCGTTCTAGATTTTTCAACCACTTGCAAATAACATGTTTCTCCGTTACATGGAATAAATGTTTGATAGAGAAAATATGATAGAATAAAGACATCCCTAAATCGGACAATTCCTTTCTCGAGTGTTGTTCTTATCGACATATTCGTTGATCCATTTTTATTTATATAGATAGAAGAAGATATCGCACTCCGTTCATCACATTAAAATCCTTTTCCACTTTCGAACAAAGATCAATTCCGTTAGCGTAAACATCAAATGGACAAACAACGCTTGTCACTACGTAATTGCAGAACATATTAGGCTGTCAAAAAAGTCCTGCGGTATTTTTTTTTTAATTTTCATTTGTTCATAAAATCAGTTACAATCATCTGTTTTAAGTCAAATATGGGCCGTTTTGTTCGATGACTTGTTCCCAACGAGATGCCAACTTCATAATACTCCTGTTATAGAAGCTCGCTTCCTTATTGACTACCTAGCTCGTTCGCCATGGACAAAAACAGGTGGTAGTCACTTAGTGCAAGGTCCGGACTATACGGCGGATGCAAAAGAACCTCCCATCCGAGCTCCCGGAGCTTCTGGCGCGTCACCAAAGAAGTGTGTGGACTGGCGTTGTCCTGATGGAAGACAATGCGGCCTCTGTTTATCAAAGATGGCCTCTTCTTCATGAGTGCTACCTTCAAGCGGTCCAGTTGTTGGCAGTACAGGTCCGAATTGAGCGTTTGGCCATAGGGAAGCAGCTCATAATAGATTATTCCTTGACAAACCCACCAAACACACAGCAGAACCTTCCTGGCCGTTAATGATGGCTTGGCCACCGTTTGAGCCGCTTCAGCGAGCTTCGACCACGACCGTTTGCGGTTCACGTTGTCGTAAGTGACCCACTTTTCATCGCCAGTCACCATCCGCTTCAGAAACGGGTCGATTTTGTTGCGATTCAGCAGTGATTCACATGCGTCGATACGGTCAAAGATGTTTTTTTGCGTCAACGTGTGTGGCACCCATACATCGAGCTTCTTTGTGAATCCAAGCTTCTTCAAATGGTTAATAACGGTTTGATGACTTATCCCCAGCTCTTGGCCGATGCTACGGCTGCTACTATGCCGGTCTTTCCCGGCTAATTCAGCGATTTTGTCACAATTTTCGACGACAGGCCTTCCGGAGCGTGGCGAATCTTCGACGACCTCTACACCAGAACGAAAACGTTGAAACCATCGTTCTGCGGTGGAAATGGAAACTGTATCGGGTCCATAAACTGCACAAATTTTATTGGCAGCTTGAGATGCATTTTTGCCTTTGTCAAAGTAGTACTGTAAAATATGTCGGATTTTCTCTTTATTTTGCTCCATATTTGCGATACTATAACTCACGAACGACTTAACCAAACAAAACACTGTCAAGGACTATATTATAGCGCGCAAAAATACCTTTCCAACAAGCTACTATGACTCGATACAATGAATACAACTAGAACTACGCGCTTACAACGACACCTCGCGGAAATACCGCAGGACTTTTTTGACAGCCTAATATGTGAATTAAATTTATCGAATTTTCCCATTTTCATCATAGTTTTCCGAATTGGGTTGGAATATGTTTGGTTGAAATATGTGTATTATTTTCATGAGACCCCCTCTCTATTTCTCGTATCCAAAAACCCTCACATCCCAAATTTGTCTTCATTTGCTTGATTAGTTCTCGAGTTATCTCGCTCGGGTTTTGCTGGATTAGTTCTTGAGTTATGCAGAAATTTGTGTTTCATTTGTATTGCAGCCATCCATTTATAAAGAAGGGAAGGGGTAACTAACCACCGTAGAAACGTTTCGTGCCCCCTAAAACCTCCACATGCCAAATTTGGCTCGATTTGCTTGATTAGTTCTTGGGTTATGCAGAAATTTGTGTTTCATTTGTATGGCAGCCTCCCCTTAGAGAGGAGAGAGGAGTGTCGAATCACCATAGAAATGTTTATCGATCCCTAAAACCTCTATATGCCAAGTATGATTCCATTTGCTTGATTAAATCTCAAGTTATTCAGACCCTCCATTCCCCTGTAGAAAGGGGGAGGATTGTCAAACCGCCTTAGAAACGTTCCTTGCCTCCTAAAACCTCCACATGCCAAATTTTGTTCTGTTTGCTTGATTAGTTCTTGAGTTATGCAGACATTTATGCTTCATTTGTATGGCACCCTCCCCTTAGAGACGGGGGAGGAGTGTCTCGAACCATCATAGAAACGTTTATCGATACCTAAACCTCTATATGCCAAGTATGATTCCATTTGCTTGATTAATTCTCGAGTTATTCAGCAGATCCCAACACCCCCCCCCCCATCCTTCTCATGTAGAGAGGGAGTGGAGTGTCAAACCACCTTAGAAACGGTTCTTGCCTCCCAAAACTTCCACATGCCAGATTAGGTTCTGTTTGCTTGATTAGTTCTTGAGTTATGCAGATATTTATGCTTCATTTGTTTGGTAGGGGGAGGGGAAGAGGAGTGTCTATTCTCCATAGAAACGTTTCGTACCTCCTAAACCCTTCACATGCCAAATTTGGCTCAATTTGCTTGATGAGCACCCCAGCTAAAAAAAAATAAAAATATACGGGTCTAATACTTTGCGATATGGAACGAAACTCCAAGTTTTCATGAAAGTTTGAGAGCCATTAGGGTTTTTCGGCTGGTGGAATTGCTATATATTCACAAACATGATTATTCAGCTAAAACAAGGAAAAAGCGTTTTCCATCACTGAGTGGCGCTGATGGTTACGTAAACAATACATATTTAGACAGAATAGAAGGCCTACGGATACAGTGAAAGGAGGAGAACTTCAATTAGTAAAAAATTTTCACCGTGATTTGTGAATTTTTTCGCCGGGCGTTATCATGCAACAGTATCGACCCCTTTCTATTGATCAATTTCATCTACTGAACACATAATTTGCTGTTCATTTCATTGATTTTCTTGCAACTGGTATCAACTGAGCGGTTCAATAATTTAATGCACCTAATTGAAATGCATTCTCAAAACATTCCACAACTCATTTCTAAGCCCGTCGGTACCGTCTTGGGAAGATATCATATTCGATAGGCTTTTTCATACATATATTACGTATAAAACGGATCCAAACATTTATGATAGTAGCCGATAATACCATAATGCCATCCGATAAGTTGAATTCATTAATTTTATGCAAAAAAAAAGATATTCCATATGTTTTTGTCGGATGCCACTATTACTTGCTGCTATTATTCGTTTCCATACTGTTGGGCTAATCAGTAAAACGCTCAACAATTCCTAGGTTGTCAATCAACAGCATCTCATTTTAAGCTAGAAAGATAATTCCTTTTCAGAGATGATATATTCCTAACGATGAGCAATGGGAGAATGAACACAAAACAACTTGTCGCTGTTGCTTTCCGCATTATTTATAGTCACTTCCCCACGTCATTTATGCTCCTAATGAATAGCTAGTCTTAAGTCTATTGTAAAATCTACTCAGTTTTAAAAACTTTAAAGGCCACATCATATATTTCCATTCGAATAGATTGAAAAAACTTTCCTCGTGAAGATGTTTTTGTTGTGATCTGAAAGAACCATTGATCTCTCGTGAAGGGCACAGAAAGATCGTCTTCTTGGCCCCGTTGCAGGTGATAAATTATGAACGTAATTGTTCAATTCAATCGATTTCGAAGCTGTTAATAATGAATTATAGCACTCCAACCTTCCAGCACTCCATGCTTTTGTGGTTGGTTTGCGTCTGTTGGATAAATAACACACAAACTCGAGCTTTTGACGCGTTGGTCTGGAGGAGAAGAAAAAAGGCAGACAAGAATAATCTCCACCGATTTCTATTGTGTTTCCATCTAAAGAACTCTGACAGCTCGATTCGGAGAACGTTATTTTTCCTCTGAGAGCTCAAGCCATTGACCCGACTCGACTGGTTCAAGATGAGTTGCCTGTACCATAATGTGACCATGATTTTATGAGCTGTTCTCCCAACAGTACACAATTTGCATTTGGGCTGCATTCATTTTAACATAGAATTTGATAAAGTACAAGCTAGAAAATCAGACGGATGATAATTTTGAGTGGTTCAGGATTATATTTTATTTTCGAGCTCAATTCTGCAAAAAAAAAAAACGAACAATCCAAACAGGACCATGTAAAAATTTGTCCAAAGCATATATCACTATTGTGGTCGATTTGCATCTTGAGACTTTCTTCATTTCAACTAAAAAATCCATTGAGCATCTGCGTGCAGCCATCAGTTAAACTATTCCATTCATTAGCATACAATCGAGAAGTAGAGAAACTCGAACCATGTCTCACTATTTTCAATCGCAATCGAAACGCAATCTGTTGTTATTCCTTCCCCCATTTATTGGAAGGTAGGATTATTAATAATCAAGCGCACCCAAACGACTCTCGCGCAATCGATGGCTTAAACCCACATGATCAGAAACCCAACATACCACCCAAGTTGACTAATCCGGATGTTTTGAGTCGCGGTTGGATTTTATGCCGAAGAATGCCGCCGCACATTCTTGTCACATAATTAAACATTCTGTGGGACTTTCAATTTATGAGACACCTGTGCCAACGAAAACGGTGGGAGAGCATATCTGGCAATGAAATATCCGGCAATTTCAGGAAAATAAAAAGAAATAAATGGTAATTGCGTCAATCTACAATAATATTGTTCGGAAACTATCAGAATGCACGATCGAAACGGATTGGTTATATCCTACCAATATTCAGCGTTTTCAGAATTTGAAATGAGCCATGTTTGGGATCTTTCGTCAGGTTATCTCCTTTTAGCGGTATTCTTCAAAGGATTTCACGCTTATCTTAATTTTTGACTAACTGCTCGTGCTCTCTCTTTGAGCTCGGTTCATTGAGAGCCGCCCTTCATGAACATAAAAACATTCTCGAAGCTACGCGTGATAGGTTGAGTAACGTGCATTTAGTCTTGGTTCTGATGCATATCAATTCAACAACGGCTTTTTCTGACATTGAGAAAACCTCTAGTGAGATTTTCTCAACCACAATCGATGCGAACTGAACAATGCATAGATTCGATGGAGCGTG
This sequence comes from Toxorhynchites rutilus septentrionalis, assembly GCF_029784135.1. Classification (NCBI taxonomy): domain Eukaryota; kingdom Metazoa; phylum Arthropoda; class Insecta; order Diptera; family Culicidae; genus Toxorhynchites; species Toxorhynchites rutilus. The sequence goes on from NC_073746.1 coordinate 82,256,511, forward strand.
TGCAATTGAATTCTCACGTTTGAAGTTGATTCGATTTAATTGTTTTTTTTTAAAGTTAATTTATAAATGTTTTGATTTCGATTTTCTCATGAATTTTGGGGTACTAAACCCAAACCAGCGTTCGCAGAAAAGATATCATCCGTAGCAGAAAATATGCTTTTTATTGTGTTAGCGCATCAAATGCACAAATAAAAGCACCTGTTTTTAAGAGTGTTGAAATGTTTGTATGTATGAAACAGACACCTCATTGTCAAATATAGTAAAATGAAATTTATTTTCTTTTACATGGAATGTATTTTCTCTGAGAGTAAAAGAGAGATAACTCTGACGTGAAACCTCTGATGCGTGCTTATTTGCACAGTGTCTCTTATTTTGCTCTCTTATATGGCTTTTATGTAGATTGCTACGGCATACATATTATACACAAACTCGCGTCTCGCTTGAGTAAATGCTGTACCAGTATGGGTGGACAACACATGAATGGCAGTATTCTAGTCTACAAATTAAAAAAAAAACAAAAATTGTTTTCTTCATATTTCTGAAATTCAGGCATTCAAAAATATACCCTAGAAGAATCATTTCGAAAATCCCATTACCGAGTTATAGCCATTTTTGTGATGTGGTATCTAATCTACTACGGCCATAACAATGAACTTCAAACGCATTTTCTCGAAATTAGCTTTTTTAAACTGGTGTACACGATATGTCAAGTTCTACTGAACCGATTTATGTCGAATTTATATTAATACAATCTGTTTGCATTTCTCTATCGCTAACCCAATAAGATATTGAAAAATATTTTTTAAAAATCGGGGAACGTAAGAAAAAAAACATTAAAAACGGATTTTTTTTTTCTTCAAACGGCCGCCCTTTTGTCAAAAAACATATTTTTGACTTGAAACATATTTGACATCTTTACTAAATTAGAAAATGTTCGTTTTTTTCTTGTTTCAGATAACCAGAAGAGCTGCAATCGTGTATGCCATGGCACACCTTTTTTTTGTATACCCTCACTTCATCAGCTTGTAACTATTTTAATTATGAATATGTTTTTCCGTTCAAGTTTTGTTTTATTGCTAAAAGATAGATAAACAAATAATGATGTGATCGGTAGTAAAAATATTGTTTGTTTTATTTTTTCGAAGCTACAAGAAACGTCCGAAATTCGTACCTCTACACTAGAATACTAGAATACTACTTAATGAAATTTTTCTACTTATTTAACACTTTGACGGCCATGGTATTTTGGCCAGAAAGTTCGTTAAACCTGGAGGGTCCAATGGTTGATTCATATACTAGATGGTGCCAGGAACCCATTTAGCATAAAATTTCATCCCCATCTGCCATATAAGGGTAGAAACTACCCTTGTGTAGTACTGCACACGCGGCCCCAACTCAAGGTAGACGAGTAAAATATCGATAAAATTCATTATAAAACAATTTATTTTTTCGAAATTACATTTTTATAACATTGTTTCAAACTCGTAAAATGTGTTCTATTAAAACAATCCAGACATAAAACTTTTCGGAGCATTTAAGGCAGTGATAAATTGAAATTGGTAGAATAATACAAACAGTGATGCCAAACTATTAGATCGAAGTGTCTTACTATGTTTTGAGACCAGTAGAAAGTGAAAAACACATTAGTTTTAACAAAAAAGCGTGTGCTGTAGCGCACAGGTTTGAAACTATGGAAGATTTCGCGTGAGCAGTGCTGCATTCATGGCCCCAGCGGAATAATTTTAGAGTGCAGTACGGCACTCACGGCCGTCAAAGTGATAATGTATGAGAATGTCAAAAATACACCAACATTTTTTTTTTCAGAAGGCAATGGCCCTTTCATTTTATTTTCATTTGTTTGAATTTCTCACTTGCCAATGTGACTGATGCATAAAATAATTGATTGACTAGAAAGATTAACTCTTGATGAAAATTTTTGTGATTCTAAACAAGAACTTTTGGTATTGTCATTGGCGATGGTATTGCTGATTCATAGCTTTGATGCTGTCAATGGTGTGGTTGGATTCTATTTTCATTTTATTTCTACACATTCTCTCAATCCCTTCTGACTTCTTCTTCTTCTTCTTCTTCTTCTTTTGTTTATTATATTCAATATGGGTATCAAATGAAAAGGCTTCGCTAGTAGAATACAGTTATTTATGAAAAATACAAATCCAAAAAATGATTTTTCGGACCATCGATTGGTTTTGAAAAATCATAACTTTAAAAGAACGAAAATTACATCTCTGATTTTTGAATATGTCATGCAAAAAAAAAATCAGCTTTGAAGAAAAAAAAAATGTAGTGCCCGCTAGTCCAAAGCCATCAAAACATCAAAGATCAAATACAATCAATAATTACGAAAATGAAATCTTTTTGTAAAAATAATATGGTAAGTATAAGATCCAAATCCAAATCGGTCCAGTAGTTCAAAAGTTATGAATTTTCGAAAAAAAACCATTTTTGGAAAAAAGATAAAAAAATGGATTTTTCGGGAAAAATGGAAATGGGCACCCTAATGAAAAAAATTAAGAAACAGGTCTAATATTTCGCGATAAAGAAAAAATATACCACTTTTCACGAAAATTTTATAACCACTATATCGGTTTGGCATGGAATAACTACAGACGAACACATAACCTATCTAATCAAACTTGAAAGTGAAAGAATATGAAAAACATGTCCCGCTGAAGAAAAAAGGGTGGATAGTATCTATGATATAACCACAAGGTTGACGTGGGACTACCGTTGGCTTAGTAATCGTTTGTTTGTATTGATTAAATTATTGATTTAATTGTTTCATAAATCAATTGAATTCAACATATTTGCTGTGTAAGTAAAAAACATGAACAAACGCCGTGTAATGTAAGGCACCTTGGTTTTGACGGCTGTGTTAGGAAACACACTTCGGTGGGAACAAACGTTCACTCAACTTGCATGTATTTGCAATGTAAATTTCCCCAGATCTATACATCTTATTTTGTGAAAGTGAAGGATTTTCAAATAAAAATATTTTTTTAAATATCGAAGAGGACATGTTTTGACTCATAAACATTTTCAAATTTAAATTCTATAATTTTTTTTTATCTTCGCTTATTTTTCGTCGGCCTATTTCCGCCACTTTAGTGCCAATCGCCTACACCAGGGAGGCGACTCCACCTGTTCCTACCTATCAGACTCAAACACTCATGAGCCGGGCCAACTTCTTTTACTTCCCCTCCGAAAGAAGACTTATTATATATTATATATTATATATTAGACAGAGATTTTTCGCCTCAGAAAATCCCAACGACGCCAGCTGGGATTGAACCCAGGCCGATCGGATTGTGAGGCTGTTACGCTAACCACACAACCACTGGCGCCGTCAAATTCTATAATTGAGTAAGATATTTTCTCGGTTGTGTTATGTTATTTTTCCTAAATAGTTAATTGATTTCCAAACTACTTTGCTGTACACCATATATCAATCAGATACACATCTGTATCTCAAGTTATTTTTTTTTTACAAAAAAAAAGTTCACTGATTCTGGACACATCTTTGTGAAAAAAAACTGTCGTAATTAAAATTGATCGTCTGACGATGAAAATTGAGATTTTCGGTAGCTGCCACCGTATGTACAAAGTTTAGAAAACGGAAATGATCAATAGCAATCGCAACGAAACAAATTTACACCTTCAGTTTTCAATCGAAGAACACCTCTCTCACCACAGTAAAATACCTTCTTCATAATCGGCTTCAAATGCGCTACACTTTGATATAACTTTTTATCAGGTAACAATGCAAGAATTCGAGAAAATTGAATCGATCGATCGACGTCCATTTGTTCGTATATATTTTTTTTAAATTTAATTCGCCTTTTAAAACTGTCCGTTGAACAAATCCATTAGTAGTATTGATGGTACCGCGGTATAATTAGGTCGTAACGAATATAGATATTAAAGTTAACATTATTATGTTTATGGAAAAAGTCCATGCAAAATGCATATACGTTCTTCAAAAATACTCTTGAGCAAAAACATCTTCATACCCGTGGAAAATACATATTTTCGAATATTTTCAAGTTACATCCACAAAAATTGAATTAATTCTAAGAAAGTATTATCAATCCCATGGACGCATTACCTAAATCCCTCAATTCTCAAGTGGTATCGTAAATAGATCGTTTTAATCCCCCCGTGCTCATGTAGGATCGCAAAATCGAATTTCACTACGTATCTGTGAAATTCCCAGACGGAAATATCAAACACATAAACAATTGTGGTCTATTTATGAGAGACAGAAGCAGCAGAGTGAATAATTGCACATAAATTGAAGCCAAAAATAACAACGCGTACACAGCGACATATTTTGATGCGGTATGCAAAGAACAAATCGTCAATTAATTATGCCAAATTTTTGGCAATTCGCAGGACGCGCTTGAGCCCCGCTGTGGGCGACGGAAATCGGACACAGTGATGTAAATACAAGATGATTGAAAAGAACCGCTAGCCGGTGTCGAAGGCAATTGCCAATTTTTTCCTGGGAATGTTTATAGTGGAAAACATATCACTCATGCTTAATAAATTATGCCAGTTGACCTCAATTTTGCAGGAAACAGTCTGAAAATCTTAAGTAGGTCATAAACCTGTTGAGATATAAATGATTAATTTACACCAGTCACATCGAATCGATCGGTAAAATTGATGAAGCAAAAACATATAAATCAGTTTTAGCATTTTTGCGCATCGATCAAATAATTCAATGTAAAAGGCCAGTTTTTTTCACCTTCTTTAGTTGCATACAGAATCTGCAGCCGAGGCCCCGTTATCGACGCCACTTTCCGGCCATTGACAGTGCTGCTTTTTGGGGGCTTCCATAACCTGTCCAATCAGGGCCTCTTCAATTGGAGAAATTTAATGAGTGATGACCAGTGAAAAAACAAGTCAGCTGACGTCGTGTGATGAATACAGATGATGACCCTGCGAGATTGATTCACTGTTCGAATCCGATATGACTAATTCCGCCGGACACGAGAAATGAATATAGCCGGTTCATAAACGCTTGAAACGATTGACACTGATAACGAAGAATGCGGTTTCCTAGAACAGACGGTTCCAAGCCGATGTTTATGAATTGTTCGCGAATGCATGGAGAGCGTTTTCGCAGCAACTCCCCAGTCAGCGCCTTATCGAGAAACAAACCAAACAAAGAAAAGCCTTTATTTGTGCTATACCCATTTCAGTGACGAGGATATTCCAACACACGAGAAGCACGAATACCATTGAAGCGCGCCTGAGCTCACGGTGCAGCTTCTGAATAAGGCTTGCAACACCAAAACAGAATGTAACGACGTAGAAATTTATGTTTCCATTTTGCCGTCAATACACCGAATAAGGACTTGGACCGTTTCCTTTGGCTTGCATTACTTGCTGTTTTTTTTGCTCTCCCTCCGCTGTCCCGATTTAAGATGCTGGAATTATGCTGCGATCTGACACCAGTGCAATTGTGCCTGGAAAAACAAATGAGCGACGACTTGTAGCGTTTCCCATTGGAAAAGGCGAATTTCGAGTTCTTGTTTTTTTCGTCTTGTGACCATAGCATAAAAGCTATCGGACTATAATTCACGCTACAGCATAAATAATCAGCCGTGACATGGTGACCAAAGGCTGACAATGCGAGCATAGGACCAAAGGAAACAATGAATGGTTATGGGCATTTGGCCTTTTTAGTCTTTTTTGTATTTTTTGTAGTAGGGTGTCGCCATGGTAAAGCTATAGCTATAATAAGAAACTTCATTCTAAATCGGATAACTATCTCCGATGCAAACTGAAGCATGTCATTCTGGTAAATTCAATTCAACTAGATGTATTTGGTATAGAGAAAAACCACACCAGAAAATGACTTACGAATAACTTGTATTGCAGTGTCGTCGGCACACTTATGCTGTGCGTAGCAGCCCCATAAGAAATCATGCCTCAAGATCTTTGTGCGGAACACAAAAGGTTATAAGGCAAAGTGTGGAATAAATAATGAAGTACAAGAATTGATAATACATTTTTGGTTTTATTTTTTGTATGCGGTGCGCAAAAACCCATTCACGACTTATTTTGATTCAACCTTGATCATCTCCGAGGACAACAGATATTGAAGGTTTAGTTGCTTGCCGAGTTAGTTGGCTACAATCCCACAAATTAATGAATTTTTCAACTGCTGTGAAGCTACATTCAAAATGCCACAATAGCTCGAGCTTTTTTAGGCCAAGCAGTTATATCCCCATGATAGATGTGCTTTACCAGTTGCGACAAGTGCTGCTGCAGGTTGTGAGCCACTCAAGCTGCAGGTGCAATCATCGGACCCGATCGCATCGTTTTCTCCAGAAACGAGTAATCGATGATTATGGCCTTTTCTCAAGTATTCTAGCCACTTTTAGACGTGTAAAATACCGATCCAACAATTACCAGCCCGAGCTCCACTTGTTTGAAACCCCCCAGCAGCTCCTTCTATGACAATAGTGTCAATTGGCCTTTCCTCTTGGGGCTACTACCTCATCGAGACGGAAAGAGGCTTGCAGTCATCGCCAGCCAGTCGAGCATATTTTCTCACATTCATCTGTCCATAAACGTCGTCACGTAAGTGGCTGGGACAATTTTTCCAACTCCCGGGAAAGTAAATCGATACCATTGCTCTCAGGTATGCCCTTTTTGAAATTGACAAAACCGGACTCCCCCCTAGAGGACGGGAAAAATTGGTACACCAATCTGTACGTACATTGACCGGGGGCTTACTAGCACACATTGTGCGCAAACCGTTCCAGAGCAGGCGAGAAAATGTCAGAGCCTGTTTGAACGTCATTATGGACTCTTTAAATGCTCGCGGGATGCTGCTACAGATGCTACTATTACTCGAAATCATGAGCAGTGTTGCCACGCGTACATATTTTTCTGGAAAGGTACAGATGTTTTCCCTATTTTGGTACAGATTCTGTACGGTACAAAGTACAGATTTTCGTCAAAAAGTACAGATTGGTACAGATTTTTTCCGCATGAAAAATTTCTTACTTTTGAACAAAGCAACATTAAGGTACATGTCGACTTTTGCGACGCAGTATCGCTTGGTGCGGTTGATCATAAAAGCATTTACAATGCAATAATTGATCAGTTTCATAAGGACGGAATTTCTTACAAGGATCGTCTGAAAGGATTCGCATCGGACGATGCGACCGTGATTACGGGGGTTTGGAATTCCGTAATGCGCTTGATAAATATCGATTGACCAGATCTAGTTGTCGTCAAATGTACATGTCATTCACTGGTTTTGTGTGCTTGACAAGCATTAACGTTGTATTTGATTTGCCTAAAAAAATTGACGGTCCGCTCGCCTCGCCGGGGCAACGATGCCATGTTTATCACGTTCTCACTATACCTCACTCTTCGAAAACTGTCGAGCGAATTTTTTTCTGAATATAATCAGAACAAAAATAAGCTTCGAAATCGGCTCAGCAGCGATACGATGAACGCTATTTTGAGGTCAAAAGATTTGATCCAACATTGTGGTGGCAGCTCGAAAAAATTAATAAATGATAGTATGCAGTCTAGATGCAGAAAAACTATGTAAAAGCATCATCAAACACAAGAATGACTTGCAAAAGTGAATGTAGTCTTCTTGGATGGCACTAACGTTCCAACGGAACTTTTGCCTTCTCACCGTAGCATTACTTGCGTCAATTTTATTAGTAGTACTTGGCTGAGATTTCTATGCCGAATAACACGCCTTGAATGTATTCTGGAGTGGAAAGCTCTAGAATACGAGTGACCACAGTGCAAGCCGGAAGAATTTTTTTTGACGAAAAATCTACCGGCTAGAACGGGAGTCGAACCCGAACCCCCGGCATGATAGTGTGGGACGCTATCTATTCGGCCACGGGAGCACTGAGCAATGAGTATTTTTTCATGCTAATTTTTTCTACAACGAATATTTTTGAATAAGGTACAGATTTTTGGAAGAGAAAGTACAGATGAGAAAAATTTTTAAACTCTTCTGGTACAGTATTTAAATGTGGTAACACTGGAAGAAGGGTGCCAAAGTGACTCGAAGTGTTGCAGACATGAAGAGATCGCGGAATCAAATGGCCGCTGAGGTTGACTTACAGACAGTCCAAATTTTGATGGAGGTATCCGTGAGAAAAGTGCGAAAATTTATCAAAACTGTGACGGATTTTAATTTCTACATTTCTATATTTTATTTTATTTTATATTTATCTGCATTTTGATATAAAAACATTTTTTGTACCTTTAACCAATCCCGATATACAGCTGGTTTTGTGATTCCGAATTCTAAATTCATCAAATTTTAATCAACAGTATGAAGGAAAACATCATGAAAAAGATTGGCTTTATCTTCTAGTTGAACTATTTCATCATTATTCACTAACCTTACTCAAGCAGCAATACAATAAAGTAATATAAGCTATGTTCCTGGGTTCTTTGTTATTATTCGATATAACGAATATAACGATATAACTTTGAAAGTGAAATGTACGTTATATCGAATGCAAACTTTCAGATGGCACCCCTTTTCAGTGCATTCAGCAATCTTGTCTTCTAAGAGACCGTTAGTACATTAACAGAGATTTGGATCATTTTTTCGAAAATGTAGCGGATAATTGCGGAAATATATTGAGAATGTGAAGAGAATTGACAAGAAAACAAAATGTTATAATTCATGGAAAATTGATGGGGAAAAAATTACAGAACTCAATAATTTCGAAAAATTATTCAAACTTCTACAAATTACCTTATCTGTCTTGTTATATATACCTTTTTTTTATTTATTTACTAGCTGACCTGGCAAACTTCGTGCGCTGTTTATGGGTCCAATCGCAGAATTATTCATTGATTGATCTTCTTATCTACCTTTTAAAATTACCTTTTACTACAAATTATACTTCGACCAAAACTCGACATTATAATATCAGATTATTTTCAGACACAATTCTCGTTCAAGATTATTCAACCACTTGCGAATAATATGTTTCTCCGTTACGTTACAAGCCAAATTTGGTTTTATTTGCTTGATTAATTCTCGAATAATGCAGAAATTTGTGTTTCATGTGTATGGCAGAACCAGCCCCCCCCCCTTCCCCTTAAGAGAGTGGGGAGGAGTATCTAACCACTATAGATTCATTTATTGCACCCTAAGACCTCCACATGCCAAATTTCATTTCATTCGTTCGATTAATTCTCGAGTAATGCAGAAATTTGTGTTTCATTTGTATGGCCGCCCCCCTATTAGAGAGGGGGGTGGAGTGTCTCACTACCGTAAAAACATTTATTGCACCCTATAACCTCCACATGCCAAATTTGGTTTTATTTGCTTGATTAATTCTCGAGTAATGCAGAATTTTGTGTTTCATCTGTATGGCAGCCCCCCCTTAGAGAGGAGGGTGAAGTGTCTAACCACCTTTGAATTAAACCTAATTTGGTTACATTTGCTTGATAAATTCTCGAATAATGCAGAAATTTGTGTTTCATTTGTATGGCAGACCGCCCCCCCCGTTCCTAAGAGAGGGGGGAGGGGTCTCTAACCACCATAGAATCATTTATTGCACCCTAAAACCTCCACACGACAAATTTCGTTTCATCCAGAAAAATGATATTCGAATTTCTCGTAAATGTTCTAGAATTTCGCTATGTCTTAATGTCCTTCTCTCTCCAAATTATTGGGTTTAAACTATTAGAATTAGAGACCAATTCACTCTTATCCTTTTGTGATTGAATGGCAATTGTTATTGTAAAGTCTCTCATGCCAACCCAGAAAACAAAACCATTTTCAATAGGATTTAAGAATCGACCAATTATATAAAACTATTTAATAAATATGATAATTAAATTATTTTATTTTTTCACTACTAGAATTTAATTTTTGATTCATCTCCTCAAAGTCAGAAAACACATTTCTTACCCAAAAAATTACATATATGCGATATCCTTCAGGAGGATCATACTCGATGAAAACATAAAATCATAATTATGATAGCCAGTTAACTTCCACTTCATCGTCGAAATATTTCATTTTTCATGAAATAAGCCATATTTTAAATATAAACAAATATTTTTAATCCGTCCTGTAGAATCAGTAGAACATAGAATAAAACATAAATCAGCAATTCAATGCCAAACCGATATAGTGGTTCTCAGATTTCCGCGAAAATTTAGTTTTGATCTTATCGCAAAATATATTATTTTTTTTTACTATCGTGTACATTTCCATGAAAGAGTAGTATGAAAAATCATTTTTTCCACCTTTTTTTTTCCAAAATGCCTTTTTTCAAATATTTATTACTTTTGAATTATTCTGATGATCGACATATCAAATTGAAGCTGATGAGCAATAATCTTATTTGAAATAGTATTACACTTTACGGAAACAAATTGGATTTTGTTTTCGTAATTATTGATTGTATTCGTTTTTTGTTGGAATAGAGGGCGCCATTTTTTTTATATTTCTTCTTGAAATCTGAGTTTTTTTTTACATCATATATCCAACAATCAGAGAGGTTTTTTTAGGTTTTGAGTAATGACTTTTCAAAGTTAACCAATGGTCCGAAAAATAATGTTTTCCCCTTATATACAAATATTACATTTTTCAAAAATTCATAACTTTTGAACTACTGGACCGATTCAAATGATCACCATATTAAATTGAAACCAATGAGTTATTCTTCCCTTATAAAAAAAAGTATAGAAACATTATTTTTTTAAAACAGTGAACGAAGACTGAAAACCTGTTAAGTTTGGAAAATCATAACTCAAAAATGAAAAAAAAACACCTCTCTGATTTCGGGAAATGTTAAGTAAAAACCCTCAGGTTTCAAGAAAAAATATAAAAAATAGCGCTCTCTATCTTTAACCGAGTAAACTATAAAAAAATACAATCAGTAATTACGAAATTTGTTTTACAAGTGTATTATTTTTTGAAAGAAGACTTGCTTGGGTTCAATTCGATATACCGTTCATTAGAGTCGGTAGAGTAGTTGAAATGTTATGAATTTTTGAACAAGGTCTTTTTTGGAAGTAAATGGTAAAAAAAGATTTTTCGGACTATCGGTTAACTTTGAAAAATCATAACTCAAAAAGCTAAAAAAAAACCTTTCTAATTTTTGGATATGTTATGTAAAAAAACCTCAGTTTTCAAGAAAAATTATAAAAAATATATAGCCCTTTCTAGTCCATCAAAAATTCAATTACACTCGGTATTTACAAAAATTAACAAAATTCATTTTTTTTCCAGTGTAATATTTTTTTTTTACTATGGTGCCCATTACCATTACAGGGTAGTCTGAAAAATCATTTTTCCACTTTTTTCCAAAATGCCTTTCTTCAAAAATTTATTACTTTTGAACTATTAGACCGATTCCGATGATCGACATATCAAATTGAAGCCAATGAGAAATAATCTTATTTGAACAAATATTACACTTGCAAAAAATTTGGATTTTGGTTTCGTAATTATTGATTGTATTTGTTTTTTGTTGAAACGCTTTCAGGCACCCCTAAATCATGTCCGAGCTGAAATTTTCCACAGATCATTTCTTGGGTCAATAAACAAAATGTACATGGTCGGTTTTTGAAATTTGACATGTCCATTTTCGCGGCCACCCCAATGTCTACGCTGCTGAGCTGAATAGTCGAAGAAGCAAAATATTAGTTGCATAAATAAACGAACTGTCAGCGTTTGACAATTTTTTTAATCGGGAAAAGCTGCCTGAATCAAATGTATAATTTTATTCTAAGATTTAAGGTATTCTGTGTGAAATTCAATTTAATATTTATTTATTTGATATTTTGATTATAATTTATTTAATCGAAGTGTAAATCGCGCGTTTATAACATACCCTTCACCTGTGAGTAAATATCCAGAAGTGTACCTGAAAAGAAGAAGAAAAAAAATACTATTAATGAATGTGTTTTGTATTGGTTTTTGCTGCAAAGCAGAGTTGGGCGAATTGAAGGTATTTGAGCGAACATTGAAGGAAAGTTGGAGGAAATTGAAGGAAAGAGGTTTCATGTAGGGTATGGAGATCTGACCTGACCTGTACCTAAGAAATATAAATTTTGATTTTGGGGACAAGCTTGCCTACTAGACGATAATTCGAAAAGGGATTTGCTGCCGTGGCCGGGAGACCCCAATTTTCATTACACCACTCCAAACGGACCGAAATTCGCTCAATGGAAATGTATTGAGGTATCTGACATTCTTCTGACTTCTGGGGACTGATGCTGAATTTTTCGTCTAATTCATGCCGATCTCATCGGGCTTTTCGTTTGGAGAGCGTCGACATTGGGAACGATGTAAAAAAAAACATAATTTTCGATAAAAATGATTTTTAGAAAAGTCCACTTTCGTCGTGTTAACTGAGCTTAACTGGTCGCAACACAATGATCTAATGGGTACTTCAGACATAACATTACTTGATGATAGGACTTCGAGTGTTTCCTATCTTTTCAAAACTTTCCATTCGGATAATCTATGAAAAAAAGTTCACTTCGTGATCGGTGGAACCAATTTTCCCGTCATTTTTCATTTCCATTCTAGCTGCTCACGTTCCAGACATTTCAAAAGATGCTTCCAAAGTGTTGTTAAAATTGGTTCCCGCCAGGTATTTTCCAAAATTGAATTTCGCGCAATTCAAACTAACCATCAATTCTTCAGGTGGAATCTTCATTCCACACCAAACGATTTGCGAGAGTTTTTGGGGTAAGAAAAAGACCAAATAATTCGGAACGGATCGGCCGCTCGTCGCCAGATTCGAGACACTCGGGATGGTGACCCGAGTCGAAAGCAAATTTGTGAGCAACAATTTTCAAAATCGCCAACCGTCCATTGCAAGCGATCGTGTTGGATTTTTTTTTACTCGGGCAACTAATACGAGGTATCTGCGAGACATGCACTTGATCTTACAAACGTTCAATTTTTGCTCATGCCTCACGATCGCACAGATCCCTTTGGCTATGGCCGAAGGTGTTGGCTGGCAGAATATATAACAGAAATAATGATGGAGGCAACGAGCGATCTTTTCAGGCATTGCGTTACCGTCTCCACCAGTTGTCGATCGCTTGGTGCAGTTGTCTTCTCGCCTCGTGAGTTCACAGGCCGCCTTCGCGGGACCGTGGCTCTTTTTGTTTTCTCTGTTTAGCTCCGTTCCATCGTTCCCGATCTGATTATTTCGCAATTTATTCCTTTGCGTTTTGCTTTTTCCCTGACATCGCTATTGCCCCTTCTTCGGTTGCGAGTAAAATTCTTCTTGATGTGAATTGAGAATTTCTTTTGTATTTTCCTCATCCCCGGGGCCGTGCTGTACAGCAGCAGCAACAGCGGTCTCATACCTGGCCGGTGATCGAGCACGTCCCGGTCACGCGGTCGCCAAACGTCGCCATGGATGCCCGCTTCAACCCAAGGTCCTAGCCCCCCTCTGCCACCGACCGTCAGTGGTATCTTCCCGTTGCTATCTCTCTACCCTGGATACCGTGGCCACGTTATTGGCCCTTTGCTTTCCACTGATCTGCATTTTACCGATATTGATATTTGTGGCTTTTGTGTTTTGCAAATCATAAATATTATTATTGTCATTATTCATGCTCCGTCGGCTGCGCGGTAATTGCGGTGGGTGAGCTGGGAATGGGAAGCGTTCAGGAAATCTGCCTTCGGAGTCAACGTTCTTTGGGAATAGTATATAACGTAAAAACGATATGAATTTTGCGTACATTATAATGAAGGACTGCATCAACAAATAGCTCAAAAATTGAAACTACCGAATGGCCTTTGATAACAAAAACATTCTATGTAACCCCTTCGCTGAACTTCAACGGTTAATAAGAATGTATCTCAAAAAGGGCACAAATTATGAAAGGTAGGGTGCCAAAACTCAATGGAATCGTAGTATTCCTCGCAGCCATCGTTACTGGACCCCAGTGATCATATCGCGCCTCAGAGGTTCGTTAGTTTTCTTTCAATATGTCAGATCTCTTTTCGCCCAACCATTATTGGTGAGGTGAAGACATATATCACGGGGAACAAAAACTCAACCCGCTTGGGATTCTACAGACGAGCACTGTGAGGAAGAGACACTTCCACTTTAACAATTTCCTGATCCCATTGGGTCGATTGCAAACAAAAAACGAGCTCAGCACGAAGGTGGTTTTCCTGTGCAGGTCGGAATAATTGATAAATTCGAAAGAAAAGCCGTACCGCAGCGTGATTCCCGTGAGCTGCAAACTAATAAATTTATACAATACTTTTTCCCCGATCTGTGCGCCAGTCAAGGCCAGGGTATCGCGAACGGGCAGCCAATGGCAGACGCCAAAATTTTGAGGGAAAAAATTGCGCGAATCTCGCGCTAGCTATCAGTTTACACAATAAGAAACGAGGAAAGCACAGCCCGCAGCAGCCTTCAATGGATGCAGGAGAGGCAAAAAAAAAATCTGAGACTTTAACGTGTATAAGGGGGCCACAAAAACAAAACTCGAGATGACAGACAGCAGATATGGACCACGGGACCACTGGCGGCTGTTTGTGGATCGCACACGCCACCGCGTGCTCGTTTGGGAATTAAACACGCCAACGAAGGTTTGATACTTTGTTACCGATTCCAAACGGACGAAGGATGGAAAAAATTGCCAAGGTTTCAGTTGAGATCACACCTGAACATATTTGCTGGTGGAACATCTATGCATTGAATGTGTGAATATAAATCATATATTACGTTCGCTATTTCGAACGTACAACAGTTCTGAATACAGAATACAGTTAAATCTCCAATTAAAAAAAAGTTGAGTTCTGTGAATTCTTGAAATTGGAAAAGTGGAGGAATATTCAAAAAAGTGATTTCCCATATGCTAAAAATAATGTAATATGTAACAGGTTTTTTTCTGGTGAGAAAATTGATAATTGTAATCGATAATGATAATGATGATTAGATAAAATGGTGAGTTTTTTTTTCTTTATTTCATACATACAGAATACAGGAGCCATCTCTTCCAGGGCCACAGAGGGCGGCTTTCATCATATCTCATTCCACTTTGGCATCTTCTATCGTGACACGCACCAACCAGCGACTGATCACCATCGTTCTGTTATCATCACTCAGTTGTAAACAGTGAACATACAATACCCAACAACCCAACAAAGCGGACTTTTTCACGGCCACCAAATCATTATCGAAGAATCTAACAGGGCAAATCATTATGAAAGAGTAATTCTTTAAACATATCCAAAATCAGCATGCAACAGATAGTCTAACAGAATCCCACGTCAACTATGCGGTCGGTTTTGGACACAACCCTCCTGTGACTTTTTATTGTTTTCTAGCTGAGCCGGCAAACTTCACCCCGTCCAAAATTTCATTGATCATCTAATTGACCTTTTACGATTTCCTTTCACTATAATTTTCCTAGTACTTCTACCAAATCCGTCATTATAGTACAAATTATTTCTAGACACAATTCTCGTTCAAGATTCTTCAATCACTTGCAAATGACATGTTTCTCCGTTTCATGGTATAAAGGTTTGATACAGATAATATAATAAAATGGAGACATCTCAATTCGGACGATTCCTTTTGCGCCCATCAACACATCCGGCGATCAGCGATCAATTTCGTGTGTTGATAAAGCATTGCTTTTTCACTCTGCTGGAGCAGAGTTCGGATAACGTTTATCTAGCCATGCTTTGGTTTGCACTGTATGTTTTCCATCAAAAAGCAACCCTTTAGCAATACACGAAATTCAGATTTTTCCATTTTCCACTCTCAATGATGTAACTCACGAACCAATCGACCGATTGCTGTCAAATTTTGACACGCATCCATTGAAAGATGGTGCTCAAGTAGATTGTTGCAAGAGGTGCCATCTAATCGTCAACCTTATGAACATTTTAGCCAAACTGTTATATGTGGAAGCAAATGTGCAGAGACGCATATTCAGAGAATTATTAGAGGATTATGAATCAGATATCGTAGATTTACTATTGTGCTCCCGAGACCGAATGGTTAGCGTCACACGTAACATGCCGGGGGTTCGGGTTCGATTCCCGTTTTGGTTGGGGGAAATTTTCGTCAAAGAAATTTCATCCGACTTGCACTGTGGCCACGCGTATTCTAGAGCTTGTATTCTTGAATACATCCAAGGCGTGTTACTTGGCATTGAAATCTCAACTAAGTACTAATACAAATGACGCTGGTAATACTACGTTGAGACGGCGTAGTTTCTCTAGGAACGTTAGTGCCATTTAAGAAGAAGAAGACTTACTATTATACATCATGATTATGTGGCCTAGCCGTACCAAGTTTCTTTAAAATTCCTGGATCTTTTGCCAGAAATAAAAGAATTCATGACAACTGTCAAAAAAATCATATCCTCAATTGAATGATTACTAAGCGAACGAAAAAAAATTGTAAGGGGTTGTATCTAGGACACGACCGCATTTTCGACGTAGAAACACGGAATTATATTATTCAATCCGCTTGTTTGGACGTGGGACTACGAGTGTGTAGTGAATGTAGATGAAATTGCATTGCCGTTTCGCAATATCTTTCACTCTTGCATCGAGTTGTGTGTGTCTATGTGTGTGAAATCAACATTAGGTATGGGTGATGTCCGTTCGTTGTGTTTCACTTACTTACTCCTCGCTCGCAACTGTTGTTTCATTCCATTCCATCAGTAGAAAGAAACATTCCTCCACAGTCCTCCTTCCCTTGTCTTTCCCGACAGGAAAAGAATCCATTCTCGCTCGATGTTTGCCAGCAACGATGTTGCTTCGATGACCACCACACGAGAAGTGGTGTGGGTTCAAATCGTGGATGGCTTATTTATACCAACTAAGTTGGAAACGGGAAGAAACGAATGTATTAGTTGCTTGTTATTGACCCGTACCGAAGCACACAAATCGGCAGAACAAATGTATGGGAAAATGGGAATGCTTCCAGTATTCATTGATTTAAAACGTTTAGGGATTAGGGAATTGTAATGTATAGCATATCAAACAAATCTTAGAGGATTTCAAATTCGATTGATATGCAAATCATCAGAATCCGTTCGCTGCGAAAATAGTTATCAACGTTAACTTTATTTCATAAAAACGTGACCTGTTTTCTGATTTGGCGCCCTTCCTGAAAGACGTAGTTCTACGTCAAAAACAGATGGGATAAAAAAAAGGGTGCATGATCTCGCTTTTCTCGCGTGATATAACAGCGATGCTAAATGAATTAATTCGAAGCTTCAAGGAAAAAAAAAACAAAATTAAAAATGAAATGGTTAGCGATGTGGAAACCTTCAAGGAGAAACTCATACTCTTAGAAGCACAAATAGAAGAGATTCAAAGCAATCCGAAAATATGGTGATTGAATCTACATATCAAAACAGAATACAATCGATATGCTGATCAAATGTCATGAAATGAGTTTGACAGACAATTTAAAAATATTTAAAAAATAGAAGACATAATATTATTAATTTCATTTCCGTCCAATAATGGAATTGACATTAGAAAAAAAATTAAGTCACTATCAAAGCACTAATTAAAAATAATACCTTCAATTTCAAATGCGATTCATTCTTGAAATCAAGAGCTTCGTCTGACATTGGAATTTAGTTTGTGAGGAAAAGTATCTATGTTTATGGAGATTAGATGCATTTTTGAAAACTTTTTTCGGATACACTTCAATAATAAATATTGAATACATGAATAAATATTCTGAAAAGGACGAAATTTTGCTGACATGTTTTTTCACAAATTCAGGTAACTAAAAAACGACAACTCATACAAAAATGTGCCCTTATACTGAAATCGTCTGAATTGTTATAAAAAAATGTCAATAAATTTATAATTGAAGAAGTGAATACCTAAAACTAGGGGGTCTTCATAGCCCTTTGGTTTCGCATTCGCTTACTAAGCGATCGATCGTGAGTTCAAGCTCAGGGCCCTCAATTGATCATCTTTGTGTTGTCATAGAATAACTACGTCCACGCAACAATCATCTGCGATGGAGATCGATCCACGGTGGAGCAAAGATCGATTCATCCATACAACTGCTCTGCTCTGCAAGAAACATCGGGCTGCTTTTCTATTAATAACCCAACTATGATCAATATCAACTGTCTCTGCTGAACAATGGAAAAACAAAAAGAATACCCTCGCGTCTAAATGGCTACTACTACTGTGTAATTTTTTGTCGAAAAAATTTCTTCCGACTTGTACTTTGGCCACTCGTATTCTAGAGCTTGCTACTGAATACATTCAAGACGTGTGATTTGACATAAGAAATGTTAACTAAGTATTAATAAATGACGCGAGTTGATACCTACATTGAGACGGCAAAATTTCCTCTAGGAACGTATATGTCATTCAAGAAGACTGGAAGAAAGATCAGTTATAATGTCCTTGATTTCGATTTTGACAGAAATTTTTAATTCATAAAATTAATAGAAATTCTAAGTGGTTCGCTTTCGAATTAATTGGCTTCATACATTGAAAGAAGACCACCTTTATGAGAATGAAAAATTTGCTCCATAGAGTAAAAAAGTAAGAGCATATGTCAGATCGCGCATTCGCTCTGCATCAACCCGACAATATTATTCAGAACAACCAAGCGATTCAAGCAGGTTACTCACGATAGTCACCCTATCCCGGAAATAGCAGAAAAAGGACAATTTCAGAGACGACAATT
This sequence comes from Toxorhynchites rutilus septentrionalis, assembly GCF_029784135.1. NCBI lineage: Eukaryota > Metazoa > Arthropoda > Insecta > Diptera > Culicidae > Toxorhynchites > Toxorhynchites rutilus. Next base: position 82,275,212 of record NC_073746.1, read on the forward strand.
ATTAAAATAAAATCATAAATCATAAATCCGTAGGATTCAATTATAAAACTCACTGTTGAAAGCGAGTTGCATTGCCGACAAATTGCAAAACGACAAATTGCAAAACGGACGGCGCCAGTGGTTGTATGGTTAGCGTAACAGCCTCACTCATGAGTTGAGTTGCCCGGCTCATGAGTTGTTGAGTCTGATAGGTAGGAACAGGTGGAGTCGCCTCCCTGATGTCGGTGATTGGCACTAAAGTGGCGGAAATAGGAAATAGGAAATAGGATTCAATTATAAAACTCACTGTTGAAAGCGAGTTGCATTGCCGACAAATTGCAAAACGACAAATTGCAAAACGGACGGCGCCAGTGGTTGTATGGTTAGCGTAACAGCCTCACTCATGAGTTGAGTTGCCCGGCTCATGAGTTGTTGAGTCTGATAGGTAGGAACAGGTGGAGTCGCCTCCCTGATGTCGGTGATTGGCACTAAAGTGGCGGAAATAGGCCGACGAAAAATAAGCGAAGATAAAAAAAAAATTGCAAAACAATGCTCATCGATGCTAAAGCGAGAAAAGTTTTGTTTCTCACTGGAACGGTATTGCTAGTAACACTATGCAATGCATGTGAGTGCAAATTGTGTTGCAAGTAGGATACTGTTGTCGGTGATTCTATTACCTGACTCGCGAAAGTCTACTAGTGATTTTTTAGCTAGCAGCATACTATCAATTACTGGAGATTACTAATGGAGTTATGCGTTGTTTTCGTTCGCGTATATTTAACTTAAAAGTACGGCGTCAGCGAGATGTGATTGATTCCGCACTGACAGCATTGGAGAGGGGAGACAAGCCAAAAAGTATGTAGAGTAAGAAAACGCATGGGGTAACAGCGTTCAAAATGAAAATATAATCTGACTACACCCAAACTAGCGTTGCCAGAAAACATTTCATCTTCGGTAGGAAAAATGCCTTTTCGTGTCCTGAGGCGTCAAATGAGCAAATAAAATCATCTGTCTCAAAAGCTTTAAAATGTGTGTATGTATGGGAGCAGATATCCCTTTTTTTCTTTTTTCATCTCTTGCACCAAAAAAGAAGTCCAAACGAGGTCAACGGGGATCGAACCAAGGCCAGGTAGAAGCTGTTTAACACGACCACGCTATCCACATAGCTACTGGTACTGCTGTAGAAATACGTGATAATGTTACACCTCAAGTGTTTCCTAAAGTTGGAAAGTGTTTTCTAATAGTAAAAAGGAAAGCATAAAGGAGATCTATATCAATCTCGGTCTGGGCCGTGTATTTGGCAAACTATGCGAAAAGCTTTAATTGGCCTCCTGTTTCGCTCGCTCAAATTGATCTTATATTGAAATAGCATATTCATTATACAAATGCTTACCAGTATTTGAGAGCCATGACATTTTCTGTTATTTCTGTGCTCATTTTGTGTAATAAACCGGAATGCCAAAACATGTGCTAAAAATTATTTTCGGGTACCCTTTCCTGAGCATCTAGCTAGCTCTTCGATCGCCAAGTGTTACACGTGCTGACAAGTATGGATCGGGTTCAGTTGTGGTAACAGAACACGTATCATTCGCTTCGCGTACTACTCATGATTTTTCAGTTTCATGATGCATGGAGTTATTCGATACGTAGTGAATGACAGGTAAAGAGGAGTATAAACTGGCAACACCGAAAGCGATCATAACGTTTTAGTTCGCATTCTTTTGTATCATGAGGTGCTAAGTTCGTTCTGGTTTGTGGCATGATGCATAGCATGTAACAACAAACTAATATCCCTGAGGAAATTACTTCTGCAAGATCATATTTGAACAAATGAGAGAAAGTTATTCAGTGAAAAGTTCAATTGGCAAACACTGTTCGCAACTATCATTGACGTGAATGAGCGTAAAGATGATGCCGAATTTCTCAGATTATTGCAATACATATCTTAAACACAAAAAAAAAGACGGGTGGGTAATGTCGGGGACATAACCGGAGTGACGTAGGACTATACAAAGGGGACAGCTTTTGCTAAATATATATTTTGAATATATTGTTTTATATTCTTCTCCTACGTGAATACCTACCTATCTACCTGAAAAATGGATTAGTTTACTGTTTACTCTTTATGAACATGTTGGCGGTTCTGAAAAGAACCTTTTGTGTTGTGTTTTTGCTTTTTTTTTACAAACTTTCTCAATTTGTTCTCACTATCTCATAGTTGATTCTTGATTTTTTTCTGAAGGCTTTGTACTTATTAAATGTTCAACGCCGGGCATCTGTTGGCGTATGCACATATCGTACAATCAAAATGATGGCTGTGATAGGGAATACATAGGTGGTCATCAGCTCATTCACTATCATATATTTCATTATTGAGCACATTACCGTACCTTAAACTGTGGTTTCGGAGACGAATGAATTGTAAGATTTGTAGTCTCCGCAAACAAAGTAAATAGAAATACATACATAGCTCATCATGTTGCTCCTTAGTTATGTTTCTATACAATGCAGATGTAACGTTAGTCAATTTTCAACATCAGTTATGAACCAAAGAAAGCAGTTCTTGCTACCGAGAAAATTCGTTAATGCCATCCTGCATACAATGTGTTGTAATTTGAAGCCACTTTTAATTCGGAAACCATGCATGGGTTTGTGAAAACTGAATGATCAATCGGTTTATATTATATGTCATATTATGTCACTTTAGAATGCATTGGTATTGTGAAAACTTTTAATATGTCTTCTTTGAAAGGTTTAATGGCCCTGAAAAGCGCCGTGTTTTACGGTGGCTGGTTTTGCCACCAAAGCAGTCTGTATAAACAAACTTTTTCCTTCTTCTACCTGCTGCCGTTTTGCGATTGCGTTTGCCACTCGCTGAAACTAGTTGTTGCCACCGAACCGAATGTGCTCTGCTCTGTAGGCGGGTTTTCTTATTGTCGTGAGCAGCTTTGCAAGCCAACTCGAGCACTCCGGCGGCCGAATTTCTATAACCGCTATTAGGTATATTGTGATGTGAAACGATGCAACACTACAACCACACTGATTTACGGTTTGAAAAAGAATGATATATTTTTCAGCGGATCCGCGCGTTTTTACTTTAGCGGTACACACTCACAGGATAGAGACAAATCGGCAGACTCAGCCAAAGGGGCGAGTCCAACGAGATTTCGTTTCTTTGTTTTTAAGAGGCTTTAAACTTTGCAGTTCATTCGCCTCCAGCCCAGTGAAGAGCCACAATAAAACCAGTCCAGAGGGGACTGGCGAAAGGGAAACCAACAAAATCACTCATCAGACCTGTCCGCTCGACTCTCGGTTAAAGAAGAAGGTAGGAAGGGATCCTATGCTTCATAAGATATTTAATATATGCTGTAAAGAAAAGTAAAAATTTACTGATCCGAGGACCAAAGCAGTAACGAAGCACAAGTGACCTAGCGAAAGGCGTGTTCCAAAGCCAAAAAACAAAACGGCCCCTCTCAGGAGGATAGGAAGGAGAGGAGTGGAAAGGATTTGGGTGGGATTAGTGGATTGGGAGGGGGTGGGAGTGGTATGGGAAGGAAAGAGGGGAGGAGTAGGTGTGGGGTGGGGTGAAATGAAATGAAATACAGTTTGAATAGATAATAAAATATAGTGGTTTTGAATTTAATGGTATATAGTATAGCTGAAAAATGGAGAGGTTTATTTAATGAATTTATTCTCCTTGGTGAGTGTGGCTGTAGGAATAGGAAGTTGATTAAAGTATAATGTAATGGATAGAAGATAGATGTGGGTATGAAAGTATATATTATATTATTTGTTATTTAATATTATTGAATGCGTGTATATACATGTATGAATACCTTCCTTCCGACCCGTACATACATGTGTATACACACATAAACACGCATACATGACTGTGAAGTGGCGAACTTTAATAAGCACTTTCCAAGGTATTTAGTATTTCGGTTTAGATTTTACCAAAGAAGTCGGTTTCTTTCAGAAACGCAATTAAATTGGTTTCTTGGGTCTCGTCTCTACTGAGGATATCTCGGAGACTCTGACCTATGTTGTGTCGGACTCGAGCATCTTTGGTATGTTGACATTCAAGTAAAAGATGGCTAACGGAAACCGGAGCTTCGTTGCAAGCACATTGGGGTTTTTCGGCTCTGCAGAACAAGTGTGAGTGGGTGAAGTTAGTGTGCCCAATTCGAAGACGGGTAAGGACTTGCCTTTCCCTACTATTGAGGCGGTCATCCCAAGGGAGAGTGGAATTTTTAATTTTATGAAGATGAGTGGGACGGCTGTTTATCCAGCCTATGTCCCAGCTTTCACGGACTTGCTGTTTTACCCAGCGGACAATGTCAGATGGAGGACAGGGCATGTCTGGGGGATCTATTTTGCTGCCCTTGCCGGCCAGTATGTCGGCGGCTGTGTTTCCACGGATTCCTGAGTGACCAGGAACCCAGCAGAAGGAGATGTTTTTATTTGAAGCAGCCTCTTCTGTTTGCTTAATCCATGGGTGTTTGCTGTTTCCACTCAGAAGATCGTGGAGACAGCTAGCTGAGTCTGAGAATATTGTGGTAGGAAGAAACTCATGGGTGCATTCTTGGGTAGCTATTAAAAGGGCGAAAGCTTCCGCACTGAAGATGGAGCATTGCGGTGGAAGAGAAAAGCTACCAGTGTATCTACTCTCAAAGACTCCACATCCAACTCCATCGGCACTGACTGAACCATCTGTGTATACCTGGTGGTTGATTTGAAAATTGGATGCAACGAGGTTATTGAAGCAGGCTTTGACTTTTGGAGAAGGGTCTCCCGCTCGAACTGTCTTGAGAAGTTCGAGGTTAATGTTCGGCGGTTTGACGTTCCAATTTCTTCCCGTCGCAGATGAACGTTCACATATATCGGGAAGATATTTGTTCGTGAGATTTTTGAACCATGTTTTAGCTCTATGTATTAATGGGACATTGTGGTCGCTTTCGGGGAGTGACAAGTGACGGATGGCTTTATTCGTGATGGCTTTTGTTACCAGGTGGGTGAAGGGAAGTTGCCCACTTTCTGCCATTACAGCAAGAGTAGGACTGGTGGGAAAAGCGCCAATTGCGAGCCGAATTGCTTTATTGTAAATTGGTTGAATGGTGTTTAACACCCTGTCCCCTCCACGGCTGAAGGTGCCTATTCCGTAAAGGATTTGTGGGACCAACCAAACATTTACAACATTTAGCAACGTCTTTCTATGACCAGAGGCTAGGTTGCCTGCGATAGACTTGATGATGTTCAATTTCTTTCTGGTGGCTATTTTGGTCTTTTGGGAATGTGATAGGAAGTTGAGTTTCTTGTCGAAAGTAACCCCTAGTATTTTCAATGTCCTCATTGTAGGGATCGGGATTTTGTTGAGCTGAAGATAGGTTCTCCTTCTGAGAGCTTTTCCGATATGTATGTGTTTGGATTTCTCCGGGGAAATTTTAAAACCTGTTTTTAGAGCCCAGTTTTGGATGGAGTCTAAGGTTTTTTGAAGCCTCTTTCTCTGAATTAAGCCGAAGCAGCTCGTAGAGATAAGAGTGATGTCATCTGCATAGACTATGACCTTTATATGGTCCGGGATAATCTCGAATAGAGATTGCATGGCAATGTTGAAGAGGGTTGGTGAAAGTGCTGAGCCTTGTGGGAAGCCGTTTTCTGGGATTTTTAGAGAAGATTGGTGGTTGTTAATAACGGTTTTGAAGGACCGGTTTTCTAGAAAACTTTTAACGAAGAGACCTAATCTCCCACGAATCCCCCAGTCGAAAAGGCTTTTCAGCACTGGGTACCTCCATGCCCGATCGAAGGCCTTGGATAAATCCAGGGAAACAATATCAATGTGGTGTAATTTTTCAGTTGCGTCGTCTAGGATTTTTTCGATTGCTACAAGGCAATCTTCTGTACCTTTTCCCGCACGGAAGGCGAATTGTCTGGGATCAATCAGCTTATTTGACTCTAGAAAAGTCGTTAAGCGTCGATTGACCATTTTTTCCAAGACTTTCCCAACACAACTTAGGAGAGTGATGGGGCGGAAATTGTCAAGAAGATGGTTGTTCATGTCTGGTTTCGGGATACAGATCATTAAACCCTCTTTCCAGCAACTGGGGAGGGTTCCACTGTCCCAGACTTTGTTGAGGAGCTTCAGAAGTGCTTTTTTCCCGAGATGGGGTAGATTCTTAAGCATAGGGTAGCTAATGTCATCAGGTCCTGTGGATCCTTGTTTGACTTTGTTCAGTACCCAATCGAGCTCTTTGAGGGAGAGGTTTTTGTTGAAGTCAAATTCCACATCGGTATGAAAATCGATGGGAATTCTTTCGCATTCCGTTTTGTGGGTTAGAAAGGTTTGGTCGTAGTTTTGATTGGAGGAGGCGGAAGCAAAGAAATCTCCAAACGCCTCGGCGATGATTTTCCGGTCATTGGTGTATTGACCGTTAATTAGAAGATTATATTCTTTGCTTCTTTTCTTTCCATGAAGCCTGCCAATCTTACTCCATAAATCCTTTGTTGACGCGTTGGGATTAATTTCGCTGACGAATTTAACCCAACTGTTGTGCTTGGCTGTGTTGATAGCAGTCTTAGCTTCTTTGCGAGCCCTTTGGAACTCTGCAAGCAGAGTGGGTCTCAGTGGGCTGTCCGGATGGGCCTTTCTTAATTTGCGTAGGGCCTTACGTCGACCTTTGATCGCTGCCTTCAGCTCAGGCGACCACCATGGGACACATTTCCTGCCAGGGATGCCACTGGTTCTGGGGATGTGCACCATTGCAACTTCTAGGACAACTTTGGAGAATTCCTTGGCTGTCCAATCTCGTTTAGCGGAGAGGCGGTTTTCAATGTCAAACTGATAGCCAGCCCAGTCAGCGTATTCAAATTTCCATCTTGGCCTTGTTGAAAACTCTGGAGAAGTTTGGCCGAAGGAAGTGAAGATTGGAAAATGATCGCTTCCGCAAGTATCATCGTGGATGTTCCAAGAAAGTTTTGAAGATAGTTTGTCTGATACTATAGTGAGATCGATGGCTGAAGTAGTACCAGAATAATGGATTCTGGTGTGTTGGCCGTTGTTAAGAAGGAGAAGAGAATGGTCGGATATGAAATCCTCAATGATGGATCCTATTCGATCGAGGTATGCACCTCCCCAGGCGTATGAGTGGGCGTTGAAATCACCCATAAGCATGATTGGGGCGGGAAGTTGGGCGAACAGATGGTCCAGTTGGCCGCGTAGAGTGTTCGGATCGGAATCATTAGTGATGTAGATGCTAACGACGGTGATTGGAAAGGGGTGTTTAATGCGCACTACCACTGCCTGAAGATCAGTGGTAATGGGAAGAAGATCATGTGGAGTGCCATCTTTGATTGCGATTGCAACTCCGTTTTTTGAGGGGTTGGGACCCTCTTTGAAATATGTGATATATTTTGAGATGAAGTGTTTATCGAAGTTGTTTGGAGTCATAGTTTCTTGAAGGGCTATGACTGTGGGATTAGAGTTTGAAATAAGCATTTTCAGTTCTAGAATATTTCGTCGGATACTTCTGATGTTCCATTGTATCCCAAATTTCTGTGTTGAAGTGAATGTGTTGGTGTTTTTAACTCTAATTCCTAAGTCTTAATTGTGTGTATGTTTGAACTATTCAAAGAGAATTAGTTCGATGGTCCTTTACCCTTGGAAAGAGAAGCTTTCTTTGAGGTATTGGTGTTGTTTTTGTTTGGTGTAGAAGTCTTTGGAGTGTTTGTTGTGTTTGTGTTGTTTTTTGTTGAATGTGCGTTGCTGTTGTTGTTATTGTTGTTTTTTGTTTGATGTGTGTTGTTGTTGTTGTTGTTGTTGTTGTTTTCTGTTGGGGTTGTATTGTTATTTGTTGTTGGTGTCTGTCTTTGTTCATTCTTAGTTCTTTTCTTGTCCTTGTTTGTTTGGGTCTCATCTTCAGATTTTTGATCTGACTCTGAGGATGATCCTTTAGTTATTTTTCTTTTGTTTTTGTTTTTGTTTGGAACATCAGACGTGTCCATAGAAATGACTGATTCGCTTTCGGATTCAGTTGATGAACTACCAGTTGTTGAATCTGTCATGGTTGTATCGAATGTAGTGTCAATTGGGGGGGTGCTTTCGCGACTAGAAGTGGCCGAAGCGGCCGAGGCGCAGTTACATTTGCAGTTGCAGCTGGGTGCTGGCTTTTGCAAGTTGGAAAGTCTGTCTTGCAGAACACTTGCGAATGTTGGAGCATTGTTTTGAAGTTGCAGCTGTTCCTTTGCCTCTTTGTATGAGATTCCATTGTCGATTCTTATTCTGGTGATTTTATTTTCGGTTTGCCATACGGGACAATTCCTACTAGAAGAGGAGTGGTTCCCTTGGCAGTTGACACAAAAAGCTGAAGCATCGCATACTTTGTTTGCGTCTGTTTGTTGTTCCGGATGTTCATGGCCGCAGTTTCTGCAAAGCGGATTTTCGCGTTTGCATCGCTTGTTCGTATGTCCAAATTTGTAGCACTTCTAGCATTGCATGGGATTGGGATAAAAATTTCTAGTCCCGGCTCGAATGAACCCAAAGTAAATAAAATTGGGAACGACAGTTCCGCGAATGGTCAATATTAAAGTGGCCGTTGGCACAACAATGTTGTTGTCCTTTCTGGTGATGCGTTTGACGCCGATCACACCTTGAGCGGTGAGTTCTTTCACCAGTTCGGATTCCGGAAGGTCGATAACTTCGCGGCAAGTCACAACGCATTTGCGTTGGTTTAAAGTTGGGTGGAAGATCACTTCTACAGGAGTATTATCAATCAGTTTGGTAATCGAAAGTAACTTACCGACTGTATCCTCATCCCTGGTTGTCAAGATGTACTGGAGTTTCTTTTTATCATCTCGCTGTGGTTTGGCGCTGTTGAATTTTTTTACAACTGCCTTGATGGTATTGCTGACTGTGAAGGGGTTTGTTGGAAGCACCTTGTCTCCTGTGGCTCTCAGAAGCAGTATCTGGAGATTACCGTTCGAGGGGTCCGCCCATAGTGGAGCGGTGGCTTCGGTGGGCCTGCCCTCATAGAAATTTGTAGCCCGGCCTCCCGGAGGCCCGGAGCTACTTGAAGCCATGCTTCTGCTTGACTATACCTAGGTTATAGTCAGCAGGTACGGATATGAAATCACTAAAATTCCTTATTGGGAGATATTCACTAAGGGGTATGTTCCCAGAAAATTACACTTTGTTCTAGTAAAGCACTTTGAAAAGCCACCAATGGGTGCGGAAAATTGCAAATCACACTTAATATAATAATTGCTTCCGTCACTTCACTTGCTTGTATGCGTGTTTTTCTTTTTAGATTTTATTTAATAATAAATATTCACTACACTACAATATAACTGGCAACACTGCCCGAAAGAAAAAGGGGGCGTGGCGTCGGTGACGCCGAAAAAGCGCGCGCTTTTTCCGGCAAGCCGGTGAGCGCCCGCTCTCCACGGTCGAAGCGAGCTATTGCCTTTTCCCGCTCTCCTTCTGCTGTCACCTTAAAACTTATTCTAACAAATCTCCTTCCACAATCGCCAGGGGGAACGTCCCAGTCCGCTGTCCAGAAACGCCAAAACTCCGAGCTGCTGAAAGAAAAATCGACCTTCTCGGTCGGAGGTTAAAATCAGTATGGGCCAACGAGACGAACGAATGAGCGTTAAAAGGCAGCGATGGCCAAAAAATACATTCATTACGATTTGTTCGCTCGTTGGATTCACATGCAGGCTAAAAAGGGTCCTTTTCAGGATCACAAAATTATCTTTAATCTAAAGAGTTTATTGTTCTGTTATCACTCGATATCCCCATCTTGTTCGGCTAAACCTTCCTGCTTAGCGATTGCGTTTACCACTCGCCACAGATTTCATAGTTGGAAAATTTCTTCCCATCCAGCTTGTGACATGTTGTACAGTAAATTACATTTAATGCGACGTGCCGAAGCACCGCTCAGTGTCGCATTGGAGGCGATTTTAACCTGTAATTGAACATTTGCAATGACAGTGGTACAGTGTCGACTTTCAATGTGGGGTCATAATTTGGACCCCGAACTCTATGTTTACAAAAAGTCCAACTAAATATGTCGCATTACATGACCGTCCAATTAGCTAAATGTCGAACCAAATGTAAATTACTGTACTTTCAATCTGGAAACAATTTAAGAATTGGTGAAAATTAAATAATCGGGAAAGTCCCCAACCATCAATAAGCTCAGAACAACTGCCAAATTCTCATACTCATCATATCCTGGAAAACAGGATTACGAAAAAATCAATTTGTGTTTTATTATTATTTTGGATATTGTTTTAGAAAGCATTAAACTGTATTTCGTAAACTCTTTTTTGAAAGGCCCTGATAAGCGCCGTGTTTTATGGAATGGTTCCAATTTAGAAAACTTAGTACTCGTGGTTTTGAAAAAAAACCATTTCGAACGCCCACGATGCCGCCTTGTTCTGGATTTGCCACCAAAGCAGTTTATATAAAGAACAAACTTTTTTCTTCTGCTACCTGCTGCCGTTTTGCGATTGCGTTTGCGTCTGCCTGTTGTTGTCTTGATGTCCACCGAACCAAAGCGTGAGCAGTTTTGCCAGCCAACTCGATCACTTCGGCAGCCGAAACTCTATAACGGCGGCTAGATGGACTGGTGCACTGGTATTAACGCGCTCGGCCTAGCTACCCTTGCGGAGCAATTGGCGAATACACCTACGGAAAACTGCAGTCCAACACGGTTCGAGCGGGAGTTTGCCTTTCCCTTCACTTTTCCTCCATTGCCATGTCCAGACATGGCTGCTTGTGTTAGTTTGTTGATGTAATGCGAAACGATGTGGTGTACGGTTTGGATGAGAATGATCGTCTGGCTCGCTCGAGAATTACGCATGTGTGAGACTGCGACCAATGTTTCGTAATTTTTTTTCTTTTTCCTTTCCAATCGTGCTTCATTGGATTTCGCTGCTGCTGTGGTTGCCCGTTTTGGTCGGTACGATTTGAGGAGCACAAAATGGACCAATCAAAAATGGGCACATAGTGAATTTGGACAATGCTTGATATTTCACAATTATTCAATTGTTTATCTCAAGAAAAATTAAATGTTATTCGTTATGATAGATGCGTAGATATATTTCCTATCAATTGATGCAAACACCTTTCCGATCTATTGAGAAATGCTCGAGTTATAAGCGTTCCAAATCTTGCATTTTTTTCTACTTGTTCGGTTCTTAGATTTTCATTTCACCCCCTATATCTTCCGGTTAGACGTAGTCCTACGTCAAAATGCAGACGCAAGAGAAAATTCATGAATATCAGAATCAAAGAGCATCTAACCATATATCCACTAGCAGATCAAGCACTTTCGAGCGAAACACGACAGCTGCGAGGATGTCTGTCTCATCTTGTCAACACACACGTATAATTATTCCAAACTCAGTCCGACCACAAAAAACACATTTGTATAAAAGCAATCCAATCTAATCAGCATATTCATTTTATGGTTATCCGATTCCATCAAAGAAGGACTCTGGATCAGTATAAATCGATCATTCAAAACTACGATTGCTAGTTTTTCTACTCTTCCTACCTCCCTCTCTCCCATTCCCGACTGTGTTGGTCGGCTAACCTTCACACCGGCGACACCGATTAACCAAGACATTTAGCATGAAAAATAGGACTGCCAAAAGTGCTATGTCCGGGCCCGGTTCGGCCCCGCATGAATGGAGCCTATCCCCAAAAAAATCAATGTGTAACATAATACTGGTTCGGTTCCTCGTTTGGAGACAACAATCAAGTCGTCTCTAATTTATTGAAAAACCGTTGACTATGTCACCTCTGCCGGCTACCAACCGAGTGGCCAGTGGCTCATTCCACGCCATGTCCAATTAGAGTGTTGAAAAATAACAGCCAGCAACAGCAGCAGCAGCAGCAGCAATAACGCGGTGGCATAATTTCACGATAAATCATTGCTCAATGACCGACTAATTGAAGGTTATAAAAATTAAAATTATTGCTCTTCAACTGACGCGCCGCGCCGATCGCTAAGCCGCCTCCCCGGCTCAGCGAAAGTTGGCAAGAACCGAACCGCGCGCGGTCATTTTCAATATTCTACCCACAGAGTAGCGATATATTTTCGAAGGTAGAAAAATATAAGTTTGACGACAACTTTGGATTATCTAATCGGGACCGGTAATGAGATAAAGTCAGCCCCGAAAGTCGGCTTTTTCGGTGGTTCGCTGGATGAATACTAATAAGAATAGTTGTGGTTTGTTTTTTACTCTCGTGTGTATAACCGGCAGCTTTCATCGTGCGCGATATTATTCTGACCCCTGAAGTTGGACAGCCACCGACAAACAGTATTTGTTTAACTTTCTGAGAAGGCGGCAAAGATGAAACGTTTTCGGCTTTGGTTTATCGGATGTGATTAACAACGTTGGCTCAGGGGAAAACAGATTATGTACTCCAAATAGTTTGAACGAATGCAGATCACTGCCGATGGCATATCTTTTCCCACCGAGCTATTGAAGAGTTTTTGTACTCGAAATACAATTTTTTCAATTTAGAAGTGACGGTTTGAAAAATTAGAAAATCGATGGTATATTCTATTCGGAATGAGCGGATGTCATAAGAACTATACAGATGAAAAATAGGCAACGGGATGAATTGTTTCCTTTTTTAGACTGATTCATATGTGTTGTATTCTAAACACGCTGTTTCTCACGAGCTCGATACCTGCATAACAAAAAACATATTTTCTAAGTTTGTTTTATTCTTAGTAACCACTTAGTAACCACGCTTTGAAAAAAGGTGAAATGTCATATCGAAGTAAGACAGAGAAGTAAGAAGAGCCTCAACTTCTTATCATAAAACGCTTTTGTACCATAATATGAATTCGATGCATTACAATGGTTTCCAAAAATTATTTACATCGAGAACCTTGCTTTTATGAGGTTTCAGTTGCCCATTTTATATAATACTTTGGATACGACAAGCTTGCAACCAATCACTGAAATGGCCTATTAACAATAATTGCCGGTCAATTCACATGCATCTTCGATCCAAGAGCAATCTGGTCTGAGCTGGTCACCGAATGAATGAATGAGATCTCACACGATGAGTAGTAGTAGTGGATGAAGACAGGGTGGTGCTCCAAGGATCGAAAACATCGGTTTATTAAACTAAAGATCGAGAGAGGCACACAAAGCGCATGCCGAACGGAGCGCGTCGCAAGCGGCGGAGAAGAAGAGATGGACGGCGGTGGCGATCCGCGATTTAATTTTATATCGTATAATTTGTAATTAAATTAGCAGCAAATGATAGTAATATTACACAGCGGTGCCAATTTTTGGGTAGTCCATTATCGGCTGCTAAGTCTGGAGGGGGAAAATCTTAGCCGGTGGCTCGGTTCAACCTCTTGTCCGGCGATAATATTTATTATCGCAGGGGGGCCATCAAATTACGGTGCTACCGGCGTTGTGAACGTCCATGAATCGGTTTTAAAGTAGAGTTAATTAGGAGGAGCAAATGCGGTGGACATCGTTAGCTTATGCCAGAATTATTAAATTTAATGAGCCATACGATACGGCCATCATTTTGACCGGCTGATAAGGTTGCTATCAGACAAATTGAGCAGGATTTCATCATAGGAATTAACATGCTCGTTAATAATACGTTGTGAAAGCAGCATAAAGTATGGAATGGGATGTACGAATGCATGTACCATGATAATATTTTCAGTTAATTCAGACCCAATGTTATTTCGTTTTGATTCCGAGCTGATTCGTTCTCTCGCTGCAAGAGATAAATACCACTAGTAGGTACGTAAAAAAATACCCCAAAAAAGGTATAAATTATAACTTCGTTGGAGCGAAGATTTTCTAGATTTTTAAGACGCCTGTGAGCTCCCAATTAGATTTCAATTAGCTATAGATTGAATAAAACATTGCCAGTATTTTTTTCATGTGACATTAAACTTCAAAAAACAAAGTTCCATGTTTGTTCAGCGTATTAAAAATGTCAAGTTTTGTTCCGAATAAAGAGCATTTGCAGCATTCGCTACTTTTGTTTTTTCTTCGAAGAAAAAAGTGGTCGAAGTGGTCGTTTGTTTTAAAGTTATTTTGCGAACCATAAGCGTAAAAAATCATGGATTTTACCTGGTGAAGCTGGTCCATCAACTGCAAAGTCATATCGGTTCGGCCGAAAGGCGATGCTCTGTGTGTGGTGGGACCAGGTGTACTATGAGCTACTAAAACCGGATGAATAGTCCACAATTTGTCTGAGAGATGAGCGAAATGTGTAGAATCAAACGGGGATTACTTCAAACAAAAATATTTTGAGGTTCTCCTATAAATTATGTGTATTCTGTAATCTTCATCGAAAAAACTGGATAGTTTTTACTTGCACACCTGATAGAGAACAATGCGAAAATATGACTATTTTCTCTAGATTTTCGCCCAAGTCAGTCATCAACATTTTGGAGAATTAGAATAAGGTAAAACATGTAGTTCGTTCTAAAACTCATACTCATGGACCACTACAAACATCCATCATTAGATTTGAGCATTTCTTGTGGATATACCAAGTAAAAACTAGGGGTGGCCTATATCAGTTATTTACGGTAAATATTGGAACCTCTATCCAATATAGCAGTAAAAGTAGGGTTCGCACAACTGTGAGAAAAGATAATTGTGGGGAGTAAAAATTTTGAAAATTCTAAAAAAATAAAAAAAAGCTGGATAAAATTGACAAAATAAAAAAAGATTTTTTTTTCGTTTGGCTGTTCGCTGGAATGCTTGAAGAAAACTGGCAATATCCAGGAAAAACTGGAAGGTTGGCAACTCTGGTATTCAGTTACTTGATTGCGATGAAATTATTGAAGAAAATTGAGCTCTTTTGGCACTAGTCGTGCAGCAACTTTTCTCATGCCCGAAACACCAGCCAAAGTCATATGTTGGAAAGAAGAAATCCATCATTGTAGGGATCGATATCTCGAATAGTATCTGTTAATCAATATCAAATTTATGCTCGGTGTTAACACACAAAACAAATATCTGTTCTATTTGTTTATTCTATCCAGTTATGAGTTATAGGGTGTTAACAATGGAAGTCAAAAAGAGAAAATTTGGTACATTTTACAGTTTCTATTCGATAAAGGCGAAAATACAAGCCGGCTGATGAAATTGCGAATGGTTTTTTTGGTGACGATACGGTAACAGCCAGAGATGCCAACCTCCCTGATTTTCCAGACTTTTTAGCACGCTCCCTGATATCCTGACGAACACTCAATGTATCCTTATTTTTCTGAAATGATCCTGATTTTTCCTGATTTTTGCACTCTTTTCGTAATAAATATACTGATTTCCATGCCAAAGTTTTCTTTCATGATAGTTCTCCGGTTCGCACTCGTATATATCATACATTAAGTCAAATTCTCTAGACGCAAATCTGTACTTAACTTTTTTATCTTTACCCTCAATTGTTTCGTGGTTTTCCACAATTACTAAAAGGAAATTTTTTAATCCACAGTCAATATAAAAATATTTTATATATGATTTGTTCATCTGATTCAAAGTAGATCAACTTTAATGGTGGGACTATTGTAAATATATCTATAACAGTACTAAATATCATAAAAAATAGGGAAAAATCAACAAGTCTTCCACTGCTGATATGCTTTCCTCATTTGTCGAGTAAAGATTCATTCCAAAGCATAGATGACGAATTTAATGAAAATTTGTATATTGATTTCTTTGCAACTCTGCACTGTAGTGATGCTGTAGGTTTTTTCGGAAAAAAATATAAACGAACAAAAAGTCAGGTGAAACACTAGCATTTCCGCTTATGCGAGGATTTATACCATGCTTATTAATTATTTAACATATCCGGTCTTCGCCCGAAGGAAGATATACACTGTTTCTGGTGAGATTTGGAATGGATTCTGTCTTATGAGCTACTACCAAGCAACCTGTTTCTCATATGAATGGCTCGCAGCAGTCTTCGACGAGGAAGCAAACATGTTCTGAGAGGATAAAATATTTAAGCTGTGTGAAAGATGGTGAAAGATTACGAAACAGAACTATGGATGTAACGTTAAATTATAATGCTTTAATTGAAAATGATGTTTTTGTTTTCCCAAAAATCGACATTAACTTTTCGGACAACCCAATATGAGCAATTCTGATTTATCCTGATTTTTATTTTCATTCTCCCTGATTTTTAAAAATTATAGTTGGCAACCCTGGTAACAGCTAATTATCTCGCACAGGCATGCCCGTCGTCGAAAATGTCGTCAAAATCACAGACATAATCGGTGTTGACCGGCATGTTAGTAGTCGTAGCACCATACAGGAGCTAAAGATCGACCATAAAACAATTGTAAACCCTTCGCGCAGAGCAGGATTCAAAAGAAATCCCTATGTTTGGGTAACACACCAATTAACATAAGAAAAACATAAAGAATCGAGTTTCCATTTGCGAAGCCTTGTCCAAATGGAATGAAATTGACCCATTTATTAAAACCGTGAATGAGAATGAGAAATGGGTCACATACGACAATATTGAGGGAAAACGAATGTGATCAAAGCGTGGTGAAGCAGCTCAAACGGTGACCAAACCAGGACTAACGGCCAAGAAAATTCTACGGTGTATTTGGCGGGACTTGGAAGGAATCATTTATTATGAGTTGCTTCCGTATGACCAAACACTAAATTCAGCTCTCCACTGTTAAGAACTGGATCGTTTGAATTCACCAGAATCGTTAATCTCTTCTCGGTCGTCTTCGAATGTTGTGAACCATTTATAGACCGGTGTTTTCGACAATCACCTCCAATCAGTTTGGCAATGAGTGTTTCTTGGGGGATATGCCAAGAAATTGACGTAAACTCGGTTCTAATGACCCCGGATTGAATCAGAAAGTCGTGAATTATATTCGTGAGCATCTGAGCACCTCTATTCGTGACTTGGCCGAGAAATTCGCTACCAGAATCGGAATGATCCAATGGATTAAAAAGAATGATAACCTATAGGAAGCAAAAAGTACTATAGCAAACTCCGGAACAGCAACTCGTGCTGGACCGAGGGCTTGAAAACTTCATGAGCGTATTCTGGATAATCCTAAATACTGCATTGTGATGGACGACAAGACATATGTCAAAGAGGACTCCAGAACGGCCCCATTTTTTACACAAAATCAGTTCGGGAGAATATACCGATAACGGACACGACTGTTGCGATGCAAAAAATCGATCAGAAGCTGGTCTAGTCTTGCAAGCCATTTGCACATGTGGCTTGTGATCTTCTGTTGCCGTAGGACTATGTCTTTGTTTTCTATAGAGGGGCGGGGTCACTCGACGAAAAATGTAATGAAAAATTGAGGGATTTCAAATGTATATAACGCAAAATCTTTATTGCTATATATGTTACAGCATTATGAGTGGTTAGCGTCCCACACTATCATGCCGATACCCGTTCTGGCCGGGGGATTTTTCGTCAAAGAAAATTCTCCCGGCTTGCACTGTGGTCACGAGGATTCTAGAGCTTGCCACTCCAGAGTACAGTCAAGGCGTGTTATTCGTAATCGCAATAAAGTACTACTAATAATAAATGGGTTATATATGGGTTATACAAATGGGTGGGTTATATCTATGATATAACCGCGAAGTTGACGTGGGACTACTTTAGCTTAGCAATTATTTGTTTGTATTGAGTAATTTTTTGATTGAATGAAACAATTTCCGAATTCAATTGAATTCAATATATTTGCTTTGTGAGTAAAAAGATTGAACAAATGCCATGTAAGGTCAATTCAAGCATTGTGATAGATTATGTTCTTCGTTACAAGTAAATTTAATGACAGTCTTTTTACGTTTGGAATAAGCACTAGGACAAAATATGTGAGCAGAAGAATTATCAAACGATTATTTTATTTTACATTTCCCTCTGAAGTTTGCATCTCTTAAATGTACGTTCTTCTCGAATCGCGAATTTGCTTGATTAGATGAACTTCAGGCACTCAGTTTCGAATTTGACAAGTACGTCAAACGCATATTGTTTAATCAATAGGCGTTATCGCAGTGAATGGTTATCAACATTTTGCCTAATCATCAAGTGGTATTCGTAGAAATTCAGTGAACAGAAGATATGAAGGCATATCTTTCAATGCAATCTTGAATAACCGAGCCAAAGCGTTGTACTAGTATCCGCTTTTGTAATCCGTGTTAGGAAAACACTTTTCGGCGTGCAAAAAAACATGCAGAAGTACCTCCGGCTTGCACGAATCAACAACTTCAACTTCTACTTTTTATACTATAGAGGCTTTAAACTTGAAAGTTCATTCGCCTCTAGTGTCTACGCGATTTTTCCAGGTTCCTATGTTTAGAAGACCATGTTAGGGAAACATGCAGTCTGTGTTAGGCGAACACATTTCAGTCGGAACAAAAATGGCCCCCGACTTACATGTATTTGCAATGCCAATTTCCACACGCTCCATGAATTTGAAGTCTGTGTTAGCAAACACATTTCAGTCGTATTTGCAATGCCAATTTCCCTACGCTCCATGGATTTGAAGTCTGTGTTAGGGAAACACATTTCAGTCGGAACAAAAATACCCCCGACTTACATGTATTTGCAATTCCGATTTCCGCCAGGCACCTTGGTTTTGAAGTCTGTGTTAGGGAACGCATTTCAGTGAGAACAAAAGCCCCCCTACTTTCATGTATTTGCAATGCCGATTTCCCCAAGGCTGCTTGGTTTTGATGGCTGTGTTGGGGAAATCGTACATCAGGCCAATCAAAACGAGGCAGTTAGGGCGTTTAGATAACGCCTAACATTTTACATTTAAATTAACATTTCATTAATTGCGATAGATGTGATATTCCCTACCAATGGATGCAAACATCTTTCCGATTGGAGTAAGAAATGATCGGAATCTTTCATTTGTTCCTGCATGTTCTGTGATTAGGTTTTCATTTTACCCCCCATATATTCCGGTTAGACGTAGTCCCACGTAAAAATGACGCAAGTAATGCTACGTTGAGAAGGAAAAAGTTCCACTGGAACGTTAGTGCCATCAAAGAAGAAGATGAAGATAGGAAATTTAGTAATTAATTGGTAATAACACAAACAGTAAAGATAGTAAAAGAAATAAACGAATAAGTCAGGTATGTTTTTTAGATTTTACGCTGCTTGCGTTGTGGGGGAGGAGCAACAAACAACATGTTTGCTTACAATTCGGGTGTTTGTCTCCATGGTAAAAACAGACAAACCGTTCACAAACAGTACGAAAGAACTAGTGTGCCAAAAATATTGAGCGAACGGTCGTTCTTTTGACGTAGGACTACGTCTAACCGGAAGATATAGGGGGTGAAATGGAAATCTAGGCACTGAACAAGTAGGAAAAAATGCAAGATTTGGAACGCTTATAACTCGAGCATTTCTCAATAGATCGCAAAGGTTTTTGCATCAATTGATAGGAAATATATCTACGCATCTATCATAACGAATAACATTTCATTTTTCTTGAGATAAATAATTGAATAATTGTGAAATATCAAGCATTGTCAAAATGCACTATGTGCCCATTTTTGATTGGTCCATTTTGTGCTCCTCAAATCGAACCGACCAAAACGGGCAACCAGAGCAGCAGCGAAATAGAATGAACCACGATTGGAAAGGAAAAAGAAAAAAATGAACGAAACATTGGTCGCAGTCTCACACATGCGTAATTCTCGAGCCAGCCAGTCAGCTTAAAAATCCTCGCTCCGCTGCCGTAACGATCATTCTCATTCAAACCGTACACCACATCGGTTCGCATCACAACACATCAACAAACCAACCCAAGCAGCCATGTCCGGACATGGTAAAGGAGGAAAAGTGAAGGGAAAGGCAAAATCTGGAGTTCCCCGCAAGAGTAGCTAGGCCGAGCGCGTTAGTACCAGTGCACCAGTCCACCTAGCCGGCGTTATATAGTTTCGGCCGCCGAAGTGATCGAGTTATCTGGCAAAGCTGCTCGCGACGATAAGAAAACCCACATTCAGAATAGAACACATTCGGTTCGGTGGACATCAAGACAACAGGCAGTTGCAGCGAGTGGCGAGTGGCAAACGCAATCGCAAAACGGCATCAGGTAGCAGAAGAAAAAAGTTTGTTTTTTATACAAACTGCTTTGGTGGCAAATCCAGAACAAGGCGGCATCGAGGGCGTTCGAAATGGTTTTTTTCAAAACCACGAGTACTAAGTTTTCTAAATTGGAACCATTCCATAAAACAAGGCGCTTTTCAGGGCCATTAAACCTTCCAAAAAAAGAGTTTAGGAAATACAGTTCAATGCTTTCTAAAACAATATCCAAAATAATAATAAAACACAAATTGATTTTTTCATAATTTGTTTGCCAGGATATGATGAGTATGTGAATTTGGCAGTTGTTCTGAGCTTATTGATTTTCACCAATTCTTAAATTGCTTCTAGATTGAAAGTACAGTAATTTACACTTATCTCGACATTTAGCTAATTGGACGGACCAGTAATGCGACATATTTAGTTGGACATTTTTGTAAACATAGAGTTCGGGGTCCAAATTATGACCCCACATTGAAGGTCGACACTGTACCACTGTCATCGCAAATGTTCAATTACAGGTTAAAATTACCTCCAATCCGATACTGAGTGGTGGTAATGCGACGTGCCATTGAATGTAATTTACTGTAAAATATGTCACAAGCTGGATGGGAAGAAATTTTCCAACTGTGAAAGCTGTGGCGAGTGGCAAATGCAATCGCTAAACAGCAAGGTTTAGCCGAACAAGATGGGGATATCGAGTGATAACAAAACAATAAACTCTTTAGATTGAAGATAATTTTGTGATCCTGAAAAGGACCCTTTTTAGCCTGCATGTGAATCCAACGAGCGAACAAATCGTAATGAATGTATTTTTTTGCCATCGCTCCCTTTTAACGCTCATTCGTTCGTCTCGTTGGACTCGCCCCTCTGGCTGAGTCTGCCGATTTGTCTCTATCCTGTGAGTGTGTACCGCTTAAGTATAAAACACGCGGACCCCAAATAAATATCTTATTTTCTTTCAAACCGTAAACCCGTGTGGTTGTACGGCATCGGCATCGTGGACGTAACAAAGGAGGACAAGTTAAGGGAAAGGCAAAGTCTCACTCGAACCGTGCAAGTCTCCAGTTCCCTGTTGGTCGCATTCACTGATTGCTCGGCAAGGGTAACTAGGCCGAACGGATTGGTGCCGGAGCACCAGTATACCTAACAGCGATTATAGAGTTTCGGCCGTCGGAGTGCTCGAGTTGGCTTGCAAAGCTGCTCACGACAATCAGAAAACCCGCATCAAGAACAGAGCAGCTTCGGTTCGGCGCTCATCAAGGCAACAATTAGTTTCAGTGAGTGGCAAAGTGTTTCTCCGGCACGTCGCATCAAATGTAATTTACTGAACAACATGTCACAAGCTGGATGGGAAGAAATATTCCAACTGTGAAAGCTGTGGCGAGTGGCAAAACGCTAAACAGGAAGGTTTAACCGAACAAGATGGGAATATCGAGTGATAAAAAAAACCCAACACCAAAGGTTTTTTTCAGAACCATCAACATATTCATGAAGAGTAAACAGTAAACTAATCCATTTTTAAGGTAGATAGGTAGGTATTCACGTAGGAGAAGAAAATAAAACAATATATTTAAAATATATATTTAACAAAAGCTGTCCCCTTTGTATAGTCCTACGTCACTCCGGTTATGTCCCCGACATTACCCACCCGTCTTTTTAAAAAACAGTAATACGCCATACGAAATTATTCCGAGCGATCTGATTGCGGACGAAATGTTTGGGAACGAATGATGTGCGGCTGAGCTGAATACATTTGGAAAGCAGATGGCTTTCGACGATACGGCAAAGCTTTTTTTTTTCAATTCATGTTTGATATTTGTATACTTTATGTTTATTAGAAAAAAAAGAAGCTGAGACGATTCATTAATTGGACAACCAAAAAAACTTCTAGTGGGAAAGCAAATTGAAAAAAAAAAGTTTTTTCGTTGCATCCAATACATTGTTTGCCCTATTGCGTGTACGTGTCATTGTGACAAACATTCCCAGATTATTTGAGAAAATTGAAAAATGTCGTGACAAGACAATCTATTTTTAAACATGTTCTTTCAAGGAATCAAGGATGAGTCCCAACAAAAAGTTTAAAAAATTGCTCAAATCAGATTAATTCATACAGCATTGTCGGGTAAAAACATATTTTGACATACAGTTTGCGACTCTTAAAGAAGCACCTTTCATTTTTCAAGTAATTTAAAAATCCATGCAAATTAGAAAATGTCCTATCTAATCTAACGATATCAATGGAAGGACATGAATAACTGTGAAGCTGCCTGATTGTAAGGTTGATACTTGCTCTTGGGTTGTTACCACTGAACAAAAGAGGGAGGGAAGAGAACTGGTTCACTTAGGCGATCATCAAAGTGAAGTTCTTTATTCATCTCAACTCCATGGTCCGGTTTCCTTATTCATTCTTACATGTTTTTACGTGACGGACAAGGTGAGCCGATGCATATCAAGAATTATTCTACATTTGTCGATGTTGAGCACTTATCAGAATCAGAGGAGAAAAGATGACTTGGAAGATAGCGATACTCTATATCCTTAAAGTTTTGAAGAGAGTCTGATATAAAGGGTTAAACGCTGATAGAGAATTCATTAGAAAGGTTGTTGTCCAATTATATCGTACTCCATGCACGTCTCCATCATGTAGGATAAACGAAATGAAAAAGGCGACGGATTGTTTAATATTTATGATGAGACGGTTATATTAATAAGGATTTTTATGTACATTTATGAACATCAGACTCAAGAAAACCAGAGAATGTCGAGTTTTTCGTGTGAATTTTGGGATATCTATCTAAAGTCTTCTTCCACAGTTCACTTTTAAACATTCAAAATATTAATAATTAATGGTTCAGGATTCTTTCTACCGCTACAACACTTATAACCCCTTTAAAGTTCATTTCAGTTCAAATACCAGACGAGTTTTCTAGATCCAGAACCATTTCTGTTTGGAGTATTGAATAAGTTGAATTTATTTTTGATTGCAGAACAGTTGAGACGAATCAGCCTACGGCTGAAAGTCTCTTAGATAAAGACAAGAAAAAAATCTGAACAGCTACAAAAACTAAATTCAGAAGCAATTGTCTTCAAAGTCCTACATCGACTTTCCGTGTGTGCCTCTTGGTTCAGACCCTTCTACTTTTTGACGTAGAACCACGCCGAACCACGTGTCAAATCAGAAAACAGGTCACGTTTTTATGAAATAAAGTTAACGTTAATAACTATTTTCACAGTGAACGAATTCTCAGGATTTGCATACCAATGGAATCGGAAACTCTTCAGGATTTGTTTGATATGCTCTACATTGCAATTCGTCAGTCTCTTAAATGAAATGAAAACTATAAGAATTTCCTTTTTTCCATACATTTGTTCTGCCGATTTATGTGCTAACCATACCCGTATTTCGAATGCTTATAACTCGAACATTTCCTAATAGTTTGGAAAGATGTTTACATCAATTGATAGGAAATATTTCTACGCGTCTATCAAAATTTAAAAAAAAATATTTTTCATGACATGAAAAATTTATTTTTTATTTTTTTTATTAAATTCGTTTATTTTTACAGGCTCAGTTACATAAGTTTAAAGGAGCCGAATTCTTAATTATATTTTTTATACTATACATAAACATTTTCTAAATCTAAGATAAGTAAGGTAGAAAACCGATTACTCGCGGTCTACTCGAGTTTAGTAGGGTGACATATTTGTTCAGGAAAAGGAGGGGATATAAGGAAATTGTTACAATAATGATAATCTCACACACTCAATTCTTAAATCTATTCGTATATCTATTGTGTATTTACATTTCAACTTATTCTACTGTTTGTAGCAAGGGGACCAATTGCACGCAAAGAATATAAGGATATAAGGATAATCACACACGAACATCGATAGCTTTAAGGAAAATATAGATTTGGGACATGTAATCAAGGTCTAACCGAGCCAACACATCTCTCACCGGCACATTGGGCTGTCTTCCTCTAGCACTGAGGGAGTTTTCTAAATTCGATCTGGCAACAAGATACAACTCGCACGACCAAACAACGTGCTCGATGTCGTGGTAACCGTGGCCACAAACACAAAGATTGCTGTCGGCCAGATTAATACGAGTAGAGTAGTCTAACGAACAGTGGTTGGACATGAGTCGGGAGAAGGTGCGAATAAAGTCTCGACTCAAGTCCAGACTTTTGAACCATGGTTTGAAGCTAACCTTAGGGATAATTGAGTGGAACCACCGGCCCAATTCATCTTCGTTCCATTTGCGTTGCCAATTAGCGATGGTATTTTTACGGACTAAAGAATAAAATTCATTGAAGGCGATTTGACGCTGATAAATTTCGCCTTCAATTGCACCTACCTTTGCTAATGAGTCAGCCCTCTCATTACCCGGAATTGAGCAATGTGAAGGGACCCAGACAAAGGTAATGACATAACAGCGTCTGGTTAAAGCACTCAAAATTTCTCGTATTCTCTCAAGGAAGTACGGCGAGTGCTTTTCCGGCCTCACTGAACGGATAGCTTCGACAGAGCTCAGACTATCCGTTACAATGTAATAGTGTTCAACAGGTCGTGAGGCGACGCTGTCCAGCGCCCAGTGTATTGCTGCCAATTCAGCAATATACACTGAGCAAGGATACTGAAGACTGTGTGAGGTGCTAAAAAATACGTTGAACACTCCAAATCCTGTGGACTCATTCATAGAGGACCCATCAGAAAAGTACATATTATCGCAATTGATACGCCCATACTTTGCATTAAAGATCGTAGGAACGATCCCCGATAGAAGATAATCTGGAATTCCATGGATTTTCTCCTTCATGAACAGATCAAAATGTACAGAGGAATTGATGTAGTCAGGAAAACAAACACGGTTGGGAATATACGAAGAAGGAACAACCTGCATGGAGATGAATTCAAGATATGAACTCATGAATCCAGAGTGAAAATTTAGCTCGATCAGTTGCTCAAAATTTCCGATCACCAATGGGTTCATAACCTTACACCGGATGAGGAACCGAAGAGATAATAAATTGAAGCGATCTTTTAGTGGGAGTACGCCTGCCAAAACCTCGAGACTCATGGTATGCGTTGAGGGCATACATCCCAACGCAATACGGAGACAAAGATACTGAATTCGCTCGAGTTTAATGAGGTGTGTTTTGGCAGCTGAATGAAAACAGAAACTGCCATACTCCATCACTGAGAGAATAGTTGTTCGATACAACATTATAAGAACTTCGGGGTGGGCTCCCCACCATGTGCCGGTAATTGTACGGAGAAAGTTTATTCTTTGTTGGCATTTTTTACTCAGATACCTAATATGGGCCCCCCAAGTACATTTGAAGTCGAACCAGACCCCAAGATACTTGAATGACATAGCATGAGTGATCGGTTTACCCAAAAGTTGAAGCTTTGGTTTTGCTGGTCTATGCTTCCTAGAAAAAACCACCATCTCTGTTTTCTCCGTGGAGAATTCGATCCCTAGCCCAATGGCCCAGGTTGAAAAATTGTTCAAAGTATCTTGTAAGGGTTCTTGCAGGTCGGATTCGTTTGATCCTACGACAGACACCACTCCATCATCTGCAAGTTGTCTTAGGCTGCAATTTTGTGTAAGACAATTGTCAATGTCGCTCACATAGAAGTTGTACAAAAGGGGGCTTAAACATGAGCCCTGGGGGAGTCCCATGTAGGAGACCCGGCTTACTGTCGAATCTCCATGAGAAAAGTTCAAATGTTTCTCACAAAGCATGTTATATAACATATTATTCAATAGAGGCGGCAGTCCCCGAGAGTGTAATTTGTCTGACAAAACCTCTATTGAAACAGAATCAAAGGCCCCCTTTATGTCCAAGAATACTGAAGCCATTTGTTTTTTTTTCGGCGTAAGCCATTTGAATTTCTGAAGAAAGCAACGCAAGACAATCCTTCGTCCCCTTGCCCCTGCGGAACCCATATTGTGTATCTGAGAGTAGGCCATTCGTTTCAACCCATCGATCAAGGCGAAACAAGATCATTTTCTCCAACAATTTCCGTATACAAGACAGCATTGCTATTGGGCGGTACGAATTGAAGTCGGACGCGGGTTTTCCGGGTTTTTGAATAGCTATAACTCGTACTTGTCTCCAATCATCTGGAACAATATTATGCTCCAGAAACCGATTGAATAAATTCAACAAGCGATGTTTCGCCACATCAGGGAGGTTTTTCAACAAGTTGAACTTAATTCTATCCGATCCCGGAGCAGAATTGTTACATGAAAGGAGAGCAAGAGAGAATTCTACCATCGAAAACTCGGAATCAAGATCGCACCTATCTTGTGGTATATCTCGAACAATTTTCTGCACGGGAGCGGAATCGGGACAAACCTTCCGTGCAAAATTAAAAATCCATCGATGTGAATATTCTTCACTTTCATTCGTTGAAGAGCGATTTCTCATGTTTCGAGCCACTTTCCATAATTTTTTCATTGACGTTTCTCGTGACAAACCTCCCACGAAATTTCGCCAATAAGCACGTTTTTTCCCTTTGATCAAATTTTTGAACTGATTCTCAAGGGCTAAATACGTTTGAAAATTTTCAGGAGTTCCACGTTTCCGAAAAGCTTTGAATGCATTCGATTTTTCTATATAAAGCTTGGAACATTGGCTATCCCACCATAGATTGGGAGGCCTTCGGCAAATGGTGGAACCTGGGATGGGTTTCGTTTGAGCGCGAACTGCGCTGTCATAGATCAAACGAGAAAGGAAGTTATACTCCTCCAATGGAGGTAAACCATCTCTGGAATTGATGGCTAGAGCAATCGCGTCCGCATATTTTTTCCAGTCAATGTGTCTTGTGAGGTCATATGCCATATTTATAGATTCAGAAGAATTCGACCCAGTGGTGATGGAAATTTTGATTGGCAAGTGATCACTACCGTTGGGATCCTGTATTACATTCCACTTGCAATCTAACGATAGTGAGTTCGAGCAAAGCGAGAGGTCAAGAGCACTTGGCTTAGCAGGTGGTTTAGGTACACGTGTTGTTTCCCCAGTATTCAAAATGGTCATATTGAAGCTGTTACAAAGGTCATATATCAACGATGAACGGTTGTCATCAACATGAAAAATTGAATAACTGTAAAATTTCAAGCGTCCTAAACGCCCTAACTTCCAAGTTTTGATTGTCCCGATTTACGGTTCACCCAACACATACTTCAAAATAGATGTACCTGTGGAAATCCGCTTTGCAAATATACATACAAGTCGGTTGTATTGGTGTGGTTACATTGCTTCCCCCTTGCTTCGTTCGAATTCGTCAGCTTCTATCGAACAAAATTGTTTGTTTCTCTTCGTCAGTTATCGTACAATCAAATTTTCGTGCGTACTCCGAGTGAATATCATCTTAGCCTAAAACGTACTTTTAAATCGAGAAGCCTGGGAAAATAATCATTTCAGATACTAGAGTTGAATGAACTTTCGCGGTGAGGGGAACTACGTAAATATGAAATGTGCAATAATTTCAGAGGGAGATGTAAAATACGACGATCGTTTGACCATTCTTCTGTTCACATATTTTGGAGTCCTAGGCTTCATATCAAACGTAAAAGGACGTTATTCAAATTTACTTGTAACGAAGAACATAATCTATTACAAAAATTTCGATGCATTCTAAAATAGTATTCGAAGTAGTAAACAAGTGGATTACATAATATAATTGCGTAGTTCTACGTCGAAAAGGCGGTCGAGTATTGGATATAACCCCTTACATTTTTTTTCTCACAATATTCTCGAATTTATTTGAATAAAAAGATGCTTTGAAAAGGTAACAATTTAAAAAATGAATAATTAGCATATGTATATATATATATGAATGGAAGAATTGTCAAACGATCATTGTAGTTTACATTTCCCTCTGAAGTTATTGCATCTTTCGAGTGTGGATACTTTTCGAACCGCAGGTTTGCTTGATTCGATGAACTTCAGGCACATAGTTTCGATTTTGACATGCACATTGAACGCATATTGTAGAATTAATCGACGTTATCGCAGCAAACGGTTATCAGCTTTTTGCCTTATCTTCAAACAAATTCAGTGAGCTGAAGATATGAATGCATGTTTACTAATGCCGACTCGAACAACCGAACCAAAGCGTTGTATTCGTACCCGCTTCAGAAGTCCGTGTTAGGGAAACACAACCATTCTGGTATTCATTCAGATGTACCACCGGCTTGCATGTATTTGCAACGTCGATTTCCCTTTGTTTATGAAGTCCGAAGTTGGGGAAACTGTAATCTGAAAAGTGGGATTTAGGATATTGAAATAATGATTAACATTTCTCAATTATTCAGTTCATTATCTCAAATAAAAAAAATAATTTTAATTGTTATAAATGCGTAGAAATTATTGCTATCAATCGATGAGTACATTTTTATGATCTATTAAGAAAAGCTCGAGTTCGAAGCATTCGGAATCTTTTAGTTTTTCCAACATGAAAATTAAATCTGAAGACATCTCACAACAAAAGATGGTTGTATCGGATTTTTTATCGTTTCAGAAAGCATAAAAAATTATAGCTTGAAAACTACTTTTCTTATTAGACGAGTCTTCGACAAAGTTGTTGGACAAATGTTTCTAAATTTAGGCGCAAATAGATGCTTAATGTGAATGTTACTAATGATATTACTCAAATCAAAGCCGCTCAGCATATCCATCACGTCGCTCAAAACTTAAATGCTTCTTCACATTACAGAAATTCCGCGAGAAATCAAATAAATTTGCTGCCACCGAAACACAATGGGCGTCTAGAAATCATTACGAAAAAAATGGAAAAAGAGAAAAAAAATACATTTTAAATCAACCACATCCCCTCTCATTGTACCGCTCCGTTCCTACGGCGTCATGGTGTTCAACCGCAACCGAATTAGGAATCCCGCGCAATCTCCAGCATCCACCAGACCAATGATCGCGGAAAGGCCTTAAAAAAATAACGTTCCCGAATCTGAATCTCAACCGATTCTTCTCGTTCGTTGTTTTTTTTTTCATTCTATCACACAGCGCAACACCACGAGAACGAGAAGAAAAAGAACCGCACAGAGGAGCCGAAGCAAAAAAGGCGCGTCAGTTTGACGCCTCTGCCTGGTATCCAAACAACATATCAAACGTCACGTCGCGCACCGTTGGCGGCTATTCGGCGAGGCCGTGGTACATACATACTTAGGAAAGCAGATCGCGAGTGAATCTTCCTGGACCCCGGGAGTGGACCTCAATCGGCACTGGATGTGTCTGCGCGCGCCCATTCGTTTGTGCGTTGTGGTTTTTTTTTCTCTCTCCTGGGTTTTGACTCGCTTGCACCTTTCATATGTCAAAAGTCGGGCAACTCAACGACGAAGACGACGACGAAAACGGAAAGACGAGGTTATATGGGCTGAATTTATGCGGAAAACATAAAATATAAAACGGAAAGGTTTTTCGAGAAGCCCCAATAGGTGTCAGATATTTTAAACGTTGCGAAAATTGAATGTAGCAATATCAAGGTAGATTAGAAAAAAAAATCACCCATTAGACCCACCTCATACATACTATTTGAATATGGATCCAGAATTTTGCCTCTAGAAGGAAATGCATCACATTTCATTAATCTTCCACCTTCGTCACGTTCCAAGACAGCATTCTGAACATCAATCCCCAGCCACCGAAGGAAAAAATGGAGGCCAACGAATCAGACGATACTCAATCTTGAGCAGCTCTGCCCAACAACCTGTGGGCACATAGCGGGAGACGATAAAAAATTAAGAAGCCGCAAACGAATTAAAGCGATACGTTTATGATTAGATCGGGGAAGGCGTTCTTGGCTTCGCTTTTATTCGTTGCTTTCTCATTTTTGGACTCCGCCAGAGCGTCTCCACATCGAGCAGCGTCCGGTCCGGTTCGGTCTCTTCTCGAGAGAGGCTGGCACACATCATAAATCGGCGGAAATTTGTATAATCACGCCCAGCCCCCCTCGCGGAAGATCGCACCTTAAGACGCGATGATCCATCCGTGAGGAAGCGTGAGGATGGGGTTACGAAAAATACGTAAAAGGAAAAACGGCATAAACGACCGCTCATTACCTAACACCTTTGTGAAACTCATTACGGTCATCGTTTGGGGCCCACACGGGCAAAAAAAAGCTACATCGTCGTTCCGTCCCCGGGTGATTGGTGGATGGTGATTTGATATGGTGCTGGAGAGAGGTTGTCGACCACACATTTAGAACCAGGACGTGTACGTCTGCACGCCCCTTGCACACTGCACTGCAGAGTAGAACCGATGCAGTTGATTGACATGATCTTGTACGTACGAAAAAAGAAATCTGAATCATCTACGCCGCTGTGGTATTAACCGATTCTACTAACCTCCATTAGGTGTATAAATGACACCGATCAGTCAGTTTTATGTCAGGGTACAAATGAAACTATCGGAGTTTAGAAGGCGAACATACAGCGGCCTGCCGTTGGCGGATTAATTAGCGGTGGAATGTGACGGATGATGGATTCAAAGGTTAAAACGTACCAGTACCTTTTTGTGACTGAAGTATCAGAATTACTTCTTTTTCTTGCATAGAACTACACTTTACAGATATAGGATGACCAAAATCTAAAAATGCAATGAAATTATGAAAAATTTCGAACGCTCGATTCGCCCGTTTATTGATAGAACATATAGTTTGCATCAAACGATTGGAAAATTTTCTACGCATCTATCACAATGAAGAAAAACATAGTTTTGTCGAAATAAACTATTAAACCACTGAAATAATGTCAACCAATATCTAAAAGTAAATTTCACCTTCTAATTGGACCAATTCGTGCTCCTCAAACCAAGCAAAACGAGCATCTAACGTGGCAGCGGAACACAATTTTAATATATCAATACCACTGCGAAAATAATCGTGCCTTAAAAAGAAGCAGCGCAATAAATACTGCCTTTGCAGCGGCAAAACATCAGTATATCCGCCCTTGTCCAGGCCGCAAGTATAAAAGAAATTCCATTTGCGATTTTCTTCCTAACACCGCTTCAGCCGACG
This sequence comes from Toxorhynchites rutilus septentrionalis, assembly GCF_029784135.1. Taxonomy (NCBI): domain Eukaryota; kingdom Metazoa; phylum Arthropoda; class Insecta; order Diptera; family Culicidae; genus Toxorhynchites; species Toxorhynchites rutilus. The sequence continues at coordinate 82,306,317 of NC_073746.1, forward strand.
AGCAGCCAACAGCGGTTTTGCCTGACGTGAAGTTGGAGAGCGAAACGGGTTCGAAGGGTCAATTGATGAATTTCATGCCAACTCGACTGGCCGTTGGTAGCTCCATTTCAGATAGCAGTGAAACATTGTAGGTGTAAAGACATGGGGCACTTAAGCAACTTTGCATACTTGAAATATTCGAAAAAAATATATATTCGACTACTTTTTGGAAAAAAAACAATTTTTTTTCTTAATTTTTTACAAAAATTTGTAACATAAAAACTATGAAACCTACAAAATTCATATCAAAGGATGAAATGTAGGAAATTTTTTTAATTTTCACAAAAAAATACCAAACAAAAAATTACCAAAAATTTCGATGACAAAAAAGTTATTTTAAAAATTAAAATTATTTTTTTCTCAAAAACGTATTTTTTTAAATTCTCAAAAATATATATATGAATAGCACTTACAATTTCCAACAAGTCGTCCATACATCTGAAGATGGGCACTTTTATAGGGAAAAAGTTTTTCGAGCAACAACTTTTTCATGTTTTCTTTGAAATGTGCCCATCGTCCAATGCAGGAAAAACTTGTTGGAAATTTTGAGGGTTATTTATATCTATTTTTTTAGAATTTTAAAAGCTCCTAAGACGAGTTGATGTGGAATGTGTTAATTATGTGTTTTTAATGAAAAATATCACGCGCCGCAGTGTATCCTTCATTTTTTTTTAATTCCTCAAACACGAGTTAGAGGCTCGATGAAATGATGCATTACGGGGATTTTGAAACAGTCATCTTTAGCTGCTTCTGCCAACCAACTAAGAAGCAAAGCAAGTCCAAACCAAATCAAAGGGCCGCTACCTCGTTCCTCGATGTTTTTTTAAGAACATTGTTCAAACGTTTTATTGAATTTATTTTGAGTTAAAACACGTTAAACTTAAAATAAATTCAATAAAACTCGATATGCCAATACTTATTTTATTATTTAAATTAGTTTTTTTCCTTTCTGTTTAAAAATGGTAAAAATTGATAAACGAACAATCCAGGCATCGAAACACTCTTTATTGCTGAACTCAGGAATTGAGTATTTCACCCAGCGATGGTTTTTATGTTTTCAATGCTGTCAAAACTGGTTCCACGAAGCGGTAATTTTAGTTACGGACATAGGAAAAGGCGCACCTCTATCTCGTCGCCAGTAGATGAACGTGGGAGTAGATGAAATTTTTGAAGAAAATTGAGGCACTAATCGTTTCTCTTGCCGAAAACATCACCTAAAATATGACGGACGGTGCCGTGAGATATGTTGAATTCACGGGCTAGCACTACCAAACTTAAATAACAATTTGAGAACACCTTACATTTTGTTGATATTTCCATCAATTGTTATCCTAAACGTGGCAAACCGTTCATCTCTTCTCGGTTGGTTTTGAATTCATTATACCATTAATACTCCCGTGTTTTAGACATAGTTGAGCCACCAAATGTATTCTTGAACATTTTCAACGTTTAGGTACAAGAAATTTTGTTTTCAACAAAAAACTCATACAATATATTTGAATAGCTCATATCGAAAAAAAACTTGTTTTTAATGACGCTGTAAAAAAAACTAAATGACAGATCGCGTACATAATTGACATTAGAAGAATTGATAGTACTACCAGCTTTAAAAAATTAAAATTTTTCAGCGGGAAGATTAAAAATTACAAATTCCCGGTATATATTCGACAGAATGTAGATCAAACATTTATTTTCAAACTCTCTCTTTTAAACTTTTTCCCTCATTCTCTCATTCTCTCATTCTCTCATTCTCTCATTCTCTCATTCTCTCATTCTCTCATTCTCTCATTCTCTCATTCTCTCATTCTCTCATTCTCTCATTCTCTCAAACTCTAATTCTCTCCTGCTCTCACTCTCATTCTTTCGTTCTCTCATTCTCTCACTCTCTCACTCTGTCACTCTCTCACTCACTCACTCTCTCATTCTTTCACTCTCTCACTCTCTCACTCTCTCATTCTCTCACTCTCTCATTCTCTCACTCTCTCACTCTTTCACTCTATCACTCTCTCACTCTCTCACTCTCTCACTCTCTCACTCTCTCACTCTCTCACTCTCTCACTCTCTCACTCTCTCACTCTCTCACTCTCTCACTCTCTCACTCTCTCACTCTCTCACTCTCTCACTCTCTCACTCTCTCACTCTCTCACTCTCTCACTCTCTCACTCTCTCACTCTCTCACTCTCTCACTCTCTCACTCTCTCACTCTCTCACTCTCTCACTCTCTCACTCTCTCACTCTCTCACTCTCTCACTCTCTCACTCTCTCACTCTCTCACTCTCTCACTCTCTCACTCTCTCACTCTCTCACTCTCTCACTCTCTCACTCTCTCATTCTCTCATTCTCTTATTCTCTCATTGTCTCATTCTCTCATTCTCTCATTCTCTCATTCTCTCATTCTCTCATTCTCTCATTCTCTCATTCTCTCATTCTCTCATTCTCTCATTCTCTCATTCTCTCATTCTCTCATTCTCTCATTCTCTCATTCTCTCATTCTCTCATTCTCTCATTCTCTCATTCTCTCATTCTCTCATTCTCTCATTCTCTCATTCTCTCATTCTCTCATTCTCTCATTCTCTCATTCTCTCATTCTCTCATTCTCTCATTCTCTCATTCTCTCATTCTCTCATTCTCTCATTCTCTCATTCTCTCATTCTCTCATTCTCTCATTCTCTCATTCTCTCATTCTCTCATTCTCTCATTCTCTCATTCTCTCATTCTCTCATTCTCTCATTCTCTCATTCTCTCAAACTCTAATTCTCTCCTGCTCTCACTCTCATTCTTTCGTTCTCTCATTCTCTCACTCTCTCACTCTGTCACTCTCTCACTCACTCACTCTCTCATTCTTTCACTCTCTCACTCTCTCACTCTCTCATTCTCTCACTCTCTCATTCTCTCACTCTCTCACTCTTTCACTCTTTCACTCTCTCATTCTCTCATTCTCTCATTCTCTCATTCTCTCAAACTCTAATTCTCTCCTGCTCTCACTCTCATTCTTTCGTTCTCTCATTCTCTCACTCTCTCACTCTGTCACTCTCTCACTCACTCACTCTCTCATTCTTTCACTCTCTCACTCTCTCACTCTCTCATTCTCTCACTCTCTCATTCTCTCACTCTCTCACTCTTTCACTCTATCACTCTCTCACTCTCTCACTCTCTCACTCTCTCACTCTCTCACTCTCTCACTCTCTCACTCTCTCACTCTCTCACTCTCTCACTCTCTCACTCTCTCACTCTCTCACTCTCTCACTCTCTCACTCTCTCACTCTCTCACTCTCTCACTCTCTCACTCTCTCACTCTCTCACTCTCTCACTCTCTCACTCTCTCACTCTCTCACTCTCTCACTCTCTCACTCTCTCACTCTCTCACTCTCTCACTCTCTCACTCTCTCACTCTCTCACTCTCTCACTCTCTCACTCTCTCACTCTCTCACTCTCTCACTCTCTCACTCTCTCACTCTCTCACTCTCTCACTCTCTCACTCTCTCACTCTCTCACTCTCTCACTCTCTCACTCTCTCACTCTCTCACTCTCTCACTCTCTCACTCTCTCACTCTCTCACTCTCTCACTCTCTCACTCTCTCACTCTCTCACTCTCTCACTCTCTCACTCTCTCACTCTCTCACTCTCTCACTCTCTCACTCTCTCACTCTCTCACTCTCTCACTCTCTCACTCTCTCACTCTCTCACTCTCTCACTCTCTCACTCTCTCACTCTCTCACTCTCTCACTCTCTCACTCTCTCACTCTCTCACTCTCTCACTCTCTCACTCTCTCACTCTCTCACTCTCTCACTCTCTCACTCTCTCACTCTCTCACGCTCTCGCTCTCACTCTCTCACGCTCTCGCTCTCACTCTCTCACGCTCTCGCTCTCACTCTCTCACGCTCTCGCTCTCACTCTCTCACGCTCTCGCTCTCACTCTCTCACGCTCTCGCTCTCACTCTCTCACGCTCTCGCTCTCACTCTCTCACGCTCTCGCTCTCACTCTCTCACGCTCTCGCTCTCACTCTCTCACGCTCTCGCTCTCACTCTCTCACGCTCTCGCTCTCACTCTCTCACGCTCTCGCTCTCACTCTCTCACGCTCTCGCTCTCACTCTCTCACGCTCTCGCTCTCACTCTCTCACGCTCTCGCTCTCACTCTCTCACGCTCTCGCTCTCACTCTCTCACGCTCTCGCTCTCACTCTCTCACGCTCTCGCTCTCACTCTCTCACGCTCTCGCTCTCACTCTCTCACGCTCTCGCTCTCACTCTCTCACGCTCTCGCTCTCACTCTCTCACGCTCTCGCTCTCACTCTCTCACGCTCTCGCTCTCACTCTCTCACGCTCTCGCTCTCACTCTCTCACGCTCTCGCTCTCACTCTCTCACGCTCTCGCTCACTCTCTCACGCTCTCGCTCTCACTCTCTCACGCTCTCGCTCTCACTCTCTCACGCTCTCGCTCTCACTCTCTCACGCTCTCGCTCTCACTCTCTCACGCTCTCGCTCTCACTCTCTCACGCTCTCGCTCTCACTCTCTCACGCTCTCGCTCTCACTCTCTCACGCTCTCGCTCTCACTCTCTCACGCTCTCGCTCTCACTCTCTCACGCTCTCGCTCTCACTCTCTCACGCTCTCGCTCTCACTCTCTCACGCTCTCGCTCTCACTCTCTCACGCTCTCGCTCTCACTCTCTCACGCTCTCGCTCTCACTCTCTCACGCTCTCGCTCTCACTCTCTCACGCTCTCGCTCTCACTCTCTCACGCTCTCGCTCTCACTCTCTCACGCTCTCGCTCTCACTCTCTCACGCTCTCGCTCTCACTCTCACTCTCTCACTCTCACTCTCTCACGCTCTCGCTCTCACTCTCACTCTCTCACGCTCTCGCTCTCACTCTCACTCTCTCACGCTCTCGCTCTCACTCTCACTCTCTCACGCTCTCGCTCTCACTCTCACTCTCTCACGCTCTCGCTCTCACTCTCACTCTCTCACGCTCTCGCTCTCACTCTCACTCTCTCACGCTCTCGCTCTCACTCTCACTCTCTCACGCTCTCGCTCTCGCTCTCACTCTCACTCTCTCACGCTCTCGCTCTCACTCTCACTCTCTCACGCTCTCGCTCTCACTCTCACTCTCTCACGCTCTCGCTCTCACTCTCACTCTCTCACGCTCTCGCTCTCACTCTCACTCTCTCACGCTCTCGCTCTCACTCTCACTCTCTCACGCTCTCGCTCTCACTCTCACTCTCTCACGCTCTCGCTCTCACTCTCACTCTCTCACGCTCTCGCTCTCACTCTCACTCTCTCACGCTCTCGCTCTCACTCTCACTCTCTCACGCTCTCGCTCTCACTCTCACTCTCTCACGCTCTCGCTCTCACTCTCACTCTCTCACGCTCTCGCTCTCACTCTCACTCTCTCACGCTCTCGCTCTCACTCTCACTCTCTCACGCTCTCGCTCTCACTCTCACTCTCTCACGCTCTCGCTCTCACTCTCACTCTCTCACGCTCTCGCTCTCACTCTCACTCTCTCACGCTCTCGCTCTCACTCTCACTCTCTCACGCTCTCGCTCTCACTCTCACTCTCTCACGCTCTCGCTCTCACTCTCACTCTCTCACGCTCTCGCTCTCACTCTCACTCTCTCACGCTCTCGCTCTCACTCTCACTCTCTCACGCTCTCGCTCTCACTCTCACTCTCTCACGCTCTCGCTCTCACTCTCACTCTCTCACGCTCTCGCTCTCACTCTCACTCTCTCACGCTCTCGCTCTCACTCTCACTCTCTCACGCTCTCGCTCTCACTCTCACTCTCTCACGCTCTCGCTCTCACTCTCACTCTCTCACGCTCTCGCTCTCACTCTCACTCTCTCACGCTCTCGCTCTCACTCTCACTCTCTCACGCTCTCGCTCTCACTCTCTCACGCTCTCGCTCTCACTCTCTCACGCTCTCGCTCTCACTCTCTCACGCTCTCGCTCTCACTCTCACGCTCTCGCTCTCACTCTCTCACGCTCTCGCTCTCACTCTCTCACGCTCTCGCTCTCACTCTCTCACTTTCTAACTTTCTTCCAATATCTAACTTTCTTATACTCTCTAACTTTCTTTTACTCTCTGACTTTCTCTCACTCTCTGACATTTTCTCTCACTCTCTGACATTTTCTCTCACTCTCTGACATATTCTCTCACTCTCTGACATTTTCTCTCACTCTCTGACATTTTCTCTCACTCTCTGACATTTTCTCTCACTCCCTGACATTTTCTCTCACTCCCTGACATTTTCTCTCACTCTCTGACATTTTCTCTAACTCTCTGAGATTTTCTCTAACTCTCTGACATTTTCTCTCACTCTCTGACATTTTCTCTCACTCTCTGACATTTTCTCTCACTCTCTGACATTTTCTCTCACTCTCTGACATTTTCTCTCATCCTCTGACATTTTCTCTCATCCTCTGACATTTTCTCTCATCCTCTGACATTTTCTCTCATCCTCTGACATTTTCTCTCATCCTCTGACATTTTCTCACTTTAACATTCTCTCCATTCTATCCAACTTCTCTCACTATCCAACTTCTCTAACTATCCAACTTCTCTCACTATTCAACTTCTCTCACTATCCAACTTCCCTCTATTCCACTTTCCCTCTGTCTTACCTTCTTTCTAAATCATTTTCTCTCTATCTCACTTTCTCCTTATCTCTCTTTCTCACTTGCTTACTGTCCTTCGCGATGACACTTTCGTGATCTGTTTGTATGGCTTTGGACTAGAGGGCACTTATTTTGCACTAGAGAGCACTTATTTTTTATATTTTTTCTTAAAAGCTAAGGTTTTATTTACATAACATATCCGTTATTTTTCGTTTGTTAGTTATTATTTTGCAAATTTAACATGTTCTAAGTCTTCGTTCAATATTCCAATGAGACTAGAGTGGTTGACGCAGCGCATGTGTGGTATTTCAAAGAAGGTTAGCTTATTGGCTTCAATTTAATATGTCGTTCATCTTAATCGGTCCAGTATTTCAAATGTTATGAATTTAAAAAAAAGTTATTTTTGGATTAGAAGAAAAAAAATATTTCGGACCACTTTGAAAAATCATAACTCAAAAACGAAATAAAACCTCTTTGATTTTCGAATATGTTAAGTGTGTAAAAAAAGCTCAGCTTTCAAGAAAAAATATAAAAAATCTAGCTACTTCTAGACTAAAGCAATTCAAACAATAAAAAATAAATACAAACAATAATTACAAAAACAAGATCCAAGTGTAATATTTTTTCTAGCTTATTATCTTTAGTTTGATATGTCAACCATCTGTATCGGTTAGTTAGTTCAAAAGTTATTAATTTTTGAAAAAAGATGTTTTTGGAGAAAAGCGAAAAAAGTTGATTTTTCGAGCCATCCTAAAATGGAAATGGGCATAATTGAAAAACTACCATTTTCACGAAAATCTGAAAACCACTATATCGGTTTAACATGGAATGGCTGTATGTGCAATCGATTTCTTCGAATTTTTCGTGATAAAATTTCTTCTAACGAAGACAGTATAAATCGAACGACCGATTTTTGAGTTATGCACAGTTTTATATACCCGACATGGTTTGATACATTCTGTCAAATATACATCGGGAATTTGTAATTTTGAATTTTCCCGTTGAACATTTTAATTTTTTTTTCAAGTTAGTACTAGAAAGTGGCGTTAAAATCAATTTTGAGCGCGATATGTAATCTAGTTCGTTTACAGCGTTATTAAAAATAAGTTGACTTTTTTTTTGCTCGGCGGTTTTTGATATGAAAAATTCTATTAGTCGAAGATATTGTGTGGAATTTCGTGTTACAAACATCACCATCGTCATGATATGAGTTGTCTTCATATCATAGTGTTCGTCTCTATCCAAATTAGAATGATAGAATAAATTGGAGATTATTGAAAAATATATGAAAACTCGGAAAAATTACGCATATGTTCTGTAATGAAAAATAAAAAATGGTACAGTGGGAAAAAATCAAAAAATTCCGGAAAATTTCGTGAGAAAATTAGAAAACTCAGACAAAAATTAATTTCCGTATATTTTAAGTATACTTGATACGAGGCGTTTTTAGTCCAATCAAAATCTGCGTTGACGGAATTGAAATCGGTGTTCCGCTGGTGTAAAGCAAGAATGATAATGGATTATAACAACGCTGGCAGCACCATCTCAGATATCAGTGAAACGTTGTGGGTGTTAACACATGGTTCTTTTAAACAACTTTGCACACTTGAAATGTTCAAAAAAGAATAAGACTAATTTTTGAAGTGGGGTCAAAACATTTTTCTTTATTTTTTACAAAAAATCATAACTTAAAAATTATAATACCTACAAAATTTTGGTCAAAGGATGGAATATAGGAAATTGTTTGAATTCATACAAAAATCCTTCTTTTAATTCGCTGAAAAAAATGCTTTTAAAGATCAAACTTCATTTTTCTCAAAAACGTTTTTTTTTTCTAAATTCTCAATAAAAATATTTGAATAGCCCTTACAATTTCCAGCAAGTCGTCCATTTATCGGAAGATGGGCACTTTTACAGAGAGAAAGTTTTTCTGGCAAAAAATGGATATTAGCTATTCATATCATTTGTTTCCTGAATTTTCAAAAACATGTTTTGAAGAAAAATTAATTTTGATTTTTAAAATATTTTTTTTCAGATTTTTTCGCCTGTTCCCTTGAAAAAGGCCAATTAGAAGATTGAATTCATTGAATAGTTCATCGATTGAACTAACAAACGTTCGCTTAGTTAAAAAATGTGAGTGGTCGAAAAAATTCACATCAGAAGTTCAATTTTAGGCGGGACGAAATTCGCCGGTTACAGCATTCATCATAGCAGTTTTGAGAAATTAGTTCCTATTTGCCCCACCGATTTACGTTTACTTTGCAAAATCGACATGACGTCAATTAGAGAACCAAAATGATGTAGTTAATTATCCCGAGCCGAACGGTAGCATTCGCGTGTCGAACACGTTCCCCCGGCTATAGCCCCCAGACTAATCAAATGTTCCGCTTCGCAATAAAATTAATCCATGGAGCAATAATAATAATGTATTTCCAGCCGCGAGAGGGCCACCAACACCCAAGCTAACAAATTCACAGGAAGACTAAGAATAAAGTTTTTGCACTTGGTGCCTGGCCACGTTGTGTGGTCCTATTGCGCTAGAAGAGTGGAGACACACCTAATCCGTCTCATTAAAACCGGATTAAACACCTTTCGTTAGTGTCGTTTGCCTGTCAGAGCGGCGAACAAATTCTTAATAACTATACGCACTAATTGGATTAGTGCCGTTCTGAATGTCAAAGTGGCACACTTCCGCCGGTGAATCATTTCTGCGCGCGACCCGCTGTCTGTCGCGGTACTTTTAGCTTTCATACCCAACCGGACCGAGTGTGTGTGTGTCGACGACCAATTTCACAACATTCGAATTCATTAGATACGATTTGAGCGGTGATTATGGAACGCCCATATTCAAACCCAATATTGAATGACACACTTCGAGTGGCGCGCGGTCGCTTGCGATGGGGAAGGTTATGTCCCAATCCACCTCCATTACCGCGCGGTCAAATATGACAGTAATCATAAAACAATCAGACGATAATCGTTATTTATATCGTTGAAAACAACCGCGCCGTTTACCGCCGGCTAGCATGTATATACCTACGCGATGACGGTTTTGCGATTTGTGGTTCTTCGGAAAGTGCCCACCATGTCCGTAGAGATCCACCGTGGTTCCTCCTCCGTGAAGAAAAGCAAAGTCCCGCGGCAGGGTGTGTGGAGGCTTTTATTACGGCCGCGGCGAGCCGTGGCGGGTTGCACGCTGCGACAACTGACACACGATTCCAACCCGAATCAGGCCGTCATAATCTTAGCGGATCGGAGCTTGACTGTACAACAACAAGGATGAGCCAATACTGATTGGGATGAAACGTTACGCGCGTGGGTTATAATGGAATCATGTCCACTTAATCTAATCGTATATTTTATAAAATTAATCCTCGATGGTGTAGTTTTTATTTTTGGGGGAAACCGCCGACTGGAAAGTTTTACGAGGATATAATTGGGCACTAATTTATTGATGATTCTGCCGTCGGCGGAGAGGGGTAGAATTTTGGGTTGAAAGTTTCCATGAAATATGAGTAAATACTATCTAAACAAATCACCACGAACACAATTTTTATGACAATTAACCTTCTGAAACACATCATCATGAAAAATATCAAATATTCAATATCGTTGAAATTAATAGCCAGAGACAAAAATGTAAAAGAATGCTACTGACAGTATTGTGGAATGAAACCGAAATAAAAAACAGGAAGTGGGTTATATCTATGGTATAACCGCAATGGTGACGTAGGACTATCGTTGATTTAGTGATCATTTGTTTGAAGTTGAATCTGAATTCATTCTGAATGAATGAATAAATGAATATTTGGGGGACTTCGAAACGAGAGCGTTACGTTGGAGGTACAAGGTTTCATGCATCCAATATTGGATACGAAAATATCCTACTGATGGGGCAGAATAATTTTCAGAAGCTTTCCTGCTAATTGCACTTGATTGAAAAATCACAGAACTAAATGTATTTGGTCGCAGTATTATATGGATAGAAAACATTAGAAAACGATTAGATATTTCCGGAATTTTCTCGTTGCTGAATGGCATCCAAACGAAAAAAAATCCGCGCGTGTATGTGTGTGTGTGGCGGCTGCTTCGATGTCTTCCCGGGGAACAGCTTTTCGATGCTGATACTCTCTTAGTCACCTTCTCTTCTCCTTCTGATGGCTCGGCTTTTCCCTCTCTCACAGTTCCAAACAAACTGCATGTCATTCAGGTCAGGTCAGGCCAGGTAATGAATCCCTCGATCCCTCGCCGTCTAGCTCGTCCAGCACGTTCAGCGTCGTTCAAAAAATGAATGCGTTTCACCACCAGAATATCGCTTAAGTATGCTTTTTGTGCGTGATTGAATCGAGAGAAGGTATGGTTTACGATGGTAATTTGGAAGGCAAACTAGAAGGGAATGAACTCTCTGAGTTTGAAACTTTCGGCGACTGAGCAATAATCGATTGAAAATTATATAGTTTTCGCGATGCGAAACATTTTCCGTTGCGCGCGCATACAATATTGGATAAGGAAATTTTCTACTGATGGGGAAGAATAATCTTCAGAAGCTTTCCTGTTAATTGCGATTGATTGAAAAAATCACAAAACCAAATGTATTTGGTTGCAGTGTTATATGGATACAAAACATTAAAATAAACTCTTTCACATTTCACAGATTATTTTTCAGCAACGATTAGTTCTTTCCAGATTTTCCTCGATACTCGAAGCCCACCAGTGGATAATGCTAACTCGATAACCACCTGTTAATAGCACTTGATTGAAAAATATTTGATTGCATTGTTACATGGATAGAAAACCATTAAAATGAACTCTTTCGCATGAATGTATTTTTCAGTTTCCAGGGTGTGGGATATAAGGCAGACATGGAAAAATATACATCTATATAGACATCATATTAATTATTGTCTTATATTTTCTTTATACTTTTATTCAAAAACTCAATACTATTAATATTCAAAAAACTAATACTTTCTCGAAGCATATTCAATTAATTACATGCATTGTTTTTCATTATGCATTATACATTATAGTCATTGGTAAATGTATCGAAATTTATTGTTTCTATACCGAATATATTATTATCAAAACTCATTATTTGGAAATAATTTTTATAAATACTTTGTAACCGAGGGTATGTAATTCGAACACTTCATAAAGAAACATATAATCATTCTAGCCTATGCGTTCAGTTCGATAAGTGCTGTACGTTTTATTTTGATATACATCAGTTTCAATTGCTTACTTCATATCGTCGGTTTCATTCCAGATTTAGCTCCTTCTGCTCTCTGTTGGTCCCGCCTGTCAGTTCCTTATTGCTGACAATGGTCTCGCCTTCCGATGTTCCTGCTTCTGTTCATTTATCTTCGCGTTACACTTTCCGCTGCTGCTCTTGCTGTTTCTCCTTATTAAGGTTAACTTTTCATTTTATTCACATGGGAAAATAAGTTGTCTCTGTTGATTTTCTCCCAGCACTTTTGGTTTGATCTTCATTGAAATTATTTTCGTAAGGAGTTTTTTTTTTTTATTTTGTTTCCCTCCTATTCAGTGTCAGTATTTATATTACACCGCTTTTCTGGCACTTTTCCGATCACATTGTTTGTAACACTTTTTGAATTTCTCCCAGCACTATTTGTTTAGATTTCGCTATTGTTCCAATGTTTGCTGTTCGAATTATCACTCGCCTGTTGGCACGACACTTAATATTCACTATTTAAGCTTGTCCAGTTGTCCATAATAAATATATATTTCATATATATTTTTTTTTTTTCAGTCTGCGCTAAAGTTGATTACACAAACTTCGGGGATTTTTCTCCCTTTCCTTAACTTTTCTTCTCATACTTTTATTTTGGCTTTTCCATTGAGCTGTGGCGGTAATTGCACTCAAGTTTACCACTCGCCATGTAATTATATAGTTTATATTGTAATGCCAATAATATTGTTCACATCACCAATATTGTTCATCACACGCGGCCTTGTACTTATTTTCAATATTCTTCACATAAATCACTTCCGAAGATTGCAGGTTTAATTTCACGGTCGCCATGTCTTATATTTTCTTTATACTTTTATTCAAAAAGGGTTTTATTCATTTCTCGTCACTCCACGCGTGCATCCGCGTCGAGTGTCATACAAGAACTGTCTTAATGCTAGTTACATGTGTCTTAAGCTAACTTAGCCAACAGTTTGTGGAGAGTTTCATTGGGAGGAGCCAAGTCGATTTCAAAGGGGAATAGCCAATCAATCGAATGCAGTGTTCGATGTGAATGGTGTCAAGAAATAAAATTGCTTACTGCGCTCATAAGCGCGCATATCGATTTCATGGGAAATCGTAAAGTGTCACGACGACTTTGTGTACGGTCGCGTATTTAATTAGAATAGAACTGGGTTTGTTTTGGTTTCTGGTTTATTGCCTTTAGCTGCGCGCGACATGATGTAAGGGTACATTCATATCGCCCGCGCATGTTGGCATGGACGAATGTGGGAGAAAAACAATTAACGAAATAATGCAGTTGCGCTTGAGGAATGTTTCGTGGGAATCGTAAATTGAAGTGACCACGCATGAGTCATTTATTTTGAAACAATCAACTGCTTATGAGGAGAAGGATAATTTGTATATTGGGAGTTTTAAGATGGACTTTGGAACGGGGTTTGAAATCATACTACATTATTCATTCATTGGATGTGTACTGACATAAACCCATTCCTTGTATAATGTGCACAACAGTATCTATAAACGCTATAAAATTGAAAATTTGACATCATATTAATTATTCATTCATTGGATGTGTACTGACATCAACCCATTCCTTGTATAATGTGCACAACAGTATCTATAAACGCTATAGAATTGAAAATTTGTCTTCAAATGAAAGATTCTGCGATTCTCAGTCAATTTTCTATTATTAACGATTTGCCGTACATCTGGCATCACTACAAGAAAATAAGAGACATGAAAGAGAATTGAGCGGGAGAGATTTAGATTCTCTTTAACGGATGGTGCATTGCATCGAGTTATGAAATCATTCTGTAAACGATTTCTGGAGCGGTAGGTGTTTCTTGAATCGAAGGAAAATATTTCCAAGATAGCCTCTGAGTGTCCAACCCTGATAACAAAAAAGGGAACTGGCAGATTATTTTTCAGCAACGATTGAATCTTTCCGGAATTTTCTCGATGCTGAATGGTATCCAAACGAAGAGATCCGCACGTGTATGTGTGTGTGTGTGGCGGCTGCTCCGATCTCTTCCCGCGGAACCGTTTGTAGCATCACTCTCCCCCTGATGGATTCCCTTCTGGCCTAAGGTGCACAAACAGGCTCTTGGTAACACCGTTCATCCGCGCCTTCATGATAAATGAAGAGCTTCACCACAACAGCGACAACATGCTCCAATCGCTGTTCAATTATAACTGAGTGGATTTCCGAGCGGCGCTCGCTTATATACCGATTGGTGATTTCAATAGCCTGTTTTGAAAGCAATTTTAAGACTATTGAAACAAGTTTTTGGATCAAAAAGTAACAAGTATATAACGCGTAGACATAATATCTTTCGAATGAAGTGTTTATCATACCATTTCGTTCAGTTGTTTAGGAGCTATTAACGCTCAAAATCTCGGTCTCCAGCGAAACGCTTTCGTTTTCGAAACTTTGATTTACACCCCGGTATAGAAATGAAAGACGTAGTTCTACGTCAAAAAACTCTGAATGAAAAAGTGAGTAAGATTCGTTCCAACGCAGGGCACTTTTAGATAACGCGATTGATTGAAAGATAATTATCAGAGATGCCAGGTTTTTCCCATTTAAAAGCAATATATTCTGATATATTCTGTAACCCATTGCAGGTCATTGCGGACATCACGAGAACGCTCGTCATATTTTGGTTGATGTTTGGCCATGAGAAAAGCCGTAGCACGATTAGTGCCAAAAGAACGTCATTTTATTAAAAAAAAATCATCGCAATCAAGTGACTGAAGACATACTTCAAATTTTTATCACACGTTCATCCAATGCATAACTACCGGCAACGAGACATGGGTGTGACTTTTTCTTATTTGCGAAAGTGGAATTACCACCCCGTGGGACCCGTTTTGACATCATTGAAGACATAAATACGAATTCGCTGCGTGAACTGAAGTTCCTGAATACAGCTAAAAAAAGTTTTCTTTGGAAAAAGTGTATTGCTTCAGAAGGGACCATTTCGGAAGCGATAATAGAAATTTAGATGATAAATAAAGCATTTTCTTTAAAATACAAATTACAGATATATGAATATCTCAGAATGACATCTCAGACAGAATCAATATCTCAGTTTTAGAACATAAAATTTTGAATTTGGATTTTTTTCGTATGTTTCAAGACATTAAACCGTTTTTTCATTGAGTTTTCAGCAATGCAGGGAAATAGTAACTGTCTGCGTCTATGATACTACCTTTATAATCTTAATTGTTTAGGTCAGGCGCGAAACATTGAAAAAAAAACTTTGCTTAATCGGGTGTTTTCGCCGCGAGGAACCAGGTACAGATTCCAACATTCTGCAGCTTACCCAAGAGCATGTAGAATCAGTCATTTGAGCTGATTGAGAACAGATAGGACCCATGGACATGTGCTCCTGTGGCCGAGTGTTTAGCGTCACACCTAACATGCCGGGAGTGCGGGTTCGATTCCAGTTCGGGGTCGGGGGAAGTTTTCGTTAAAGAATTTTCCTCCGACTTGCACTGTGGTCACGCGTATTCTAGAGCTTGCCACTCAGAATGCATCCAAGGCGTGTTATTTAGCATAGAAATCTGAACTAAGTACTAACAAAAATGACGCAAGTATTTCTACGTTGAAACGTCGAAGTTCCTCTAGGAACGTTTGTGCCATTTAAGAAGAAGAAGAAGAAAGAAAAGTTTTGCATCCTCGTCAGCAACAGACCATGATTTGATTTTCGGCACAGGATAAATCAATTGGTCTTTGATAGTGGTTCAAAGGGAAATTTTTGAGATATTCGAATCATAATCATTTACAAAAGTGGAAAGCAGTTCGGAAAGTTCGAGAGCAGACCCAGACCACCCAGGTTATTCATACGTGGAGAATAAGCTCATCGTAAAAAAAAAACAGCGTTAATTGGAAAATTCGCGATAAAGAACCGTGGTAAAAAACCACGTATAAAAACCAGGGTGTACACATTTTACTCACGAAAAACAGCTCCAGCTTCGTTTACTCGCGAACCTATTTTTGCATAGAACTATTTCAGTAAGGTAGCCAAACCATAAAACGGGACACGTTTTCATGAAATAATTCCAACTTGAATCAATGTAAATTCTATAAGCATTGTTTAATACGTTACGCTATGCATTTCCCATTTCCCGTTACTGAATAGTGCTGTCAGTAACGAGTAACTCATGTAGCGGCGCCGTGCATCTTCATACATCACTGAGAACCACTCGCGCGTAAGTTGTCCGCTTGAAATGCAAATGCAATGTTTATTTTTTGGACACTGAAGAAAGGAAGTGTGGCAACATAAGGAGGTATTCTAGTGTAGAGTAGGATTGGGCGATCTCCGATCGATTTTCAAAAGATCTATCTTTTTCGTTCCTATTTCCGATTTTTTGAATCGATCTTTTGTACTCTAGAAAATCGAGAAACTCCTTCTCTTCTGCTTTTGATTTTTTCGATCTTAGAAATTTTTTTTCGTAGATTCGTTTTTCATACATCGATTTTAATCTTACCAAAGACAATTTTTTCAAACATAATGTCAGCATTTGGACCGCCCATTCTACGATTTAGTACAAATACTGATAGAGTGTCTAATGACATCACTGAACTAAATGATGAAATCAAAAAAAATTGCGTGGCCTTCATGCTGACGAATAAAATGCTTTTGATGTTTGAATAGAAACATGAATTTAAAGAAAAGACGACTCTCCTATAGAATAAGCAGATAAATTGGAGAAAAAGCTTTTAATTTTTTAAAAATCGATCCGGCAACGATCTATTCTTTAGTACCAATTTAATCAGTGGATCGATCCCTACATCGTTTGTAAAATCGATTCGACAAGATCCCAATCCTAGCGTAGAGATACGAATTTCAGTCGTTTTTCGGCGCTCCGAAGAAAATAAAACAAAGGATATTGTTACTATTCATTGTATCACTATTTGTTTATCCATCCCTTAACAATAGAAAAAAAATTTGAACGGAAAAAAATATTTATAATTAGAATAGTTACAAGCTTATGAAGTTAGGGGGTTCAAAAAAAAAGTCGTGCATACAGATTCATATCAATTCGACATAAATCGGTTCAGTAGAACTTAAGATATCGTGAAAGCCATCTTGAAAATACTGATTTCGAGAGAAACGTGTTTGAAGTTAATTGTTATGGCCGTAGTAGATCAGATACTGAATCACTAAAATGGGTATTACTCGGTAAATAATTGGATTTTCGAAAAATCCTTTCTTGAATGTCTAAACTTCAGAAATATGAAGAAAACAAATTACGATTTTTTCAGATTTCTACAGCCTTAAGTACCGCCCGATTGGATTTATTGGGCATGAAAAAAAAACAATCACGATTTCACATTCTTGCTCCAACCAGCGAGCGGTCAACAGTCTTTTTAAATGTTTATATCACACGTAGCGGCCCAACAGCAAATCATTTCTGAGGGTCGATAGTGTATTGTGAATGAATCATATATAGCAGTGCTATTTTGTTCACAATTTAAAATCCAAGGAGACTTAATGGAGAGCCTCGGAGACTTCCAATTTTTCGATTCATTGAACTCTGGTTAGACGAAATGATACACCGCGCCGGTTTCAATTCTGTCTGGTTGAGAGTGTCTATGTATTTGTGCATCATACGCCTAAATTTTTGATGTTTTTTAATGTTACATAAGTTTTGTTTCTACACTTTGTCCAACATCTATAAGACCACCCTAATTATATTTCGTTGCAACACAAACAGATCGATTTTCAACAAGATACATTCATACATTGTTGAATGCTTAGAATTAAGTATATTTAACGTCAATTTCGTTCAAAAAAGTTGTTTGTTTATTTATTGTGCTTAAATATGATAATTTCGGCTGTCCAGTTTCTATAAGACCATTTCAAAATTCATAAGTATTATTAATGAAAAATTTCAAAACGATCGGCTGATTTACATGGCAATAATTGGCAACCTTTCCATTTCGGCTAATAACCTGGAAAATTCGTGTTGGAATACTATTTACCAAATTCTGCTGAACGGATTTCTCGATATTTTTCCATTTTTCGGAAATTGCGACCCTGAGCTCTGGTGTACCGTTTTTCCTCAGTGTAGATTCTGTGTAGAATGATCCCACTAAGATTTTCAACAGGATCCAAGTCTGGAGAGCGAGCCGGCTAGTCCAAAAAAATAAGTTTTTGGGCCTAAATCCATTGTTTAGTTTTCTTGCTGGTATGAATAGTACCATTGTTTTACCGAAATGTGATTTTTGTGACGATATCCACGCAAAAACAGTAGGAGAGAAGATTCCAGAACATGTATGTAATCCTTGAATAATGTGAAAGCTATCTTGAGCTTTCCGTTTGCACAGAATCCCGCCCATACCATGCACGAGCCTCCACCAAAATTCCTGGTTGAAAAATACTGTTTCTTCTTCCGTAAATCCGGCCAGTATCCGTTGGAATCATTGGGACCATCCAAATTGAATTTCGTCAGTGAAGATACATTGAAGAACTTTTCGTTATGGTATATAGCAAAATGTATTCTTTTTGAAACATTCTTTGTCACAACATGCCATGTCCCACTGTCGGTTCAAGTGAGCTTTGGCAAAACTCAGATGTCTTCCGATGTGAGATGGTGTAAGATGAGGAACTTTAACCTTTTAATCCCTTTTTATGTGAGAATTTTTTACCAAATCTTGACGAATTATCACCCGAGTAACATTTTGATTGAAATATTGCTTTATTTGCATAAGCGATTTGGAGGTATTCGAAGCTGTTCTAGACATTTCCCGCTTATCCTGGTCAGAGAGCTTCGATTTTCGTGGAGCTTCCTCTATCTTACCGTATCCTTAAGGATTCGCAAAATAATTGAGCACTACTTGATGGGATCGTCCAATCCGACGAGCAATTCATCGATACCAACATTTTCTTGGTGAAATGCATCGATTTGTTTTTCTTTTCTCTCAGTGAGCACTTTTCCCTTCAGCATTTTGTAGATTTATTTATCAAAACAACCAAAACAACGGAAAATGTAACTGGTCTTATAGAAACTTGAGAATTGAAAAATACAAAAACATTCATTTACGCTCAGCGCTTGCACACACACACATATGAAAATCATGCAGTGTTTGGTAGTCACAAATACCTACACGCTAGACTATAAATTGGAGCATTGTTTTTTACAATGACACAAAGCAGCAGGATCATCACCTGGTTTTATAAAGGTTGAATTTAAAATAAAAAACTTTAATGCCCACTAACATCCGCTTTTAACGAGTCATTTGACCAGGTAAACTAATTTTACAGACAATGAAAGTGCAATTCATTAAAATTCTAAGTAAAATTACTGTTGTTTAGATAACACTGAATTTTTTTTTTCATTTATTTATTTATTAGGCTCATTAGCATTTTAGCTGTAACAGAGCCGGGTTTTAATCTTGTACATGTACATATGTTTATGTTTCTATAAATTGTAAATTACACAGTAGTTAGTAGTAGCCATTTAGGCGTCAAGTTTTCTGTTCCATTACATTATGGTAAATTACACAGTAGTAGTCATTTAGGCGTAAGGGTATTCTTTCTGTTCTTCCATTGTTCAGCAGACCGGACATCGGAGACAGTTGATATTGATCATTGTTGGGTTATTCATAGAACAGCAGCCCGATGTTTCTTGCAGAGCAGAGCAGTTGTATGGATGAATCGATCTTTGTTCCACCGTGGATCGATTTCCATCGCTGATGATGGTTGCGTGGACGTAGTTATTCTGTAACAACACAAAAAAGGTCAATTGAGGGCCCTGAGTTTGAACTCACGATCGATCGCTTGGTAAGCGAACGCGTAACCAAGTGGCTACGAAGACCCCCAATAACACTGAATATCGGCTTCTATATGACGACCAGTACTTAGGCATTTTTCTAATACAGTGGGGGCCAGGTGTAGTCATAGTACGGACCAAATTAGATTCTTTATCATAGCCGTGGTTTTGATTTGATTTTGCAATGATTTTTACCCACTACTGTTCATAATGAAATGAAAAATATACGTCTTTAACTGGACTCTGTTTGACTGATTTTCAAATTTGAATTAGAAAACCTTCTATTCTATACCTAAAAATTCATAACTCGAGAACAAAATGAGATAAAACCCTAAATCTTTTATTGAAGGTAAAATATTCAGAATAAAAATTTTCGGCAGAACTATTCGTTTAAAAGAGAAAACAATGGAAAAAACTAAGATGTTCATAAACCTTCGGTATTGTTATGGATTATTGATATCATTTTGATTTTCCGATAAATTGAAATAAGACTATGTCTGCCAACATCCAAACTTGTTTCTATTTATAAACATGTTCACATTTACACATGAAAATGTTACGAGTCAATGCAAAATTGCAAAATGTTCTGTTCGTTTGTGTACGCGTCAAAAACTCGAAACGTACGAAACCGATTGAGCTCAAATTTGGACACAATATACAATCCACTTCAAGGAGTGCTGTTACGACATAAAAAATTGAAAATTTGAAGAAAAATGATTTTATATCTGACCAGAGCGCGTTTCTTAAAATTGAGCTTCTAATGAAAATCGACTATTCAGTAATGAATACGTGTGGAAACAAGATGGAAACATCTTTTTTCCACATGTTTGACAAAATCGTGAACTGAAATTGTGTTTCGAAGTGATTTAAAATTTATCGATTTCCCTCATCTATCTCTATCTATATATATATATATATATTAAAAAATGTTCTGTTCGTTTGTGTACGCGTCAAAAACTTGAAAAGTACGAAACCGATTGAGCTCAAACTATGATACAATATACAAAACAACCAAACACATCTAGGATTGTTGTTACAACATAAACTAATGAAAAATTCAACTCAGCCATGCAACCACAATGTGCCACAGCAAAGCGTGGCGGGGTACAGCTAGTATTCAATAATATTATTTAACATTATCTAAAGATTTGCCGCATACTCTATACCGTTATCTATTTATTTTTAAACAAAATTAAGATTAGTTGTAGAAATTCCCTTCTTCTTCTTAAATGGCGTTAACGTTCCCTGTGGAACTTTGCCGTCTCAACGTATGCATTAATTAGCGTCATTTCTTAATACTTAGTTGAGATTTCTTAAGCCAAATAACACGCCTTGAATGTATTCCGAGGGGCAAGCTCTTGAATACGCGTTACCACAGTGCAAGTTGAAGGAAATTTCTTTGACGAAAAATCCTCCGGCCAGAACGGGAATCGAACCCGAACACCCGGCATGACAATGTGAGACGCTAACCACTCGGCCACGGGTGCACTTGAAGAAGTTCCCATCTTCCGGTTTACGGATGTTGGATGGTAAGATGTTGGTTATCGCATGGTCTTTTTTTTTGAGAATTTAGAAAAATACGTTTTCAATAAAAATGAATTTAAATTGTTTTTTAGTGTAATATTTTGATATGTTTCAATGAAAATTACATTTCTATTTTGACTAGAATTTCGTAGTTTTTTAGTTAAAGTAAAATCTACAAGTAATAAGGCAACTTTAATAAACAATAACATATTTATAAAATTAAATTATGAACCAATTTTAACTTATAATGTGTTTTTATAACAGGTGTATAATATGTGTTTAGCTTTCATGTGAAATATCCCAATTGTACTTATTTAAGGTTAGACTATTTATTATATTTATAAATGAAGCAATTATTTTCATTATTTGTTTATTAATAGAAAAATATTTCTTTTTCGGTTGTGAAATCTTCGTTATTTATTGTGTTAGTTCTTCTTTGTCGTTCCATACCTTCACACTTGCCATAATCCAATGTTCACATCTGCCAATAAAATCCAAATGCGCTTCGCATATTTCAAAAAAATTGTTCGCCAGTAAGTAGGCAATCCGACAACTCGAGCACCATGGAATTTTCTATGCATTTCATTACTATTTTCGATCATTTCCTTCTTCTGAGAGATGATTGGCCACAGCGAAGTTTGTCTTGCGAAGGTGACTCAGCCGAAGGTAGTGTCCTATTCGTACCCTTAACAGAAAGAGGAACACGAGAAGGTTAAATTCGGGAAGTACTCGCGAAAGCACGATG
Organism: Toxorhynchites rutilus septentrionalis; assembly: GCF_029784135.1. Classification (NCBI taxonomy): domain Eukaryota; kingdom Metazoa; phylum Arthropoda; class Insecta; order Diptera; family Culicidae; genus Toxorhynchites; species Toxorhynchites rutilus. The sequence continues at coordinate 82,328,226 of NC_073746.1, forward strand.
GATATTCTAGGTGTCCACGTTTTGAATTTCGGCCTATACAGACTACTAAGCGTCGAGTGCCGTGAGTAAATTCTCTGTGTTCTATGTCCGGGTGCCCATATGACATCCAAAAGCTATGAAAATTGAGTAAATGAAGGAGTACAGATAAGCGAACAAAATAATGGAAACCTAGGTTAGAATAGATGTTACGAATTGTAATACATGCGTTTATGTTATTTATGGAACTAGTTTAGACTTCCCGAAGGACATTGTGGGTGGTGATGCTTCAGGAATTTTCGCGTTCGTGCTTCGTTTAGTTGATTTTCAAATTGTGTAGTGTTACGTTTTCCCTTCAGGGACGGTGGCGACATCGATCGGGTAGATTGGGAAGCGTTCTGCCAAAAAATCTTTTTAGCTCTCTCTCGCAAAACAAAACTCATAAGTTGCGATTATGCATGGGTGTGTTTGTAATCATGAATATAAACTGTTTTCTCTTTATGACTGTGAATTGTTTATACATGAATATGTAGCGGTCCGGTGTAGACCGGTAACGCAAGCTTAAATCCGCAGACCGAATCAGGTGGACCTCAAAAGAATTCAATTCGGTTCCCTTTGAGCGAGTGGCTCATGCGCCACCTCGTGAGAGGACCACTCGCCAGTGCTCGATTTGCCCAGTTTGTGAGACTCATCTTCCAGAAGGTCCTATTGCTTTTTGAGAGATATCGGAACTCAATCTAGTAATCTCCAAGTTTCCCCACGCCAGATTTACAAATTTCAAACCCAAACATTCCCAATCCCGAACTCCACCCTAAATTACGGAAGGTTAGTGCAAAGTGCTTCACTATTACTCATTCATTATCCAAAATACAGGGTTATCATTGAAATGACTCTCAATCAACAATACGTCTATTCAAAGTTTATTCTAAGAAGTATGATAAATTAAAAAAAATGATATTACTATAAAATAAGAAATGTTGCTGTGCGATACGTAAGCAGTTGTTCATGCCAATATTAGAAGAATTCATTTAACAAAAACTAGTTTCTCAAAAAATGATTCTAACGTCAGATGGAAAGGCTGCACATTACGATAAACAAAAAACCAATATTTTTTCTAGCCTTCGTTATTCCAATTCAAATCATAAATTGGAAGCAGATTGATTTCAAATTGTTTACGGAATATTCTACTTTCTTATCCAAAGTCTCGAGCCATTTTTCAAAACGATTTTCATCCAATCCTCATAAGACACTTCCAAAACAAGCTTTCAGAGTAGAGACGGGCAAAACGGTTCATTTCAGTGAGCGGCTCAGAGCCGTGCGCTCAATGAAAATAGTCGGCTCATTTGAGCGGCTCGATGACTCTTTCAAGAACTGGTTTATTCGGATATGTAAAGAATAGAAGACGTAAAAAATAAGGTTTAAAACAATAACCAGTGCAGAGAAAAGTAAAAATATTACTTTACTGAAGGTTTTTCCGATATAATACCATTAGAATGATCTTCTTTATTTTTTTTTATTTATAAACATTTTCTTTTCAATGTTATCTGATGAAAGTCTACTACATCTTTCACTGCAAACTTGTCTTGCTTTCGGAAAAACTCGCTCACATGTTTAGTACCATGTGAGCGAGTCGCTGGATAATATTTTCATAATATTTAAAAAAAAAAAAAGATAGAGCCACAGAGAGATACATTTTCTTTCATTCCACCAAAACGAAGGGTCGCTTAGTCTCAGCAAATATGGTTCCGCTAATTGATTATCTACAATAGATGTTGCAGCAGCTTTTGGATCATGTGAGGATCGAAGATTGCCAACCAATGCATCAAACTCCTCCCATACAGATGACAGCGCTTTTTTTTTATCCAAAATATATATTTTTATTAAGGCTCATATGGCGTCAACCTGACGGGGCCGGGAGTTCAATATTTCGACAATGTTTGCCTTATAACTATGTTAGTAATATGTAACCGATTACTCGCGGTTGGCTCGAGGTTAGTATTACAAGTGTTTTCGTAGTTGTGATGTTGCTGTCTCCAATGCTCTGCACCTGTACCCGACACGGGATACTTCCTATTGGGATGCAGCTGATTATTCAGCAACGCCCCCCTAGTCTGTACCCCATATCTAGCGTGGTGCGTCTTCTCGACTCGAGGAATCCAGGATAGAATGGTCACTAGCCGGCGCAAACATCAGCTCGTGTTCAGTTGTCATGAGCGGTACAACCTTTGGCTCTTGTTGAATGATCAGTGGACTGCACAACCTTTGGCCCGTGTATCTGTAAAGAGTGTGTGTATATATTGCCGCGACTAAGTAAAAGTTTATAGATCGGATAGGAGGGATATGAAACAGGGACACAACGAAGGAAACATCATTAAACGTTGACATCGGCGTTTCTGAGGAACAGGTATAGATGAAGCAGTAGATCAGGATCACGGCTACCTAAGATATCCCAGACGGCGATATCCGATTGTCTGCCTTTTGCTCTCAGTGCTCTAGAGCAGCATGGAATCGGATACACGACCAGACAATATGCTCGATGTCGTGGTAGCCATCGCCACAATCACATAAATTGTTTGCTGCGAGCCCAATGCGATAGAGATGCGCGTTTAGGTTGTAGTGATTGGACATAAGCCGATATATCACGCGAATGAAATCACGACCGACATCCAATCCCTTAAACCAAGCTTTCGTCGAAACCTTAGGGATAATCGTGTGTAACCAGCGACCGAACTCATCTTCACTCCACATGCGCTGCCAACTAACGAGTGTGTCATGACGAGGAATGTGAAAAAAATCGTTATAAGCAATTTGCCTTTCAAAAAGTGTGCCTTCTGAAGCGCCCACCTTAGCTAGCGAGTCCGCTTTCTCATTCCCCGGAATCGAGCAATGAGAGGGAACCCATGCTAAGGTAATCTTGAATAATTTTTCGACCAAAACACTCAATAGATGTCTTTTTCTTGTTAGGAAATAAGATGAGCGTATATCAACTTTCATTGAGCGGATTGCCTCTATTGAGCTAAGGCTGTCTGAAAAAATAAAATAATGGTCGATGGGCAGTGTTTCAATGATCCCTAGTGCATAGTATATCGAACCCATTTCAGCGACATACACGGAACAAGGATCTTTGAGTTTGAAAGAGGCACTGGAATTTTCATTGAAGATGTCGAAGCCAGTGGATCCGTTTATGTATGAACCGTCAGTAAAGAACATTTTATCAGATCTAACATTCCCATATTCTGCCGAAAATATCGGCGGAATATAATCGGAGCGTAGATGATCTGGGATTCCATGGATCTTTTGTCGCATGGACAGATCAAAATTGATAGAGGAATTGCAAAAGTATGGGAAGCAAACTTGGTTGGAGATGCTCGGTGAAGGGTGCACTTCATGGGTAAGGAAATCATGGTACAAAGACATAAAACTTGACTGAGGAGTCAGTTGGAGTAGATTTTCGAAGTTATCAATCACCAATGGATTCATGATCTTGCAACGGATGAGAAATCTGGAGGATAATTCTGTGAACCGAAGAGTAAGCGGGGGTACTCCTGCCAAGACTCCGAGACTCATCGTATGTGTCGAATGCAAACACCCCATTACGTAAGCAACGATATTGTACTCTCTCCAGCTTGAGAATATGAATCCTGGCAGCTGATCGGAAGCAAAAACTGCCATATTCTAACACTGATAATATCGTTGTTTTGTACAACTGAATGAGCTCTTCTGGATGGGCGCCCCACCATGTTCCGGTTATTGTTTGGAGAAAATTGATTCTTTGCTGGCATTTCTGTTTCAAATACGTAATGTGTATTCCCCAGGTACATTTAGAGTCAAAATATACTCCAAGGTATTTGAAAAACATCGAGTGCCTGATCGCTTTGCCGGATAGGTGAAGCTGGAATTGGGCGGGTTCGTGCTTCCTAGAAAAAACGACCATTTCAGTTTTCTCCGTAGAGAATTCGATACCCAGCTTTAGAGCCCACGTGAACAGGTTGTTCAGGGTATCTTGCAAGGATTTAACTCCATCGTCTGCAAGTTGTCTCAGCGTGCAGTTTCTAGTTAGACAATCATCCATATCATTGACGTAAAAACTATACAAGAGGGGGCTTAGGCAGGAGCCTTGTGGTAGGCCCATAAAACTGTATCGAGAAGATTTCAAGCTGCCATGATTGAAAAACATGTGCTTTTCTGAGAGTAAATTGTACAGGAAATTATTCAGAATTGGCGAAAGTCCACGATTATGAAGTTTCTCTGAGAGAATTTCCATGGAAACTGAATCAAATGCCCCTTTGATTTCATCGCTTCATCACCAACGATTTGTGGTAGTTTCGTAGGTGTGTATTCTATGGATGTCATTTTTAGTATCCTTATCAACGACTGGTGTGTATAGTTGTACTTTCTGTTATCCCCAAAACCTTGCTGCTTAAAGCGAGGATCTAGCAGTATTTGTTAGGCTACTAATTCGTCTGACTCAAGATTTGTAGATCGCCTTAGCAGCTCCGAAATCAATTCATACAGAGCTTTTTTATAATCACTAGAACTAATTTCACTTCCATATAATGTTGATCATTATCAGTCGGGAGAATATAGCAGTTTTCGATAACGACACCTTTTTTTTCCCGTTTTATATCCCAAACGTTTTTAAAATATTTCGAATGGAATGTTTTCATTAATAACTATATTCTTCTTGAATGGCGTTTAAGTTCCCTGTGGAACTTTTGCCGTCTCAACGTATGCATTAACTAGCGTCATTTATTAATACTTAGTAGAAATTTCTTAAGCTAAATAACACGCCTTAAGGGGGTATTCTAGTCTAGAAATTTGAAAAAATCGAATTTTTTTTTACCATATTTCTGTAGTTTAGGCATTCAAGAATATACTCTAGAATGGACTTATCGAAAATCCTATTATTTACCTAGTTAGAGCCATCTTAGTGATGTGGTATCTAACCTGTTACGGCCATCACAATGAACTTCAAACGCGTTTCTCTCGGAACTAGTTTTTTTTCCTAACTGGCGTACACGATATCTCAAGTTCTACTGAACCGATTTATGTCAAATTTATATGAAAATAATCTGCATACATCTCTCTATCGCATGAACCAATAAAAAATTATAACTTTTTAATTTTACTATTTTTAAAAAATCGGTAAACGCAAAAAAAAACGTTTTAAACAGCATTTTTGTTTTCAAACGGCCGCCATTTTGTTAAAACCCATGTTTTTGACTTGTCCGAGGTTCATGCCATAGCGACATCTTTACTGATTCAGAATCTGTTCGATTTTTTGTTTCAGATAACCAGAAGGACTGGAATCGTGTACGCCATGGCACAACTTTTTTTTGAACACCCTCACTTCACCAGCATGTAACTATTCTAATTATGAATATATATTTTTCCGTCCTATTTTTGTTTTATTGTTGAAAGATAGATAAACGAATAATGATATAATGGATAGTAAAAATATTCTTTGTTTTATTTTTACGGAGTTCGAAAAAACGTCCGAAATTCGTGTCTCTACACTAGAATACCCCCTTTAATGTATTCCGTGGGACAATCTCTAGAATACGCGTAACCACAGTGCAAGTCGAAGGAAATTTCTCTGATGAAAATCCAGAACGGCCAGAACGGGAATCGAACCCGAACACCCGGCATGATAATGTGAAACGCTACTCGGCCACGGGTGCACGATTAACTATATTATATTAGTCAAATCATTTCATTCGATATTTCGCCATTTTGGGGTGGCGGCCATTTTGTATTTACATTTTTCATAAATAACTGTGATCTACTATTTGATACCCATATTGATGAGATTTCACGAAATTAGTTGTCTGCCATTTTGTAACGTCAGCCATTTTGGATTTCTATTTTACATAAATAACTATGTTCTACTAGTGAAGTCCTTTCATTAGATACACATATTGAGGGGGTTTTGAAAAAAAAACATATTTCATCATTTTGGGGTGGCGGCTAATTTGGGTTAACATTTTTCATAAATAACTGTGATAAAGAACCGAAGGTCTTTTTTTGAACCGTGGTTCAGTCAAGAACCGTACATATAAGAACCGTACATTTGAGAGCCGAAAACCGTGGATCGTACGCTCTTTCTGACGTACCGGCTCAAATGAGCGGCTCGTGAGCGCTCGCCCATCTCTATTTCAGAGTGCATAGGCAGCTTATACTTACGATGAAAATCGGGAAAAACAATTTATCATTTGATATTATTGCTTTGTTTTGATGGAAAAGCATTGTATGGCACTGTTCAGGTTCCCTTAATTTACTTATTGTACATTTTGTGAACAAGCAATTGAAGGAAAAAGAGGACTACCGTAAAAATGGCTCCGATTTTGCTCAACCCTCGTATTAATCCTGTTTTAGTTATAATTTTGTTGCATAAAGTATGACATTTCTCAGTACAGAAATAACGTAAAAAAGGGAAGGATGTCATTTTTTAGTTTTTCAGTTCAAATTTTTTGTAAAAAATTCAGAAAAAAGCTTTGATCCCTTTAAAAGCAGTGTAATTTTTTTTTTTAGATTTCAAGTATGTAAAGTATCCTAAATGATCAATGACCAATTCGTCAATAGATACCACCTCAATATTTTCAATATTTTAATTTGCCCCAAGATAGAACTAACCTCTTGCGTCTAAATTTTAACTGAATCGAACTTTAATCACCATTCAAGCGATCTAATTTTTCTGCCTCCAATTGCTACCTCACCAAAATCGCCACGTGCGCCTCGTGCTCCGCGAATGACATTTTGGCTGTCACAAATGTATCGCCAATACCATAAATCTCGGACCCCTCCCAAGTGTGCCATATGCAGCCACTCATTTGGCAAACCAGCTGGTTCAGCCGGTGTGACTCATTGGGGTGTTATTTGATATTCGAAACCTTCATAATTCACAGCGCCAAAAACATGACCCACTGCTGTGTGGACTGCTGTGGCAGTCGTGAAAATGTGCGAAAAACATAACAAATTAATGTACTTCTTGCCGATTTGAGCCGGACCACGCGATGATGGTCACAAAGGCAGTACATTTCAATTACGGCAATCCACGTTTCGATCCTCGTTTTATTCTAAGGATCGGTACCAGTAGTGGGGATTGTCAATTACGCAAACTGAAGGTTCGTTTTTTTCTCGCTATTTTGATTAAATATGAATAGCATCGAGTTAAGCAGGCGGAAAATAGTTTACCCATTCAGTTAATTGAGCTGTCATACTCGTTTCCCTCTGCGAGCGGGAAACCACCCAAGTCGATGATAAATCTACTGCATATGATTAAGCAAACAACGAGGCAGAAGCGCAACCAGCTGACCCACTCCATGAGATATTGGTGAGTTTAACCGCGCTTGGGGGGCGACCCGCAGACAAATCGTGTAATTATTTATTCTAATTTATGCACGCATGACTTTCTATCACCTCTAGCTTCCTACGCAACGGACCGTAACGAAAACAATAAAAACCCGTTGAAATTCAAACACTTGTACACCCCACGAAAATTTGACTAACGGAAAACTCACCGTTTGCATCGGCGTCCGCAAACAAAACCCCCAAGCGGCCAACCCACGCACTATGAAGTAACGTAACGCGGTGTAGTTGCCTTCACAAAATATCATCTTTCCAGCGGCATTGGAATATGCTTAATTTGACGCGATTGAAGCTAACCACAAAACCAACATTAAATAATAGGAAAAATATTCAATTCCTGTTTAGACTCATCAAACAAAAAAATCGCAATCCGACGACACACGAGGGCCCGAGAGATCAAACGGTTCCGCGTCGAGTTCGGATGAACGGATGAAATATATTTATTTGAAATAGAAGACTCACAAATCCATCCATGTGTAAATAATGCCGATGTGCGACATGGAAATCATCTTAAACTGGGACTGACATAAAAAACCATCACGATGACTTCAGTGGCGGTTGCAAGCCACCGCGACTAAGCCCTTTGTTAAATGAAATGGAAATTGCGAATCGTTATCGCAACGCGGTGAGCCAAATGCTCGGTGGAGTGGAAATTTTCGAATGTTTTCCGATGGATTCGAAAATTTCAACATCAATCATCGACCAGCTAATCTGGTACCGGAAGAAGTTCACTAGGGTAATAATTAAAAGTGTCATTAAATTGACTAGTTTTACGCAAAGCGTAAAAATTAGTTCGATCTGCGATTGCACCCGAATTCTTATCAACGGAAAATGAATTGTTCGAATTACAACAAATTTATTGGTTAATAGACGGTACCGCTGGAAACAATATAAATTCGGCGGATGACTCGATGTGTTGCGGTGCAATAATTATGTTGAGCGAGTCAAAAGACGACTTTTTTGACGGTAGATTGTTTAACAAATGTCAGACGATTTGTATGGCTTTGGTATGCGAAGAACAACAAAATATGTTGCCTGTTGCATATTGTGTATTGCTGCTTACTAGTTGCTTATTGCAAAACGGCAATATGTAAGAATAAAGATATTTCGGGCAACTACTGTGTGAACTGTGTGCTATAATTTGAAGCAGTTATGTAGTCTAGAAATTTGGAAGAAGTCAAAAAAATTTCTTCATATTTCTGAAGTTTTTCTTTTTGAATGTCTACAAGAATATATTCTAGAAAGGTATATAATCTAGTACGACCATAAAGACGCGTCCACATTACGCCAATCGGCCTTGGTCGCCCGGTAAAGCCGACTAATTGTGGACGTACCGCCCGGGCTTGCCGACGTGCCGAAACCCGACTCGAATCAAACCGAACCCAACCCGAAACAAGTGGGTCTGGTTCGAGAAAGTCGAACCAAAACGAAACGAAGTAAATTAGCGTTGACGACATTGTGCTTCGTGTGTTCGTGACGGCTTCGTACATCCGATGGGGCTTCGGCTTCGTGCACCCGATGGGGCGTCCAGAAAGTCGAACCAAAACAAAACGAAGTAAATTAGCGTTGACAGCGTTGCCATTGTTCCAGTTTAAACTGGATTTTTCCAGTTTTTTTTTCTCGATCCAGTCAAACAGTTAAATCCTGAAATCTTCCAGTTTTTCGAAATATTATCCAGTTTTTTCATATGTGTGCTTCATTTTTATCCTTGATTTCACAATGTATAAATATCATCCCTCTCAGAGTTGCCACAATGAAATCTGTGTTTTTTAATCTCGGGTATGTTTTCATTCAAATTTTTTTTTTCGAACTTTGTTCGTCATTTTACTACCTCGTCCAGTTCAGTAGCTCCTGTTTCTACAACTTCAACACCGATGTAGATACAGGGTGGGCCATTTAAAGTGGAAGCATCTGGCAACCCCATAACTTTTGACAGAGATGTCAGATTAACAAATGTCATACCGCGTTGGAAGCGTCATTTCAGTACAATTTTAACCATGGAACAATACACACCTAAACATCGCGCTGAAATTGTTCAGCTGTACATTCAAAATAACGTGGCTTTTGGCAAAAAATTATAATGTCTGATGAGGCGCATTTGAACTTGAATGGAGGAGTGAATAAACAAAATTGTCGGTTTTATGCTACTGAAAACCCTCAATTCATCGAAACGCAACCTCTTTACGACCAAAAAGTTACTATGTGGTGTGGCATTTATGCCGATAAAGTCATCGGCCCGTACTTCTTTGAAAACGAAAATGGAGCAACGGTAACCGTGAATGGGGAGTGTTATCGGACAATGATAACTGATTTTTTATTGCCATTTGTTCGTGAAAATGAATTGGACAATTACTGGTTCCAACAGGACGGCGCTACAAGCCATACAGCGGCTGCCACGACCAAATTATTGCGCGAAATGTTCCCCGGAAGATTAATATCGAAAAACGGCGATTATGACTGGCCACCGAGATCACCTGATTTGACGCCTCCTGACTTTTTTTTATGGGGATATTTAAAATCCAAGGTATACACTGGTAAACCAAGGACCCTGGCTGCGCTGAAAGACAATATCCGACAAGAAATTGCTGCCATATCGGCCGAAACATTGGGCAAAGTGATGGAAAATGCCGAAAAAAGGGCACATTTTGCTGTCAAGGCCAGAGGCGGTCATTTATGAGATATCATAATCAAAAAGTAGTTAGAACAAATCTCCTTGGACCAAAATAAATGAATTTCAAAAAAAAAATTAAAATTCCACTTCTTTACTTTGCTATTGCAAAAAGAAATCCTTCCACTTTAAATGACCCACCCTGTATATTTGGCTTCTTTAGACAGGTTGTCGACTCAAACCCCGAAAAAAAATCCCTGATTTTCCATAAATTTTTCAGAATAAACCAGTTGTAGACTAGTAACTAAATTTCTACTAGTTATGTAGTTATAGTTATAGTATCTTAGAATGAATGAATTGTTTGTGATTTTATATTGCATTTCACGAAACTATTACGATTTTAACGAAACTATTTTTATGCAATCTAAGGGCTTCCTTCTATGCGTTTTCCAAAATATCCTTTGTTTCACCTCGAGAAAGCCGTCTTGTTACGAACGAATTCAGTATTTTCAACATGGGATAGATCTGACACGGTCTTGTCTGTGTTAGGGAAACAACTCGAATCTATGGGAAGTTAGAAGCTCTATTTTCAACGCTATTCACTATTTGCCATCAATTATACGAAATTTGATAATTAAATTTATGATTAAATTTTATTTTAAAAAATATCAATTATATCCCTCATGAAATGATGTGTTATTTTCACTTCCTATATGTTCCCGAAAACGTAATCCAACATCAAAAAGTGTCAATAGTACTTTCAAATATTTCAAATCCTTAAAACAAGACTTTTGAAATGAAAATGTATTTTCACGACACTGTTAGCGCACTTGCGAGGCTCACATTACTGTGCTTGAAATATAAAAAGATAAAGAGTGTTATTTATTGTAACGCTAACCGATGACGCAGATTTTTTCTATGAATATCAGATGTATTGAGTTGAGCCTATATAAATATCAGATATTATAGGTCCCCCGAATCATTCTAAAGTTCAGAAGATCATAGAGCCAATGTGCTCCATATGAATATAAAAAATAAGGATACCTCATTTCTGATATTGATACCAAAATTCAAGCAAAAACCTATTACTCAAGCATTGAAATGGATAAAAAATCTTTTTAGATAAATCAAAGCCGACTTTCTTAAAATAAACCGGTTATACAAGATCCAATTTTCTTCCAGTTTTTTTAAGAGCAATCTTCCAGTTTTTTGAAAAATATTATTGGCAACCCTGAGCGTTGACGACATTGTGCTTCGTGTGTTCGTGACGGCTTCGTGCATCCGATGGGGCGTCCACATTACATAACGAACCGAATATGCCGCCTGGTACAGGCCGATCAGCATCATTCGGCATAATATGGACGCGCCTTAACAATTAACACTCCAATACTCGCACATAGATCTGTGAGACCGAGAAATCAATAATTCGTTCAGTTCTCAGAAAACATCAACACTACGACTTTGCGATTCTCTCTAGCTTCGTTATTCGTCGTTCGTCATACGCGTTAGCGTATCGCATGTGTTGGTAAGAAGGGGACGTGTGTCACTTTTTAGCACTTTTGGTCTTAAACTCCGACACGAATATAGGTGTAACTTTTTTGGACATGTGATCTTTTTCCTATTTTAGGATATTGTCCAATGAAATGTATAAATTATGGTAGTAGCGTGGAATATTTATTGAATATAATGCGTAGGATCATTACCGGACTATTCCTATTTTATTTTAGTACTTTTTGTCACCGGATTGAACAGATTCATATATTATTCGTTGTTTTATTCATATGTGCAAAAAGAAATACAATACAATGGTAATACATATACACACTTTTGAAAGAAATGCACTTGTGGAAAAATTGTAAACTGTAAACTATAAGCTAATCGGTGGCTTATGGTTATTTTTTACAGTTACACTTTCGAGGATATTTTTTTCATAACATATGGGCTGAACAATATCGACAAGAAAACAAGTCGCAGCAAGTTCCTAGAAATCCTTTTATATCAACTTTTTGTGCCTCATAAAAAACAGATATTAATTCTTAATTTACCGAGAACACAGAGCCAAAGAATATTAAAAACTAGCTGACCCGGCAAACTTCGTCCCGCGCAAAATTCGTTTTTTGTTATCAATATCTTCAAACATTAACATTTTGTTAATATGAGCAAGTACATGGGTCCATTCGCAGAGCTGTTCATTGATTGATCTTCTATTCGACCCCGTTGAATTAAAAGGTAAATTAAACTATAAAAAACCTATTATTTCTAACAAAACTCATCATTATAATATCAGATTATTTTCAGACATAATTCTCGTTCAAGATTTTTCAACCACTTGCAAATAACATGTTTCTCCGTTACATGGAATAAATGCTTTATACAAAAATTATGATAGAATAAAGACAGCCCTAAATCGGACAATACCTTCCTCGAGTTCTGCTCTTATCTACACATCCGGCGATCCTTATATTTGGTATAGATAGAAGAAGATATAGGAGTGCGTTTCATCACATTAAATTCCATTTCCAGTTTCGAATAAAGATCAATTTTGCTAGCGCAAACATCAAATGGACTAACAGCACTTGTCATTATGTAATTGTAGAACATATGGGAATTTAGTTTTCCGAATTTTTCCTTTTTCCTTCAAAGTTTTCCGAAAATTTTCAATTGTCATGTTTGGTTGGAATATTTTTGGTTGAAATATGTGTAATATTTTTATGGGACCCCCTCTCCATTCCAGAGGGGGTCCCATAAAAGAGGGGGGTGGAGAGTCTTGCCACCATAGAAACATTTATTGTACCCCAAAACCTCCATATGCCTAATTTGGTTTCATTTGCTTGATTAATTCTCGAGTAATGTAGAAATTTGTGTTTCATTTGTATGGCGACTTCATACTTTTTTTTTCATTCACAACACACCCTCCGAAATAGTTTTACCCTCGCACTTCGGTTCGACCCAAACCGCTGTGAAATCAGCATCAAATGAACTGTAGACTGCTCGGTGGCTGAATCGAGACTGTGTGATAAAAACGCGACATTTATATCCTACTATCTGACCCAGCAAACTTCGTCCCACCCAAAATTTGTGTTTTGTTATCAATACCTTCAAACATTCACGTTTTCTTGCTATGAGCAAGTTCATGGGTCCAATCGCAGAACTGTTCATTGATTGATCTTCTGTTCGACCCCGTTGAATATTTTTATGGGACCCCCTCTCCATTCCAGAGGAGGGAGGGGTGTAACACCATTATAGAAACATTTCTTATACCCAAAAACCCTCACATCACAAATTGTGCTTGATTAGTTCTCGAGTTATGCAGAAGTTTGTGTTTCGTTTGTATGGCATCCCCTACAGAGAGGGGGGAGGAGTGTGTTCACCATAGAAACGTTTCGTGCCCCGTAAAACCTTCACATACAATTGGGCTCCATTTGCTTGATTAGTTTTCAAGTTATGAGGAAATTTGTGTTTCATTTGTATGACAGCCCACCCTTAGAGTCCTAAAACCTCAATATGTCTAATTTTGCTTCATTTGCTTGAATAATTCTCGAGTAATGCAGAAATTTGTGTTTCATTTGTATGGCAGCATCTCCCCTTCCTTAGATAAGAGGGAGGAGGATCTAACCACCGTAAAAACATTTATTGCACCCCAAAACCTCCACATGCCAAATTTGGTTTCATTTGCTTGATTAATTCTCGAGTAATGCAGAAATTTGTGTTTCATTTGTATGGCAGACCCCCCCCCCCCCCTTAGAGAGAGGGGTGGAGAGTCTAACCACCATAGAAACATTTATTGCACCCTAAAACCTTCAGATGCCGAATTTGGTTTCATTTGCTTGATTAATTCTCGAGTAATGCAGAAATATGTGTTTTATTTGTTTCATTTTCAAAATTTCGTTTTATTTGCTTGATTAATTCCCGAGTAATGTAGAAATTTGTGTATAATTTGTATGGTAGCCCCCCCTTGGAGAGGGGGGAGGGGTCTCAAACTATCACGAAAACCAAAAATCCCTACATACCAATTTTCATGTTAATCGGTTCAGTAGTTTCCGAGTCCATAAGAATCAGACAGACAGACAGACAGAAGTCCATTTTTATATATATACTTGCTAACCCGGCAAACTTCGTCCCGCCCATTTACTTGATTAATTCTTGAGTAATGCAGAAATTTGTGTTTCATTTGTATGGCAGCCCCCCCTTTGAGTGGGGGAAGGACTGTCTAACCATCATAGAAACATTTATTGCACCCTAAAACTTTCACATGCCAACTTTGGTTTCGTTTGATTGATTAATTTCCGAGTAATGCAAAAAATTGTGTTTCATTTGTATGGCAGCCCCCTCTAAGAGAGGGGGAAGGAGTATCTTATCACCATAGAAACATTTATTGCATCCTAAAACCTCCACATGCCAAATTTGGTTTCATTTGCTTGATTAATTCTCGAGTAATGCAGAAATTTGTGTTTCATTTGTATGGCAGCCCCCCCCTTGAGTGGGGGAAGGACTGTCTAACCATCATAGAAACATCTATTGCACCCTAAAACTTTCACATGCCAACTTAGGTTTCGTTTGCTTGGTTAATTTTCGAGTAATGCAGAAATTTGTGTTTCATTTGTATGGCAGCCCCCCTTAAAGAGGGGGGATGGGTCTCAAAATATCACGAAAACCTTCCCCGGCCCCAAAAACCCCTACATACCAATTTTCATGTCGATCGGTTCAGTAGTTTCCGAGTCTATAAGAATAAGACAGACAGACATCACTCCATTTTTATATATATAGATAGATATATATATATATATATATATATATATATATATATATATATATATATATATATATATATATATATATATATATATATATATATATATATATATATATATATATGTATATATATATATAAATAGATAGATTATATATATATATATAGATAGATAGATATATCTATCTATCTATCTATCTATCTATATATAAAAAAGGGAGTGATGTCTGTCTGTCTGTCTGATTCTTATAGACTCGGAAACTACTGAACCGATCGACATGAAAATTGGTATGTAGGGGTTTTTGGGGCCGGGGAAGGTTTTCGTGATATTTTGAGACCCCTCCCCCCTCTCTAAGGGGAAACACAAATTTCTGCATTACTCGGAAATTAACCAAGCAAACGAAACCAAAGTCGGCATGTGAAAGTTTTAGGGTGCAATAAATGTTTCTATGATGGTTAGACAGTCCTTCCCCCACTCAAAGGGGGGGCTGCCATACGAATGAAACACAAATTTCTGCATTACTCGAGAATTAATCAAGCAAATGAAACCAAATTTGGCATGTGGAGGTTTTAGGATGCAATAAATGTTTCTATGGTGATAAGATACTCCTTCCCCCTCTCTTAGAGGGGGCTGCCATACAAATGAAACACAATTTTTTGCATTACTCGGAAATTAATCAATCAAACGAAACCAAAGTTGGCATGTGAAAGTTTTAGGGTGCAATAAATGTTTCTATGATGGTTAGACAGTCCTTCCCCCACTCAAAGGGGGGGCTGCCATACAAATGAAACACAAATTTCTGCATTACTCGAGAATTAATCAAGCAAATGAAACCAAATTTGGCATGTGGAGGCTTTAGGATGCAATAAATGTTTCTATGGTGTTAAGATACTCCTTCCCCCTCTCTTAGAGGTGGCTGCCGTACAAATGAAACACACATTTTTGCATTACCCGAGAATTAATCAAGCAAATTAAACCAAATTAGGCATATGGAAACTTTAGGGTGCAATGAATGTTTCTATGGTGGTTAGATACCCCTCCCCCCTCTCTTAGGGGTAGCTGCCATACAAATAAAACACAAATTTCTGCATTACTCGAGAATTAATCAAGTAAATGGGCGAGACGAAGTTTGCCGGGTTAGCTAGTATATATATATAGATAGATAGATATGTTGCAAGTTAGTGGAGCTTAAGCAGTAATATTTCCTCCTTCCATAGTGTCCGTAGAACGAGGACTAAATTTGTTTTTTGAACAAGGGTTTTACGCACGCCTGACTAACAATCGTATCTAAAACAATATTTTTCAGCAAAATTTGCGCGGAAAAAAATCAAAAAATTTTTTTTGTGCTTGCGACTTTTGTTTTCGAAATGTTTTACAAAAGGCTTTAACTCCAAAGCTATGAGACCTACAAAATTTTGGACAAGCAATTGTGAAAAAAATTGTGAAAAATATCAATAAAATTTTATCAAAAAAATTACACGGAAAAAAAATTTAATTAACATATATTTTTCTCAAAAGCGTATGTTTTCTAAATTTTGAGAAAGAAATCAATCTTTCTGAATACTAAAATTTTTGGTTGGTAATTCCTGAAAAACAAGTTTTTTGAAAAATTCAAACAATTGTTTACATTTCAGTTTTTGACCACAATTATTTTTTCAGATGTAACAGTTTTTGAGTGAGAAATTTTTGTTATTTTGTTTTTTTCCTAGGATTCTTACAAACAATTCTAACTTTAAAACTATGAGACCTACAACATTTTGATCAAATAATATATTGTAGGATTTTTTTTTTCAATTTTCATTAAAGAATATCAATAAATTTTTCTTAAAAAATAGACCACCGAAGAAACATTGTTTTAAAAACAAGATTAATTTTTCTCAAAACGTTTTTTTTTTTAATTCTGAAAAAATGTATGAATAGCATCTTAGATTTTTTGAGAATTGAACGTAATCGTAGTCTTACGTAAAAAAAGCGGTGTTGTTCTGTACTCGTAGTCGTAGTCGTAGTCCTACGTAAACATAGCGGTGTTGTTCTGTACTCAACCCCCTATAAAGTTCATTTTGCCTTTCGGGCACATAATTTGGATTTAGGGTGGTTTAGGGTAAATCAACTGTGTAGCCAATACGCCCATGTTTGAATATTTAATAGAATTAAAAGCAAATATGTAATTTCGAAAATTAAAGGTGTCGAACTGGAAGAGCTATTTTAGCTTTTAGCTGTTTTATTTTTTTACAAGAGTTCATACATATCTATATATAAGAATAGCTGACCCGGCAAACTTCGTCCCACCCAAAATTTATTTTTCGTAATCACATTCACGTTTTGTTTATTTGTTTATTTGTTTATTTGTTTAGATATAACATTCATCTGCCAAATCGTCTTAATGAACAAAAATTAGTATAATAGTCGCACAAAAACATAACATTAAAACATAACATTAAACACATCGGGATTCTCAATTCGGTTTTTGAAGCGTAGTGATGATTCTCCAAAGTCATAAAACTGCTCTACGGATGAAAAGGTACTGATCATTTCCGTGACCGGCTCATGTTGACCATACGATGAACGATGTGCAAGCGGTTGCAGCAAAAACGAGGATCGTAGAATTCTACTGGGAGCGCGAAAGTTCATCTTCTCGAGCAAGTTAGGCGCATCGATTTCACCACAAAGAAGTTTGGCAACGAAGGTGGCTTGTTGAATACGCCTACGACGCTCAAGAGTATTCAAGTTCAGTAAGCGACATCTAGCTGTATATGACGGCAGGTTCCGCGGGTCACACCAAGGCAGATTCCTAAGCGCTCTATGGATGAACCATTTTTGAATCCGTTCAATCCTGACGATCCACATGTGTTGGTACGGGCTCCATACTACAGATGCGGTTTCAAGATTCGGCCGAACAAGCGAGCAGAAGAGAGATTTCAGGCAGTAGGGATCAGTAAAGTCCCTAGAGATTCTCGAAATAAACCCAAGCTGACGATTGGCCTTGGATATCAATGCAGATCGGTGTGCGTCGAAAGTGAGCTCAGGGTCGAGAGTTACGCCCAAGTCATTGACCTGACTGACTCTCTCCAAGATAATATCATCGATCGTGTAGTCGAATATAGTTGGTTGTCTTTTTCGATGGAAACTCCTGATGACACATTTATTTATACTGATAGTTAGTTTGTTCAGGCGACACCAACTCACAAACTGGTCAAGCAGGCTCTGTAACCGTCCGCAATCCTCGAGGGTTTCGATGGCTAGATAGATTTTCAAGTCGTCTGCATATATCGACACACAGTCACATGCTAGAATAAGCGACACATCGTTATAGAAGATCGCGAACAGCAGTGGTCCAAGATTGCTGCCTTGCGGAACACCCGAAGAAACAGCAAACGGAGATGAAGTGTGAGACAGGAGCTTGACACGGAGCGTTCTTCCAGACAGGTATGATCTCAGCCAGTTGATGAATTCGTCGGAAGCACCAAGACGGGATAGTTTTCTCAGTAGGATGCGATGGTCAATTCGATCGAAAGCGGCTTTTATGTCGGTGTAGATAGCATCAACTTGAGCGCGTTCCTCTAGACGGTTGATACAAAACGACGAAAACTCGAGGAGATTGGTGCTAACCGAGCGTCCTGGCATAAAGCCATGTTGTACTGGTGAGATATAACGCTTAACTTTGAAAAAGACAGCATCGTTCACGATCAACTCAAAAAGCTTGGAGGCGGCAGATAAACTGGTTATGCCACGATAGTTAGCCACGTTACACTTATCACCTTTCTTAAACACGGGAAACATAAAGGAATGCTTCCACACATCTGGAAAAACCCCTTGACTCAGCGAAGCTGTGTAAATACGGGAGAGCGGTAAAGCCAAAGATGTAGCACAGCGGCAAAAAACTATAGCTGGAACGCCATCTGGGCCAGGAACTGTTGAACGTTTCAATTTTTTTTCACGAACGTTTTGTTACTAAGTTCATAGGTCCAATCGCAAACTGTTCGTTGATTGATCTTCTAATCTACCCTTTTTACTATGAAATTCCTAGTACTTCTACCAAAACTCGTCATTATAATATGAGATTATTGTCAGACACAATTCTCGTTCAAGATTTTTCAACCACCTGCAAATAACATGTTCTCCGTTACATGGCGTAAATGTTTGATACAGAAAATATGATAGAATAAAGAGAGCTCTAAATCAGACAATTCCTTTCTCGAGTTTGGCTCTTCTCAACACATCCGGCGATCCTTTTTTTGATATAGTTAGAAAAAGATACAGGAGTGCGTTTCATGACATTAAAATCCATTTCCAGTTTCGAACAAAGATCAATTTCGCTTGCGCAAACATCAAATGGACTAACAGCCCTTGTCACTATGTAATTATAGAACATATGGGAATTTAATTTTCCGAATTTTCCCTTTTTCCTTCAGAGTTTTCCGAAAATTTTCAATTGTCATGTTTGGTTGGAATATTTTCGGATGAAATATGTGTAATATTTTTATGGGACCCATTATGGGACCATTCCAAAGGAGGGAGGGGTGTCACACCCTAAAACCTCCACATGCCTAATTTGGTTTCATTTGCTTGATTAATTCCCGAGTAATGTAGAAATTTGTGTTTCATTGCATGGAATTCATCAAAAAACTCGCAAACTACTTCAACCCGTTCCGTGCAAACACAAACCATTAGCTCGAGCGTTTTAGGTTGCTTAAATCAAGCTATTCGTTCCCCAGAACTCGCCATCCGCCATACGACCAAATCCGGTAGAGATAAAACAAAAACCAAGAGATTCAAATTTTCGCAAAGCAGTTAAAACGTATCCTACTACTTTGCGAGTCCGCTCAGCTGTTAATTTTTACGAGACATTTTCAGCCATTATCAGCGGCTAATTCGTAGCCATTTTCGGTTGTAAATGGAGAAATAAATTTCTCACGTTCGCCATGCCGCGACAACGGCCGGTAACGGCTGATGGATGGCCAAATCGGTGGTGTACACTCCCCATGTGAAAAAAATGGTCCCAGCAACAACCCAAGAATGACTTGTTTCGCCCATTCCAGTTGACTGTTTTACGATCCATCGGACAAATTTGCCTGAAAGCCCCCCAAAATTTGGCCCGATGGACGAGTGCGTAGATAGCGCACACACAAGCCATGAATATTGCCGAGATTTATCGCCTTCAAATGTCTAAATTTGGATGCAACGCATAAACAGTCATGATCGCGTACTTCCTCTCCCATCCAACGACCCATTCTTCTTCTTCCCTCGGAAATCCGTCGTTTGGGAAGTAATTGAAACGCGTTAAAATGACTAACACGAGCGTGTAGTGATTTTTTGGTCGTTCTGTACAACAAATTTGAAATCTTTGTTTTTATTCTCCGTTCCGAACTCGCTAGTTTCAAGCACCGTGTATCAATGAAAACGTACACCATTTTTTGTTATTCTGTTGCTTGATAGTTCCTGCCACAAAATTCAAAGAAACAAAACCCGGTGACATAACGTGAAAAAAGACGGTCATAAAAGTGTTTATGAGGTACTAAAAAAATCAGTTTATGCGTCCGGAAAGGTCGCAGAGAGGCGACGTGATTTTTCTCTTATTTCGATTAGCATAATTTCGATCGGGGAATACATTCGATATTCCTCCCGCGCTGGAGCCGCGTTTTTTTTTTTGTTTGCATTTATACTACTCTCCGTGGATCTGGTTCGCGGGGTGAAGGTCTCTAGAGCAAAACGAGCGAACCACACGTCTGTGTCACTTTCCCGGATTTTCGTCGGAGGTGGACGTGCGAAATCGGCCCGGCAAACAAATCGGAAATTTACGATAACTGCACATTAATGAGGATAATTTCTGCTCCCCGGCAAGCGTCGGGATAGATTTGTTTATTTAAGGTCGGATTATGTATATGTCGCAACAGACTCCGTGCTGTCACCAGAGTGGATATTCGGGTTTCGGTTCTGGCGGTTGGATCTCAACACGAGCTGAAACGTGAGATATTGTTTAATGGGTTTTCTGATAAAATCACACTTTCGAGGAAGGAGCAGAGCAACAGCTGCTCAAATGTGTGATTTTTCGAGCGTTCGTTTGTCTGGTGAGATTTTAACGCTCGACACTCATCCAACACCTACGTGAGGTGTGGGATATATTTTTCATAGAACATTCCGAATTATGCTCAAATGGTAAACTAGAAACTGTACAAAATCCGATCCGAATATCGAAACGCGAAAGATAGATATCCTGTATCCGTCGATAGCCGTGGTATCATTGATCTACTGTGAAGCTCCAAACCACAATCGTCATCGTAAATTCCCTTAAGATCTGCCGTTAGAGTGAATCGAGAGCGATAAGACGGGACAGGACAATTCACCCACTAAGTGGTATCCGCATATAATATTATATACCAATACACAATTAAAATATCAAATGTTGGTCTGTTTTGAAATTGATACTTAATAAATGTATATTTTTTCCAACACAGCCATTCCATGCCAAACCGATATAGTGATAGATGATTTTCGTGGAAATTGGTAGTGTTGTTTCTTATCACAAAGTATTAAACCCGTATTTTTTTTTATTTTTCAATAGGGTGTCCATTTCCATTTTAGGGTGGTTCGAAAGACAAAAAAAATCGTTTTTCCAATAACTTTGGAGCAATTAGACTGATTCAGATGATCGACATACCAAAAAAAGCCTTTTTCCGAAAAAATGGATTTGTAAAAAAAATGTTTTTTTTAAGGAAACATACAAGATTATACATCAATATCGATATTGTCCCCTTCAGAGTACTCCCCATCGACTGCAACACACTTATGCCAGCGCTCCAATCCTCGAAACATTTGCGGTATGGCCATCAGCGTCATCTTCGACTTTATCTCATCTCGGGTGCTGAAGCGTAGTTTCTTGAGTCGTTCGAACAGGAAAACGTCGCAAGTAGCTAGATCAGGTGAATTCGGAGGTTGCTGAATGGTATTCGTTTCGTTTGAGTCAAATATTCACGAATAATGAGTTATTTTGCAAATTTTGCAAATTGTACAAACTCGAGACTTTTAGAAGTGTAAAACTATCACACTAAAAATTTTATAGAATGTCAATGACAGATGTGCCAACCTACTAAATAAAATAAAAATAAAAACAGGTGACCGAAAGCGCCACACGGTATTGATTCTGGGAACTTTTTGATCAAGATGGTTTATAGGAGTTCATTTAATTTTATAGGTTTTCCTTCTCAGGATACCTAAAAATAATTTCTGCCGCTTGTAGTGACATGTCAGCTTTTCAGATTTTCGTTTCGTAGAGTGGTCGTTAATTCGCGTTTATATAATCACATCACTTACCGCAGTGAATCCTGATTCTTATCTCTCTTACTAACAACTATCCCCTCCATGATAAACGCTAGGGAACCACGCGGAACCTTCTGGCCTTCGGGCGGTGAATATTATACTAACATTCCTTCCCTTCCCCTTGGTGACTGTAAGGACGTGGCCGGCGTCGTTATTGAACATTTAAGGCTCGAATCACCGAACATTGCACAACGAGAATGATTTACTAGTCCCAAGCGTCATTATGTGTGTTTTTTGTGCAATTTTGGTTCAGGTCCATCACGGAGAGCAACTACGAATTGTACAGTCTACCCAAGCTCAAGCTAAACAAGGAGAAGTTGTCTAGGTTGCCTTTTTAGGTTACTTAGAAATAACACGACGCGAGAAGCAGAATTAGTGCTATAATAAAGCTATAAATTAATTGCTCATAGTTGGGCTTGGGCTTGTAGCTTCAGTCTTTATGTATGGTAATCACCTTATTAGAAAGGAAGAAGAAAATGTTCAGAATGTAAGATTCGAGAAAGATTTGAAAAAATTGTATTGTACAATCGACGAAATATCTCTTCCTACTGGCCTTCAAATCACATTGATGTTCTCATATAACTTCAATTTTTCTTTGACTATTATTGTCGTCATTTTCATTAATACAGTGACGTCTCGATTCTATCACGATTAAAAAAAAAATTCGCGTGATAAAATGGAAACGTGATATATTTGAATCAGATATTTTTATTAAACGAAAAATCGTTTTTCCCCTCCAACAGGTATGATTTAAACATTATTTTCCGTGCAACATGCAAAATTTATAGAAAACCATTTATTACAATATTTATCACATGGACACGTAAAACAACACACTAAAACATGATATAACGAAATTATAGTTGCAGTTTGTTTTCTCGAAGAAATTGTGAGAAAGACATTGTAGCTAAATTTAAGTTATTTTGTTCTCCCCATTCTATCGTATTATTCAAATTTTGAATTGAAGTTTTGTATGAATTGCATTCTGTTTTTCTGAGCTGCTATTTCCGGTTGATTACTGTAACTATTCTTCTTTTTTTCTTCATCTTCATCTTTCCCAATATCGGTATCTTTATCCTTTTCTGATGGAGCATTCACTATACCGATAATTTGGCTGTCGGAAAGTTGTTTGTGAAATATTGTTCCTTCTTCGAGTTCCGGTACCACTATTTGATTACCAGGATCAGTAATCATAAATAAGGTGAATACAGAAATTCTGTCTTCATTAACCAAATACAAGTGTGGTCTTCGTAGCCACATTGGTTGCGCGTTGGCTTAATAAGCGATCGATCGTGAGTTCAAAACTCAGGGCCCTCATTGATCATCTTTGTATTGTTTCAGAATAACTACGTCCTCGCAACAATCATCAGCGATGGAGATAGAGTCAGTGTCGGAATCCTGGCCTCTCTCTATCCATATGTAAGCTCTGCTTGCAACAAGAAAAACATCGGGATGTTGTGCTATAAATAACACAATAATGATCATATCATTATCCAGTGGTTTAGCTGGATGATGAAAGAACAGAAGAGATACTCTTACGCCGAAAAATGGCTACTGTGTAATGTGCTATTTATAAATATGATGAACATGTGACATGTACACGATTAAAATTCAGCTCTGTTACAGCTACAATGCTAATGAGCCTAAAATAAATAAATGGGGAAAAAACCAAATACATATTTGTTTTGGACCACATAAAATTGCTTCCAAGATTTTGTGATTGTGGTTGACGTGCTGCTAATATACAAATTGGTATTTTTTTTGTGCCTTGTCCTGCGGTAATTTTTTTAAATTTTCATTTGTTCATAAAATTAGTTACAATCATCTGTTTTAAGTCAAATATGCGCCGTTTTGTTCGATGACTTGTTCCCAACGAGATGCCAACTTCATAATACCCCTGTTATAGAAGCTCGCTTCCTTATTGGCAAAAAACTCGGATAGGCAATTTTCACAGGCCTCTTTTGTGGCTAACTTCTGACTACCTACCTCGTTCGCCATGGACAAAAACATGTGGTAGTCACTTGGTGTAAGGTCCGGACTATACGGCGGATGCAAAAGAACCTCCCATCCGAGCTCCCGGAGCTACTGGCGCGTCACCAAAGAAGTGTGTGGCCTGGCGTTGTCCTGATGGAAGACAATGCGGCCTCTGTTTATCAAAGATGGCCTCTTCTTCATGAGTGCTACCTTCAAGCGGTCCAGTTGTTGGCAGTACAGGTCCGAATTGAGCGTTTGGCCATAGGGAAGCAGCTCATAATAGATTATTCCTTGACAATTCCACAAAACACACAGCAGAACCTTCCTGGCCGTTAATGAGGGCTTGGCCACCGTCTGAGCCGCTTCAGCGGGCTTCGACCACGACCGTTTGCGCTTCATGTTGTCGTGAGTGACCCACTTTTCATCGCCAGTCACCATCCGTTTCAGAAACGGGTCGATTTTGTTGCGATTCAACAGCGATTCACATGCGTCGATACGGTCAAAGATGTTTTTTTGCGTCAACGTGTGTGGCACCCATACATCGAGCTTCTTTGTGAATCCAAGCTTCTTCAAATGATTAATAACGGTTTGATGGCTTATCCCCAGCTCTTGGCCGATGCTACGGCTGCTACTACGCCGATCTTTCTCGGCTAATTCAGCGATTTTGTCGCAATTTTCGGCGACAGGCCTTCCGGAGCGTGGCGCATCTTCGACGACCTCTACACCAGAACGAAAACGTTGAAACCATCGTTGTGCGGTGGAAATGGAAACTGTATCGGGTCCATAAACTGCACAAATTTTATTGGCAGCTTGAGTTGCATTTTTGCCTTTGTCATAGTAGTACTGTAAAATATGTCAGATTTTCTCTTTATTTTGCACCATATTTGCGACACTATAACTCACGAACGACTTAACCAAACAAAACACTATCAAGGACTACATTATAGCGCGCAAAAATACCTTTCCAACAAGCTATAGTATGACTCGATACAATGAATACAACTAGAACTATGCGCTTACAACGACACCTCGCGGAAATACCGCAGGACTTTTTTGACAGCCTAATATTACTACGATATATTGCTTTTATCGTAGTAATATTTGAGTTGAGCTTTGAGTTGGAGCCATTTTAGTGATGCGGTTTCTAACCTGGTAGGGCCATAACAATAAACTTCAAACGCGTTTTTCTCGAATCTAGTTTTTTCAAACTGTCGTACAGGATATCGCATGTTCTACTGAACCGATTCATGGCGAATCTATATGAATACAATTTGTATGCATCTCTCCATCGCATGAACCTCTGAAAAATGATATTTTTCAAATTTTAATATTTAAAAAAAATCGGAAAACGTAGAAAAACGCGTTGAAAACGGCATTTTCCTCTTCAAATGGCCGCCATTTTGTCGAAAAAGATGGTTTTGACTTGTCCGAGATTCATGCGGCATCTTTACTGATTCAGGATCTGTTCGATTTTTTTTATTTCAGATAACCAGAAGGGCTGGAATCGTGTACAACTTTTTTTTGAGCCCCCTCACTTTTTCAGCTTGTAACTATTATAGTTGTGAATATTTTTTCTCCATTCAATTTTTGTTTTATTGTTAAAAGATAGATGAACAAATAATGATATAATGGATAGTAAATATACTCTTTGTTTTGTTTCTACAGAGCTCGAAAAAACCTCCGAAACTCGTGTCTCTACACTACACTACCCTCGAAGCAATTCTTCATACAGTAGCATATTTAATTTGTCTTATAGTGCGTATAGTCGAAACATAGAGTCTCCAAAATTAATCCTTCTACTTTATCATTCTTGTGATTGTCGTACGCAGGGTTGCCAATTTTTTTTCGAAAAATCAGGGAGAATGAAAAAAAAATCAGGGAAAATCAGGATAGCTCATATTGGGTTGTCCGGAAAGTTCGTACCCATATTTGAGAAAACAAAAGTATTATTTTTTGAATTTTATATGCACAGTGTTGTTTTGCTATCAACTCAGGAAGTTCTGAAATCTTTCAGGTAGCCTAACAATTCTAAACATTAACTAATTATGGAAGCTAATTCTTCCAGTTGCGAGCAGTATTTGTGGGAATGTATCGACTGGTTGCTTGGTAGAAGCTCACAATACAGAATACCTCTCCAATAACACCTGAACCAGATCATAATTTTTTTTCAGGTCAAGTCCGGGTCAGTCGTATTGTTTCAAATGACCCGTTTTCATCACCCGCCACGATTTGCTTTAAAAAAATCGACGCATAGATGAAACGCACAAGACGTAACGATTTACGTAACCATGCTTCAACTGATGCACATGAACAGAGATTTCAAACATATGTAGTGAACCTGCTAATTCATTTGTCGTGTCTCACGGATCATTCTTGCAACTTCTTGCTTTACAAACAATTTAATATATATTCTTCAAGAAATAAAACACTTTTTAATAATAATTACAGTTGAATAAAAAAAGATGTTATACTTGGATGTTATTTGCTGCCAAAATGTAATGAAACCTGTATCGTTTTTATTTAACTGTACATAATTTTTGGTCGCTAATATTCCTTTCATCGTTTCCGTTCCCATTCTGTTTTTAATCTTCGTTTTATTGAGATTGAATTTCGAGAACCTTCGGGCAAATGATTCTTATAGATTATATTTCTTTCACGTTAACTTCAAAATTTAAAAAAATGTCGACGCTGTACCTCCGAAAATGCGAACAGATAGAGTATAATCGAAAGAAAGAGTAAGCATTATATAAGCGCGGACTGGAAAGCTTCTTAATGTAGACTATTATGACAGTTCTCATAAACAACCTGCAAAACTCCCAGTATATTTATGTGGATTTTTTATCTGATTTAACAAAAAGTAAAAAATCAGGAAAAATCAGAATCATTTTATAAAAATCAGGGAAAACTAGGTGTTTGTCAGGATATCAGGGAGCGTGCCAAAAAGTCTGGGAAATCCTGAAAAATCAGGAAGGTTGGCATCTCTGATCGTACGCTGTATACCGAATTGTTGAGTGATTTGTGATTTGTACTTTTTTTTAAACTAGTTTATATCGATTCTGAGCTTATGAAAATAAAATGCTTTCAAGATTTCAAAGAAATATGTGGTATACGCTACAAATCCGTCAGTAAGGATTTTTTCCATGATTACGGCTAATCACAATAGGCGACATGAATGCTGAAACATATTTTTTCTGCTTAAATTTCATTTCTTGTTCAATAATTTAACGGCAGATTGAACTTTTCATATAATTTTTCATTTCTCAAAAAACTTACATACAAATGAGCTTGAGCTTGAGCTTGAGCTTGGGTAGACTGTACACTTCGTAGTTGCTCTCCGTGATTGACCTGAACCAACCAAATTGCACAAAGAACACACAGATGACGCTTGGGACTAGCAAATCATTCTCGTTGTGCAATTCTCGGTGATTCGAGCTTTAAATGGTCAATAACGACGCCGGCCACGTCCTTACAGTCACCAGGGGAAGGGTAGGAATGTTAGTATCATATTCGCCGCCCGAAGGCAGAAGGTTCGCCTCTATAGCGTGGTTCCCTAGCGTTTATCATGGGAGGGATAGTTGTTAGTGGGAGAGGTAAGAATCAGGATTCACTGAGGTAAGTGATGTGATTATATGAACGCAAACTATCGACCACTCGAAAAAAAACTGTAGAATCCTGTGCTAGGACACGCGGCAGGAACTATCTTTAGGTATCCTGAGAAGGAAAACCTGTAAAATGAATTGGACCGACTATATATTCTATTATTTATCGCATGTATTTTCTATTGAAATCCATTTGCGACGGTGGAGAGTTATCTTTAGGAAACCTAAAAAGGTAACCGAGAGAAACCTATATATCCTAATATTTATCGTCGAATATATCATATCGTTACTTTGTTTCTAAATCTAATTGGGATGACGGAGTGTTATATTTGGGAAGCCTGAGAAGGTAACCGAGATAAATCTAAATATACTATTATTTATCACACGTACTTTTCATCAAAATTACTCCTCGCGTTATCCTTGGGAAACCTGAGAAGGTAACCGAGAAACACAAAAAAGATAAAGAATGAGGAAAACAACCAAAATTTTGCTCAACTATGGTGATACCATTATTGCGTTGAACACACAAACACACACGAAACTGCGAAAATTGAATTTGAGTGCGCCTCTCCATCGTCATTCCACTTGTTTAAACAAGCACTCTCTTTTTATGGAACTACTTGACACACACTCAAGAAACCGCCCTACTACTTGTACTACTTGTATCAATACTTGTATCTAGTAATTAAAAATATGGAATCATGAAACTAATAATTGCTAGTATAGTTGAGCAACATAAGCAACTAACCTTCAAGATCACGGAACTGTACCATTTTATTTCATCACAACGGCAGGGTGAAATATTCCTGAACAAGGTAAACAAAAAACAGCCCTGAATTTCTGAAATCTGTATAAAAACTATCCCATGGTGCTATTCAACTACACAAAAGTCCTAAGTAGTCCTGGACCATTATTCAATGACCCTCTTTAGTATTTCCACCAAAAACTTATCACTCTCGCAACACCCGCAAAAACATTAACAATTTTAACTTGCGTGTCCATTACGACTTTGAACCTTGTATTATTAGTTTGGAAAGCGAAAACGACATCTGTACAACCATACGACAAAGGTTGAATGTAGTTCAATAATACGTTTGCTGAGTGATTAAGCAACATTAAACTAAAATTGTCACTCAAACTTTAACAATTCAAAACTACTTTCAAGCCCGCTAATCCGACAGAGACTAATTCGGCTCCCAAATGACTCAAATTAAATCTGAACACTCCCAATAAATGATACATAAACAATGAATGTTGACGTGATCTAATTTTCTGCACCTTTATGCGGCAGGGAAATACAAACTTTCCACTAAATCGATACACTGCTGCAAGCACATGACACGATTCGATATCTATTATGAAATGTAGCGGTGTGATAACTACGCAAAATAAACAACGTCGTTCACGCTCACATAAAAGGTTATTGTTCATCGTTTCACTCCTCTCCACTCTCTTTTTTTATCATGAACACGTTGGAGAGGAAAACACACGTCACAAAACCGAGCTAACTCTTCCAAGCCGTAAAACAAAAATAAACGTATGCACTAAAACATGTCAGAAAGGCCACAAATACATTATCTTCTCAAAAAACTTACATACAAATGAAACACAATTTCTGCATTACTCGAGAATTAATCAAGCAAATAAAACCAAATTTGGCATGTGGAGATTTTAGGATGCAATAAATGTTTTTACGGTGGTTGGATACTCCACTTCCTCTCGAAGGTGGGGGGGGGGCTGCCATACAAATGAAACACAAATTTATGCATTACTCGAGAATTAATCACGCAAATGAAACCAAATTTGGCAGGTGGAGATTTTAGAGGGCAATAAATATTTTTAAGGTGGTTAGATACTCTTCCCTCTCTCTTAGGAGGGGCTGCCATACACATTAAACACAAATTTCTACATTATTCGAAAACTAATCAAGCAAATCGAGCCAAATTTGGCATGTGGAGGTTTTAGGGTGCAATAAATATGTTTAACGTAGTTAGATGCTCCTCCCCCCTCTCTTAGGAGGGGCTGCCATACACATTCAACACAAATTTCTACATTACTCGAAAATTAATCAAGCAAATGGAGCCAAATTTGGCATGTGGAGGTTTCAGGATACAATAAATGTTTTTACGATGGTTAGATACTCCTCCCTCCTCTCTTAGGAGGGCTGCCATACAAATGAAACACAAATTTCTGTATTACTCGAGAATTAATCATGCAAATGAAACCAAATTTAGCATGTGGAGGTTTTAGGGTGCAATAAATGTTTGTATGGTGGTTAGACACTCCACCCCCCTCTAAGGGAGAGCTTCCATGAAACACAAATTTCTGCATTACTCGAGAATTAATCAAGCAAATGAAACCAAATTTGGCATGTGGAGGTTTTAAGATGCAATAAATGTTTTTACGGTGGTGAGATACTCCTCCCCCTCTCTTAGGGATGCTGCCATACAAATGAAACACAAATTTCTGCAAAACTCGAAAACTAATCAAGCAAAAGGAGTTATACGGGGCACGAAACGTTTCTATGATGAATACACTCCTCTTCCCTCTCTATGGGAGGCTGCCATACAAACGAAACACTAACTTCTACATAGCTAACTAAACACGCACAATTTGGGATGTGAGGGTTTTTGGGTATGGGAAATGTTTCTATGATGGTATGACACCGCTCCCTCCGCTGGAATGTAGAGGGGATCCCATAAAAATATTACACATGTTTCAACCAAAAATATTCCAACCAAACATGACAATTGAAAATTTTCGGAAAACTCTGAAGGAAAAAGGGAAAATTCGGAGAATTAAATTACCATATTTTCTAAAATTACATAGTGACAAGCGCTGTTAGTCCATTTGATGTTTGCGCTAGCGAAATTGACATTTGTTCGAAACTGGAAATGGATTTGAATGTGATGGAACGCACTCCTATATCTTCTTCTATCTATACCAATAAAAAGTATCGCCGAATGTGTTGATAAGAGCAGAATTCGAGGAAGAAAATTTCCGATTTAGGGCTTTCTTTATTCTATCATATTTTCTGTATAAAACATTCAGTCCATGTAACGGAGAAACATGTTATTTGCAAGTGGTTGAAAAATCTTGAACGAGAATTGTGTCTGAAAATAAACTGATATTATAATGATCAGTTTTGTTAGAAATACTAGGAACTTTATAGTAAAAGGTAAATTCAACGGGGTCGATTAGAAGATCAATCAATGAACAGTTCAGCGATTGGACCCATGAACTTGCTCATAGTAAGAAAACTCGAACAAAAAAAACGTTACGCATATGAAACTAGTCTAAGAGATTCTGGAAATGGAAAGTTTCTAAATTTAATTCTTATTATGTTACTTCCTTACCATGATAAGCGTATCTTAAAAAAGAAAAAAAAAAGTGAAAATTCAAACGATATTTATTTTGTCTATTCCAACCCGATTCAGATTATCGGATTCCGTTTGCGGCCGAAAGTAACATTGGACGGAGGAACTCTTGCAGAAATTTCAAATGGTCCAAATTCGTTTAAAGTTTCTGTGTTATGTTGGAATACATTTGAACATGATACATTATAGTTAGTCATTTGAATAGCGCAAATGACTAATAACTAAAAATATCATTATTGTTCAAAACCCATTTTCAGATGATGATGCCGCTTTGTAGTAAAAGCTCCTTCAACTGTGCTCCTTTAAAACCCATTACTGCCAATATTGAATATAAACCACATGTATGGGTGTTAGACAAACAAGTAAATTGGATCGATATGTGGGCACATGATTTAATATTGAACGTTACAAACCACTCAACCGCAAATGATACCCGAAACGATCAACAATAAAGGAAATTGCTACAACCTGTTGGTCCGCAAATTGAATTGAAATCTGCTGCACACAGTGCAGAATGGTGCGAAATCCGGCTACCCATTGAATGCAACACCATTCCAGTTTCCTCTCATCGTAGCCCATTGAAAGTCATCTACATGAGCAAATTGCTGTATTATGGGTGTTATTATCGCTTTTCTACACGTTATACATACGCATTATTTTAACGATCTGCCAGGGGCAGTGCGACTGTCCCTCACTGTCCAGCGTGTGTTGCCTTCAGGTTTTAGTTTTCCGTTGATACCAATTACGCGATCGTATATATGGTTCACGCACGCACACACATAATCTGCATCCCACTATCGCTGCAAAAAAAACTGTTTTCACACTCCACAGCACTCTCCAAAGATACACGGCGGCATTAGTTGCACTTCATACCGTCGTCATCAACCCAAGCATTTCAGCCAATGCCTCGAGATGTCATGGAGCGTGGTGTGTATGGCAGTGATTTGGTGATACACTTTGATGCACAGTCAACGCGCACAGCATCCCACCATCAGAGGCCCCCTCGTCTGGCCATGCGGTTTGTGCGGTGTGGATCTCTGCGTGGAGCGTTTTTCTTTTTGCGATTGAGATTTTGATCGACGTTTTCCGGTGCGACCCCGACTTGGACATAAAGTTGGCCTCTCTCCAGTCACTTGGACTCTTGTCACTTCCTTCACGTGTCGCCTGGTTTTCCCCCCGAATGAACACCGCGCGGGAAACTATCACTCACGAAATCCGATATGCTCATGGGTAACGATCTATAAATTCACACCAAATCTCTGTCCGGTTGTGCTTTTACGATTTCCTGCACAATTCGCTGTTACTTATTTTTCCTCGCTATATACACACGTCGATTGTAATCAATGTTGACCGATGC
The DNA here is from genome assembly GCF_029784135.1 of Toxorhynchites rutilus septentrionalis. Lineage (NCBI taxonomy): Eukaryota > Metazoa > Arthropoda > Insecta > Diptera > Culicidae > Toxorhynchites > Toxorhynchites rutilus. The sequence continues at coordinate 82,360,553 of NC_073746.1, forward strand.
AAAAAAAGTGTTCCATGAGGTTACCTCTGCCCACTTCTCTGCGGCACGGAATGGATGAAATATGAACTTCAAAGGATTCTTCTCTGCCTGGTCGGCATACATCTCGTACGATCCAGCTGCAGGGATCCTTGGCAATACGAGCGATTTTAGCATTTGCGGTGTGTAATTCGATGATGGAAAACAATTTAACCAGTAATACAGTTCCAACGTCGGTGGTTTTCGTAGCAAATAAATAACAACAGCCGCAAGCTTGTCTAGTTTGCTGGATGCTGTTTCAAAACAAACATCGGTCTCGGTCAGTGCTCAACCCTTGAAGTGCATAGTTAAATGACTCTAAGTTAATAATGTGATCGATATCGAAAATTTCTCGCTCATGTTGTACCAGAAAACACATCACAATTGTATCCGCTTTTTTACAGTTTTATCAATCCATAGGAGACGCATAAATCACCGGTAGTTTTAGTTGCGATTGATTGTCATTGTCGTCAACCACAAACTCGTATAATCCGAGTAAATCACAAAATTTCTATGTAGTTGATTATCCTTCATTGTTTATGTGAGCTTTTGAAGCGTAGAACTTGCAGACGTTTTGGAAATCCTCACCTGAAAAATAGATAAAAATAAACATATTTAAATTGACGATTCTCATGAGAACCCGTGTTATTTCGTACATTCATGTACACAGTAGCTAGGAATAAACAAACATCGAAAAACAACACGGACAACACAGTAGTGAACCTAAGGAAATATCTAAACAATAAAAATAAAACATACAATAAAAAACAAATACTATCAACAATCACGAAAACAAAACTCTTTTTTTTTAAATATATTATTTTTTTTCAAAAAAGGCCTTGATTTGGATATGCCGATCATCTGAATCGGTCCAGTAGTTCCAAAGGCATGAATTTGAAAAACAAAATTATTTCTGGAAAAATAGAAATGGTCACCCTAAAGCAAAAGTAAGAAAATGAATTAGTTGACTCGAAAAACTAACTCTATGAAATATCGGTGGTTCTAAAAAGGGCCTTTGATGCTGTCTATGGTGTTGCTGGATGATGGTACTGCTGGATTCGATTTTCAATTATAGAGGTCTCCAACTTCTTCAACTAAAGCTAAACTCCCATCTCCTACCCTCGAGAAAGGCCATTTCGACGTCTTCGCCGCCGCCGACTGGTTATTAAAAGGATGATTGTAGAGTTATGAATCATGTTTTGCCACTGATTGATGTTTGTTGTGCTACCAAAATAATATCAGTGACAGGGAATGCATAGAATGGTAATCAGCATATTTTCTTTCAAAAATTTCAATATCGAGCACATTACAGTACCTTAAAATGAAACATATTCAATGAGAAATATACGGTAAATACGGTAAATATACGGAAATAAACGGGAATAAACGGCGTGATAAAAGTGCGAAAATCGAGAAATCACCTTTTTTATTTTTCATTGTTTTAATAACTTTTCTCACAAAGTACATATATATTTTTGTATTGTAGAAATATCTTCAATTGATTAATACAAAAATCTCTGCGGTCTGTCGAGAAATTGTCGATTTAGAAGCGTTCCGAAAAACAAGTGAAAAATACATAGTTCAACATGTTTCTTCTTATTGATATTTGTATACAGTGAAGATGCAATGTAAGCAAACTAAATGCTTACACTCAGTGGAGCAAACTATTCCCAAAGCAGCGAAGGAACATAATTGTCAAATTAACTCTCAACCTAAACATTTACATGAATTGTTGATTGCTCGCTGTCTAAAGCCACTCTGAAACACTGAGCTTAAAATTCTCTTGCTGCTTTTGTTTGATCCATTCAGTTGTGAGTTACAGGTTGTTAACAACGGAAGTCATCAAAGAGAAAATTTGGTACATTTTACACTTTTTCTTTTATTAAGGTGAAAATGCAAGCCAGGCCGCTAAAATTGTGAATGGTGTTAATGGTGCCGATACTGTTACAGTAAAATACATGTAATTAATTTTTTGTTATATTTATTTTTTAAATTATTTTTTAAATAAAAAAATACACTAAATTCAGATCTCTACTGTCAACAAATGGGCCGTTTCCTTTCGATTGTCTTATTCTTAATATTAGTCTGATTCTAAGTCATCGAGAGAGGTAGTTTTTTTTTGTTGAAATAATGTTCGTTTGCAGACTATATTTCACGTCACACACACTGACACTGCGAGCCATGACAATATCGTTGAAATAATGTTTTTCTATGGAATTGTAGCCATTTTACTAACTACTAATGCTACCAATCAATGGCCATTTTCTACCGTACAATTTATTGGTATATTCTTGTATTGCATCTGATATTCATTTCACATACGGTTGGTAATATGTAAAAAAATATGTACATTCTACTAATGTGAGCATTACCAGAAGGTATTAGTTCTCTACCGAGGATTTTCCAGGGTGCACTAGTGCACTAGTGCACTAGTCAATTTTTGATACCCTATTCAAAAGTGAAGCGTATTCTACTCAATGCGTTCAGCATCCGTTGAAACGAATGGTAGTCAGAAAGGTAAGGTCTGGGCCATGAATCGGGTGAATCACAATTCCCACTCACTATTTTCCAAATATTTTTCAACATGAACAGTAACATGAGGCCGAGCGTTGTCATGATGGAATATTGCATAATCTGTTGCTAATCTAGTGTCTGATTGCATGATCTGGACGTTTCTATCCAAATGCATGCTTTAAACGGATCAGTAGATCGGGACCCTTTTTGACTTTAACACCAAAATCACCTCTTTTAAATCGCCCAAACCGTTCCCTACAAAATCTATCCGAGTCACCTCAAATGCACTTTTCTTCCAATGGAAAATCTAAACTTCACGCAATTGGTACCTATTTGCAACTAAACTCGACATTTTCGACGCAGTGAAAATTGAATTAGTTGTACAAAACTCAATGATTTGTAAACAATATTTGGATGACAGATATCGACACTTCGCGATTAAGCAAAAATAATCTGTCACCATCGACTATTTATAGCACCCTCAATTTTATTGAGTGGATGAAACCGTGAAAAAAACAAACAATCAAAAATTCTTGGATGTAACTGCTTTGCTCTCTACAACTAAAAAAATTATTCAAAAAAAGAAGCGATTTACGAAAAAGAATATGATTTTGGAAACTCATAAAATTTGTCAAATTCCAGATCAATTTAATAAGAAATTAAACTGGCACAGGTCTTTGTTCCACCTTTTTATTTCATTAATTATGACTCCTTTAACACTACTATACTAGCGCATTGGTCTGTCAGACCGAGAAATCAATAATTCGTTCATTTCTCAGAAAATATCAACACTACGACATTGCGATTCTCTCTAGCTTCGTTATACGTCGTTCGTCATCGTTTAGCGTATCGCATGTTTTGGTACAAAAGGGACGTGTGCCACTTTTTTGACACTTTCGGTCTGACACACCGACGCGAGTATAGGAGTAACTTTTTTGAACAAGTGATTCTTTTCATATTCTAGAATATTGTTGAATAAATATATAAATTAATGTTAGTGGTGTGGAATATTTATTGAATATAATGCATAAGATCATTACCGGACTATTCTTATTTGATTTCAGCCCCTTTTGTAACTGGATTGAACGGATCCATATATTAACTATTCGTCGATATATTCGTCGTTAGATTCTTACGTTCAAAAGCAAAATATAAAAGTTTGACTTCCGTATAGTTATTCGCTAAGTATAATGGTCATACATATAGAATTTTACTTGTGGAAGAATTATAAACAGTAGATTATAAACTAATCGGTGGCTTATGGTGATTTTCAATAGTTACAGAGTCGGGGATATTTTTTTATAATGGACAATATCGACAAGAAAACAAGAAAAAGAAAAGGAAGTTCCTAGAAATCATTTTACAACATCTTTTTATGCCCCATCTAAAAAAGGCATAAATTCTTAGTTTACCAAGAATAAAGAGACAAAGAATATTCAAACTTCATATTCCAGAACCTTTATCATCTGGTAATTATCTAGAAGGTCGTTATACATTCTTCTCTTCGATAAAAGGCCCAAAAACACGTAACAACTGCATGTAATGTAAAAAATAAGTTTGTTTCGAGCATGCAGTTATGCTATGTTCTGATTCTTACTCCAATGAAACCACAATTGATTAATACGTTTTTATGTTATTTTATAACTTTTTATACTTCCATGAATTATATATAGTTGCTTACTTTTAAATGATAACAGTGAAAAATTTGAATTTCGTTATTTGTGTTGGAGCATTCGTCTTCCTAAGTTCGAAGCCGCGTTGGAGATTATCCGCACTGGTGTGGTGTGCATTATAAGTATCAATAATTTTATTAGGTTAAGTTTATTAGGTTAAGAAAGAAAAAACAAACAAAAAATTGAAAAATTAACTAAAAAGTGTACATCTGCCACTTTAAATGGCCGATGAAGAAGGAACCGTTGACATGGAGATTGAATCCACTGTCTACCCCTCCATATCTACGGGAGCTGGAAAGTCGCTCAAACGCGTTCCCCCCTCGGATGTCTCTTTAGAGGGAGAGTTAAGTCACCTAAACAAGCCCCCCTCAAGAAAATTTGCAAACCTTTCCTCTTCACCCCCTCAATCTCCTGCTCCCGCTTCCGATCAACTCCCGAACTTGCCTCCCAGCCCTACTGTTCCTGATCCCGCTCAACAATCGACCTCGTCCTCCCCCTCAGTTGTTTCCTCTCCTCGTGTCAAGGTCTATCCAGAAGATTCACCTGGATCTGGCCCATGGGTTGTTTTCTTCCGGCCCAAACCAAAAGGAAAATCTCTAAATGTCATTCAAATTTCTAAAGATCTGGCAAGATATTATTCCTCCGTGGTCGAAATTAGAAAGGTTAGACCGAACAAACTGCGTGTTGTCGTGGCTAACCGGAAGCACGCTAACGATATTGTTGTCGACAACCGTTTTGTAATAGAATATCGCGTATATGTGCCCTGCCATAACGTAGAAATTGCGGGGGTGATTACAGAAACGGGTCTGACGAGCGAAATAATAAAAGAGGGAGATGGCAGATTTAAACAGCTCCCTTTGAAGCAAATTAAAATTTTGGACTGCCAGCAACTAGGAAAAGTTTCCCAGAATGGGGACGAAAAAAAATTCACGCCGTCCGACTCGTTTCGAGTAACTTTTGCTGGTTCCGCCCTCCCTGACTACGTTATGGTGGATAAATTAAGGCTTCCAGTGCGACTCTTCGTGCCAAAGCCCATGACTTGCAACAAATGCAAGTCAGTTGGTCATACAGCAGATTATTGCGCCAACAAGGAGCGCTGTGCCACTTGCGGAGAGCAACATGAGGGGAAATCCTGCAGTGCGACTGAGCATAAATGTCCATATTGCGGGGGATCCCCACATGAGCTCTCAGCTTGTGAAACTTACAAGAGTCGCTGGGATAAACAGAAGCGCTCTTTGAAGGAACGCTCGAAGCGCACTTTTGCGGAAATTTTGAAGGGCGCTTCTCCACTGGCTCAAGATCAACAACCAATCAACACACATAATGTTTTCGCTACGTTGCCAGTTGACGAAATAGAAGCGGACACAGCTAGCGGGGGCACAACGGTTATTTCCAAAGGGAATCCCCGGCGCAAAAATGTGACCACTCCCAAAGTTCAAGGACAAGTCCCACCGGTGATACCCCCTGTTAGCTTGCCTAAAAAATCGAGTGCAGCGGACAAGCAAAATCAGGTTGCTCCTGGCTTCCGTGGGAATAATTCACCTTCGCACGACCCAGCACTCGAAGGGACATCAAAAACCCCAACTGTCCCTATTTTACCGTCAAGTTCAACTTCTCAATCGGGATTTATAAAGTTGACTGACCTTGTGGCTCAAATCTTCACATGCTTTAATGTTTCCGACTCCATCAGAACCATTGTCATATCAATGCTTCCAGTATTAAAGACAATTTTGCAACAATTGATGCAAACATGGCCCCTCCTTGCAATGATTATCTCTCTTGATGTCTAATTCAAATAGAGAGGTCGGAGATATCACTGTTTTACAGTGGAATTGTCGTAGTCTTATCCCTAAATTGGATACATTCAAATTTCTAATTCATAAAGTCAATTGTGATGTTTTTGCACTGTCCGAAACCTGGCTCTCTTCTCAAAATGATCTCTCTTTCCACGATTTTAATATAATACGCTTGGACCGCGATGACAGATACTATTGGGGATCAATAAGTGTCACTCTTTTTTTTAGAATTGACCTTCCACCTATTGGAGGGATCGAAGCTGTTGCCTGTCATGCAAACATCAGAGGCAAAGACCTTTGTATAGTAAGCTTGTATTGGCCTCCGAGATCTGCGGTTAGCCGCAAGCATCTTGTTGACATGTGCTCACTCCTTCCTGAGCCACGATTGATCTTGGGAGACTTCAACTCTCACGGAACTGCCTGGGGGGAACAGTACGACGACAATCGTTCATCGTTGATATATGACCTTTGTAACAGCTTCAATATGACCGTTTTGAACACTGGGGAAACAACACGTGTACCTAAACCTCCTGCTAACCCAAGTGCTCTTGACCTCTCGCTTTGCTCGAATTCACTATCGTTAGATTGCAAGTGGAATGTAATCCAGGATCCCAACGGTAGTGATCACTTGCCAATCGAAATTTCCATCACCATTGGGTCGAATTCTTCTGAATCTATAAACATGGCATATGACCTCACAAGACACATTGACTGGAAACAATATGCGGACGCGATTGCTCTAGCCATCAATTCCAAAGATGGCTTACCTCCATTGGAGGAGTATAACTTCCTTTCTAGTTTGATCTATGACAGCGCAATCCATGGTGGGATAGCCAATGTTCCAAGCTTTATCAGGATAAATCGAATGCATTTAAAGCTTTTCGGAAAAGTGGAACCATTGAGAATTTTCAAACGTATTTATCCCTTGAAAATCAATTTAAAAACTTGATCAAAGGGAAAAAAACGTGCTTATTGGCGAAATTTCGTGGGAGGTCTGTCACGAGAAACGTCAATGAAAAAATTATGGAAAGTGGCTCGAAACATGAGAAATCGCTCTTCAACGAATGAAAGCGAGGAATATTCACATCGATGGATTTTAAATTTTGCACGGAAGGTATGTCCCGATTCCGTTCCTGTACAAAAAATTGTTCGAGATATTTCACAAGATAGGTGCGATCTTGATTCCGAGTTTTCGATGGTAGAATTCTCTCTTGCTCTCCTTTCATGTAACAATTCTGCGCCGGGATCGGATAGAATTAAGTTCAACTTGCTGAAAAACCTCCCTGATGTGGCGAAACATCGCTTGTTGAATTTATTCAATCGGTTTATGGAGCATAATATTGTTCCAGATGATTGGAGACAAGTACGAGTTATAGCTATTCAAAAACCCGGAAAGCCCGCGTCCGACTTCAATTCGTACCGCCCAATAGCAATGCTGTCTTGTATACGGAAATTGTTGGAGAAAATGATCTTGTTTCGCCTTGATCGTTGGGTTGAAACGAATGGCTTACTCTCAGATACACAATATGGGTTCCGCAGGGGCAAGGGGACGAATGATTGTCTTGCGTTGCTTTCTTCAGAAATTCAAATGGCTTACGCCGAAAAAAACAAATGGCTTCAGTATTCTTGGACATAAAGGGGGCTTTTGATTCTGTTTCAATAGAGGTTTTGTCAGACAAATTACACTCTCGGGGTCTGCCGCCTCTATTGAATAATATGTTATATAACTTGCTTTGTGAGAAACATTTGAACTTTTCTCACGGAGATTCGGCAGTAAGTCGGTTCTCTTACATGGGCCTCCCCCAGGGCTCATGTTTAAGCCCCCTTTTGTACAACTTCTATGTAAGCGACATCGACAATTGCCTTACACAAAATTGCAGCCTAAGACAACTTGCAGATGATGCAGTGGTGTCTGTCGTAGGATCAAACGAATCCGACCTGCAAGAACCCTTACAAGATACCTTGAACAATTTTTCAACCTGGGCCATTGGGCTAGGGATCGAATTCTCCACGGAGAAAACAGAGATGGTGGTTTTTTCTAGGAAGCATAGAACAGCAAAACCAAAGCTTCAACTTTTGGGTAAACCGATCACTCATGCTATGTCATTCAAGTATCTTGGGGTATGGTTCGACTCCAAATGTACTTGGAGGCCCCATATTAGGTATCTGAGTACAAAATATCAACAAAGAATAAACTTTCTCCGTACAATTACCGGCACCTGGTGGGAGCCCATCCCGAAGATCTTATAATGTTGTATCGAACAACTTTTCTCTCAGTGATGGAGTATGGCAGTTTCTGTTTTCAATCAGCTGCCAAAACACATCTCATTAAACTCGAGCGAATTCAGTATCTTTGTCTCCGTATTGCGTTGGGATGTATGCCCTCAACGCATACCATGAGCCTCGAGTTTTTGGCAGGCGTACTCCCACTAAAAGATCTCTTCAATTTAATATCTCTTCGGTTCCTCATCCGGTGTAAGGTTATGAACCCATTGGTGATCGGAAATTTTGAGCAGCTGATCGGGCTAAATTTTCATTCTGGATTCATGACTTCATATCATGAATTCATCTCCATGCAGGTTGATCCTTCTTTGTATATTCCCAACCGTGTTTGTTTTCCTGACTACATCAATTCCTCTGTATTTTTTGATCTGTTCATGAAGGAGAAAATCCATGGAATTCCAGATTATCATCGATCGGGGATCGTTCCTACGATCTTCAATGCAAAGTATGGGCGTATCAATTGTGATAATATGTACTTCACTGATGGGTCCTCTATGAATGAGTCCACAGGATTTGGAGTGTTCAACGAATTTTTTAGCACCTCCCACAGTCTTCAGTCGGGACTTTATTCGCACCTTCTCCCGACTCATGTCCAATCACTGTTCGTTAAACGCGCTACTCTTTCGTTTTGATCTTGCCGACAGCAATATCTGTGCCTGCGGCCAAGGTTACCACGACGTCGAACATGTTGTTTGGTCGTGCGAGGAGTATCTTGTTGCCAGATCGAATTTAGAAAACTCTCTTCGGGCTAGAGGAAGGCAGCCCGATGTGCCGGTGAGAGATGTGTTGGCTGGTTTAGACCTTGATTACATGTCCCAAATATATGTCTTCCGAAAAGTTATCGATCTTCGTGTCTGATTGTCCTTATATCCTTATATTCTCCTTTTCCTTTTCCTTCGCGAGAAATCAAATCCCTTCTTATTAACAATAGAATAAGGTGAAATGTAAAAACATATTAGATATAAGATAGGCTTAAGAATTGAGTGTAATGAATGTGAGTGTGAATGTGAGAGTGAACATTGTCAACATATCCTTTTATCCCTTCCTTTTCCTGAAGAAAATATGTCACCCTTCTAAACTCGAGTAGACCGCGAGTAATCGGTTTTCTACACCATTAACATTAGAATTAAGGAAAAATGTTTATACATACTTGTAACAATACAGTCAGGAATTTGGCTCCTTTAAACTTATGTAACTGAGCCAGTAAAAATAAACGATTTAATAAAAAAAAAAATTGTGTTGGAGTATCGAAAACTACTCTGTTTTGAGGAGGCTGAATTAGATGACTATTAAAACAAAATAAAGACGAAGAAAACATAGTTTTTTGAGTTGTTTCATTCAATCATACCCTCTTCTTCAAATAAATGCCAATAAAGCCTGAACAATACACACTCGGTCTGTGACACCGTGCGCGAGTATACGTGTTATGATTTTGTACGCGAGTACAGGAGTGTTAATCATTGTCCGCTTATCAAATGTAATATTTTCATCTATCTGAACAGGAAAGTATTTACTAATGCTATTTTGAAACTGTTTTAAGAAATTTTTCCTCCTGTATTCGACTTGAATACACTAGACTTTTAAGAATAGTTTGCACCTCATTAAACAAAAACATATTTTTCCCTTTTATGTTAAAGAATTCTAATAACATAATCAAAATTAACAGCAAGCTGGACTGAGCCGGTACTTTCGTATGAGCGTCACCGGAGCCGAAATACAATAGATAGCATTTTTATTGTTCGCACTGCCATTCAAATATTGTTTGTATTGTTGTTGCCTTGTTGTATGCAGTGTTTTGTCATTTTTAGTGCTACGAAAATGCGTATTTGGGATTTTAGGTATTTAAGTATAAATCCCGCCGTCGGAAGCGGCGGCCTTTCGCAAACAAACCTGTGTTCCATCGATTGCCCGGTTAGTTTGAAACATAGGAGACCATCCTTTAGTTAGGTTAAGTTTTGCTTCGAAATATATCATTTATATTTCAGTGCAAAAAATTACCGGACAAATGTATGCCGTCCGACCTAACTAAAGGATCATTTCCTATGTTTCAAACTAACCGGGCAATCGATGAATCACAGGTTTGCTTGCGAAAGGCCGCCGCTTCCGACGCATCTATTGTATTTCGGCTCCGGTGACGCTAATACGAAAGTACAGTGGTGCTTCAGAAAAAAACCTGCTCGATAAACATCAGCTTCAAACCGGAACTAAACATTTATCCAACGCTCAACACGGAACATAAAGCCCAGCACAACATGGATGTTAAACGCAGAACCACAAACACGGGTCCATCCATATATTGATTCTCACTATCTCCATCTTCCAATCCGACCATTAAGATGCAGGATCATCATCTAGAGGTGCTTCCTCTCTGCTTTCGACACGAGAGAGGGAAAAAGCAAGCCCCAAAAACAGTGCGCTCGTTCCTGATTGAGGTTTAAACCACCCGAACCCTATCATTATAGCTAATTTAATTCAGCTTCTGGTAAACGCTCCAAAAGCTGAAACGTGTGATTAACCGCGTCTTGGCGTGCTCGAAATTTCGACGAGCAACCAAAAACACACGTTTGAAAAATTTCCTCCCCGCGTCCCCACGGTGTCGCCGCGTTGTGGTTAAAGTTGGTACCTCTGTACGGAATATGCAAATCTTCCTCCAATCATTTGTTTTGTTCTTCTGCATCTAGATGATGGCAGAGAGCTGTGCACTGAATCCCTTTTGCAGGTTCTGCTTGAAGCTTGAACAGAGAGGAGGCAAAGAACGAGAGTTCCACGAAAAACAGCTTCTGATTGTGCATGCACGGTGTTGCTGATGTTGCTTTTACTGCATCGTTTGTAAAAGCTATTGTTAATCAGTTGTATTATTCATTGAAAACAACTCGTTCCGAAAATTGCAGTGTACAGGCACAGACAGACACGAGAATAATGCACGTGGGATGACGATGGAACAAATGTGTTGCATGGTAGGTATATGCAAAGGGTCTATCCAGAGGTGCCTCGCTAATATGTTGTAAAGTTGTCGAATTAGACCATTGAACTCCAACGTATTTGTTTGTTTCATTGTTCATTGACTTTTCAGTAGTTTTAATCAGACACCTAGCTGTTGAGTTATTACTTTCGGGATGATAAATATAATAAATCAGTCAAATTTTAATATTTCTCTTTTTCTTCCATTCTGCTGCTGTTATTGATAAATGCAATGAAAGAAGTTTTAAAAAAATCCAGATGTGATACAGTCCCGAGCCTAAACTGATTCTATTCTACACTAGAAAATGTAAAAGTTTCAAAAACACAAAAATATCCACTAAAAAGTTGGACAATCAATTCGCAATTCTCTCTTCGGAAATCGACGATGAAACAAAAAGAACCAAATTGACACGATATGGCTTTGTGAGTTCCTGGAACAGTCTGACACATGGATAAAAAAAAACAAGAAAACGTGGGCCCCATTTCGGTAGGCAAAAACAACCTCCAATTTTATTGTCGATAAAGATCCCCTGCGAAATATGACTCCTAATTAAGTTGTTATGTTTTCCTTCCTGTCTCACCTATCGAGCCACCGTTCATAACAATGGGAGCAATCAGATAAATAAACCCACATGTTTATCGTTATTTTGAGGATGCAGTAAATCAAACTGGTCAGCGTGTTTGCAAAAACAACAAAAACATGATCATCGATTTTCTGACGAAAGAGAAGATATAGTTTAGCTACGAGGCATCATCTGAATCAGATTGTGCGAGTCTGGCCGTTCCGAATAAATTAATACCTATCAAGCTACAATCGTCATTCAATTCTAAGACTTATTTTACGGCTATGAATTTAGTGAAATTGTCGGGATTTCCTGTGAGAACGAAATTTTGGAGGCCAACCATTGTTTTTGGGTGAGTTAATTAATGGGACGCACGACTTTCCGGTGAACTGCAACCGGTCTAAGTATCACTTTGTGGCATGGTACACGCTGAAACAGCAGCAGCTCGAAAACAAATCCTTTCCAGGCAACCAAGCAGCGACAGTACGCCTCCTCCCACCTATTTGCTAAATAGCGGAGCGGCGGAACGACACACTCTTCATCTGAGCCCCTCCCCCAAAGTATGGAGGTGTCGTGTTATACCATATATGTGTACTGCGTTGCACAAGGCGAGAATCGTGTCGAAGACTTCTAACCGGTCGCGAACTCCGTTTGATTCGAAAACAACGTGTCGAAATGCCGTTGAACCCAAAAATGAAATTAGCGTCACCGTTTCTTGCCATCCTGGGGAAACGGCCGCTTTGATGTGAGTGACACGTTTGTGTAGATTTCTTTGAAGTAGAGGTACTGCGGAGCGTTGTTTGGGACATAAAATATCAATCAATGGGGTTTAGTGCTACACTCACTCTAAATTGTGTTTATAACTAGGGATTGCATTACCGTGCCAAAATTTCAATAACCGGTTATTCGGTAATGAAAATTTCATCACCGGTAAAACTGGTCAATTACCGGTAAAAAACATTGAAAAAAACAATTTTCTTGGAGAAACGGCTTTTATTGATAATGATCAGTTTACAAGAAAACAATTTTTGCAATTTAGTTTGTTGGTTAAAGCAATACTTAAGGACACAAATAATGTCAATTTTGTCGTCTTCTAATCTAGATCGGATCTCATTAACGAAATTTCCAGAAGAGGAAAACGCACGTTCAGAGTCCAATGATGTTAGGCGTACATTACTAAGAGCATCGAATACTATAGTCATGTATTCGCCTCTGATGCCCTCTGTACGAAAACTTGTCTGAGGACATCGTATGGACTTTTTTCGTACAATCTCAAAAGAGGTGAAGAAGAAAAAAGAAAGAGATGTCTGCTCCCATATATACAAACATTTGTAAGCTTTTAAAACAGTTCATTATTTGCTCATCACACGAAAAAGCATTATTTCTGCCGAAAGTGAAATGTTTTCTGCCAACGCTAGTTTGAGTGTATACGCGAACAAATCTACATATACGAAACATTTTTCTGTAATCCTTTCAATGAGGACTTCAAGCAGCTGCTTCGAAATTTCTGGTGGTTGCTCAGATAGCTGTTCTAGCATAAATTGCAATTCGACAATCATAAAGGATGCAGTTCTTCCTCCATTGCTGAAGCTTATCCTGTGTCTCGTATTCAGATCGAGAAGTGATTTTTGAACTAAAGCTCGGAGGTCTTAGAATCGGCGCAACACTGCCAGTTGTTTTTTTTTTCGATCTTATTTTGATTCACGAGTAATATTTCAAAGCGGCAGAAAGGCGAATATTATTTATGGTGTTAAAATGAAAATTACCGAAATTACCGGTTATCGATTGTAGGATTACCGGTAATTCGGTAATGAAAAATTACCCGGTATTACCGGTAAAACCGGTTAACAATCCCTATTTATAACCCAAAGAGGAAACTGGAATGGAATTCGTACATGAACAGCTCACCCATAGGAACTATAGGGGAACCGCGGGTAATACGGACAGTAGGGATAATATGGACAGGTGGTTGATTTGTATAGTTACATTTTGAATTTCAGATTTCTTTTAATGAAAACACCTTGTACATGTTATTTTATAATATTTAAGCCATCCTATGGCAATGAATACTGATCAAAAGTGGAAAAGGGAAACAAAAACCGGAAGTCATACATGATTCCGCGTGTGGATGTAATTTTAGCTGCTTCAATATTAAGCATTTTGAATGATTTAATATCAAAATTCAATTTGCTGATGGCTATATTTCGGTTTGTGAGTTAATGTTAAGCATTTACAGAAAAAATAATTAATTTTTGAGCGGAAAATTCAAATTATTGAAATAATTGTATTGGTGGGATAAAACGGACAGTTGCCAGTGGGAGTGAGATGGACAGGGAAAGTCTGTTTAATCTATTCCTAGGGAATGCCCTGCGTCTATAAATGAAAATCAAATCGCCAAATGTGGAATGTTTAGAAGCTGACTGGAACCAAAAGCAAAATATCCATTTATACTGCTGAAAAGCACGATATCACTTGTAGGTGGATTAATTCGATTTTTTCATCATTTAACGGACATTCGTGAAGAGTTCAGACCTTGGTTAAATAAAATTATTCATCTCGTGAACGATAAACCTCTACGCCTCATATATTACAAACCTGTCTATATTACCCCCCCTATATTACCCGTATCGAAAAAAATGTTGTACTTTCCGGTCTTTTTTAATTTCTGTAAAAACATTGAAAAACACTTTTTTGTAAAATATTTGGTCAATTAGGTAGAAAAACAGTGTATTTAATTGCCAGAAACTGCATCAAAGTTTTGGGAAACATGAGTTTCCAAAGATATAATTGAAGTTCTTCTTAACATGTCCGTTTTACCCCCACCTCCCCTATACCCAAAAAAATGACAGAAAACATATCCATCTACAGCACAAAAAATGCTTTTTCGTGTGCTGAAGGGTGAAATTAATAAACAAAAGCACCCTTTTCAAAACTTTCAAATTATTTGCATGTATGGCAGCAGACATCTCTATCTCTCAGACTGAACGTCAGCTTGGGATAGTTCCCAAAAAAAAATCTGTTTCAGCTGTTTCACACGACTACGCTATCCACATAGCCACTGTTGCTTTTGCATAAATGCATGATAATATTTATTTATTTATTTTGACTCAACGTCTTTAAAACACGGCCTGATTCCCAAATCTTCTCCAATTAAATCCGTTCGTGGCCCTCTTCAATTCCACGGGCAACCCGTGCTCATCATGTCCTGTTCCACTTCGTCCGCCGGATTCCCGATTAACACAATTTTTGCAGGATAGTCGTCCGACATTCTTGCAACATGTCCTGCCCAACATATCCCTCCAACTTTGATTTCATTCTGGATACTGAGTTCGCCGGTGTATTGCGTGAGCTCGTAGTTCATTCTTCGGCTCGGTTTTTTTTTCCGGAATACGAGACGAAACATATGGGTTTAAGTGCCAATAAAAATAGTTATCTCGATTCTTCATTCGGAACTTGCCGCAAAATGTTGATTTGCACGATAATATACCCTATGCCAAATATTAGCTCATTTGAACTTCATTTATTAGTGTTGCAGTCGTTAAAATTTGAGTTCATCACATGTTTCGAACACTGTCGAAAATCGATTCACAATGAGTTTTTCTAGGGTCTATAAGAAAAAACCGATTCGAGCTGGGATAATCCCGTGCATAGCAAATTGTATAAATGTATATCTCGATTTGAATTTAAACTTTCAAGCCTTATGAATGTCTAGTTTTCATCGATCGCGGCAAAAAAAAATAAAAAAAGGTGTGTACAATTGATATGAACACATTACAAAACAAATACAAATACAAACAATACAAATGTTTGAAAATGTTGGGGACCTGTTGATATGACGGACAGCGGGGGTGAAATGGGCACACAATCGATTTTAATAGTTAACTGTTGAATTCCATTTTTCTCATACTACAAATTTTACCATTTTACTCATACTACAAATTCATTTTCAAGTGAAAAATTTTGAATGGATTAAGAATTATAGAAATTGAAAAACATATTAATGAAACATTGTAGGAGTTTGAGTGCACCCGTGGCCGAGGAGTTAGAGTGCACCCGTGGCCGAGTGGTTAGCATCTCACATTGTCATGCCGGGTGTTCGGGTTCGATTCCCGTTCTGGCCGGAGGATTTTTCGTCAAAGAAATTTCCTTCGACTTGCACTGTGGTCACGCGTATTCAAGAGCTTGCCCCTCGGAATACATTCAAGGCGTGTTATTTGGCTTAAGAAATCTCAAATAAGTATTAATAAATGACGCTAATTAATGCATACGTTGAGACGGCAAAAGTTCCACAGGGAACGTTAACGCCATTCAAGAAGAAGAAGAAGGAGTTTGTGTATGGCAAGAACTTACAAATTGTGCGCCAGGCGCCACAAGCCAGCAACGGCACGAAAACTGACACTCTGTATCATTTCATTGAGTTCTACCTTGTATTTGATATTGCGAACCAAATCGCACCACAATTTCATTTGTAACATGATACACTCTCGTGACTTCCAACAGGTGTTGGCTCAAAACTGGTTAATAGAAATGGAAAATTGATATTGATATTGGTTTTACGCTCAGACCGTGTGAGAAAGTTGCCTTCGGGCGGAGCTTAAGTTGCCATATTTCCTCTCTTCACAGTGTCCGTAAAACGCACATTGCTTCTAGAGAGTGGTACATTTCGAGTGTGCTTGGCTGCTATATTAGTCAGAACGCATGCGTCATTTCGCATTAAATTGTAAACAGGAAAATATCACGTGAACAACTTAATAGGTAGGCTTGCTTCAGATTAGGGAATCGTAATGTATAGCATATTTAACAACTCTCAGGGATTTTCCGATTCAATTTGTATGCAAATTAAAAAATCCGTTCGATACAAAAATAGTAATTAACGTAAACTTAATTTCACAAAAACGTGACCTGTTTTCTTTTGATAAAAGAGGTAGTCCTACGTCAAAAAAAAAGAAATTTGTAGTGAGAACGAGAAGTATTCTTTCAGCATCAAATAAAAGCGAAGCAATGAAGCAATGATATTTTTCAATAGTGCTGACTCAATATTTTTTTATCTGAGTGGCGATAAAAAAGGATTGAATTATCGAAAAAAAAATTGTTTTATTGGTTCGCTTTTATAATTAACAAAAGAGTAAAGAGTAATTCTCGTTCTCATGTCGAGTTAAGCCGCCAATTTTAAGCTCTTTCACGCAAACCCTGTCGCGATTAGGCTGACCGTTATCTCGTCTCGCGAACAGATTCAATCGTAATCGTAATGGTTGGGTAAGACGGAACCTACGGAACACACGGACCATTGAAAAATCAACGATGGAAAGAACATCCAATCGAAATATCCTTCTTGAGCTTTCAAAATATTTTTTCTTCATATTTCTGTAGTTGAGGCATTCAAGAACATACCATAGAAGGAACTTATCGAAAATCCTATTATTTACCGAGTTAGAGCCATTTTAGTTATTTGTTTATTTGTTTGCGGTATCTTACCTGGTACGGCCATAACAATAAACTTCAAACGCATTTTTCTCGAAACTAGTTTTTTCTAACTGGCGTATCTCAAGATATATGGATATCTCAAGTTCTACTGAACATTGGTCATCTGGAATTCATATCAATACAATCTGCATACATCTCTCTATCTCATGAACCATTAAAAAGATATTTTCTTATATTTTACTATTTTAAAAAAATCGAGAATCGTAAGAAAAACCGTTCTAAACCGCGTTTTGTTTTTAAAACGGCAGCCATTTTGTCAAAAAAAAGATATTTTCGACATGTCCGATTTGTCCGACAGTCGCAATCAAACAAGCTTTCAAGTAAGGATTTTTCAAGGAAACGGCGACTTATTTTTGTCACAAAAACATTATAATAATATCTAAAAAAAATCTCTACTAAAATCAGATATTTGATAATGAAACGTACGAAGATTCAACTCAGTCCATGATTGTTTAGAAACTATTAATTGGACAATATATGAGAGAAAACCATATAAAAAGAGAAATTTTATTGATGAAATGTAATGTAAAACGTCGTTATAGATTTAGTTCATTGTTTCTATCAAATTAAAGGTGCGATGTTATTTTCTCCGTACGATGAGAGACTTTACCTAACTACTACAACAAGCGGTCTAAAAGTGTTCAATCACACGATCTAGAGTAGCTAATTTGTAGGTTAGTATCGAGAGATTAATTGCCCACCTTACCATAGCCTCTTAAATGGTCCATTGTTTCACCATTCGTTTTCGTTTTACGTTATCATAAATAACCCCACTTTTTATCTCCAATCACAATTCGTCTAAGAAAAGGGTAGATTTTGTTGCGATTCAGTAGCTATTTGCAGATGGAAGTTTGATACATGCAGTTTTTTAACACTCATTGTGCGTTCAGATATATTCCAGTGTTATCATGCGCTCCATGCTCAACTTTTGCACGAGATATCGCTTATATGATATCGACATTTTCGACATTGCAAGCTAGGTTCATCTTTGACATAAAATACTGAAACGAAATCGACGAAATCCAAATCGCACGTGATTGATTGTTGCAGTATTGAGATCATAAAAATCAGCCACGATTCTTGATGTCTGGCTTGGATTTTAGCTTTCAAATAAAAAACCGCGAATTGCAGGATTTTTTTCTTCACTGAATGGATGAAATTATTCTAAAACAGTTATGGCAAAATTTATTGGTGGAACACTAGAGAAAAAAAGGAAAGAGAATCGGAGAATGATTTCGAAAAAGAAAAATTGAAGAATCATTTCAAAAACTATTCATTATTTTTATTATAAATTCTATTTGGTTATTGGTTTTGATTATAAACAATTGATTAGATTTTTCAAGCTATGATGTGTTTGAATCATAGTTACTCACTGCCTGATTTTGTTGGTTTGTTGTAGAGGATTACAACATTTTTATTTACATCTTATACATCTTAAATAGGATGACTAATAATTCATTTTCGCCATAAATCGTCCACGATGTCGAAAGTAGAAATAACTTGCGGTCAACAATCTACAAACTTGTTACGTCAATACTCCCAGCATTTATTTTGCTGCAATTACACAAATATTAAACGAATGCGTTCTAGAGATTACCTGTTTAACTAGATGTGTTAGAAGATGCATGCTTTAATTAGACCGTAGGCTTTGATGTAAAAGTCATTTCCTCGCAACATACGGTGCGATGTTTTGCACGCTGCGCAGATTACAACTGAAGAGCACGTATGGACCTAATGAGATACCCACGCCCCAGATTTGCCCGCGCGGCACGATAGAAAAAAAAAGGTGGCTTCAAGATGCATGTCCCCCTGCAGTACTCCGATTCGGTACTCTGTATCGCTGGAGGAGACTCGGCTTCAATTAACGCGTAGGCTGTTGAGTAGGATTCATTTCACGCCAATCTTCTAACCTGGAGCTCCGTCTACGGATCAGATTCAGATCGACTTCAGAAAGATGTGGGTTGCGGTTCCCGAAACAGCCACGCAACAGCTGAAGCGGGAGATTGATGGGCATGTTATTGCACCCAGCTACCGAAGATTCCCACATCACTCGCACTTACTTGGAGATGCGGTTGTTACTTGCGGTCTGGTCAAGATCGTAGCTCTCGAAATAGATGCGAGAAAAGCAATCAGCGCGTGGAAATTAATTTGAAGAAAGTAAGCGAGGTTATCGCGTGCACGAATAACATTCATGTCACGTACCTACTTCGTTTAAATTGAAACCGCAACGAATGTGCACGCCATGGATGCTGCGAAGAAGGAAAACCTAGTTTCCCCTCCAGCGAAGACATGTTCCACACGCACAGTTTGGGTTGTACGTGGTCCTCCAGAAACGCGCCGAGAAGATGAATGCTCATAGGGATCGTGGTCGACACCGAGAGCAAACGCTAGGCATAACTGTTTAGTTGATAAATATTTCATTTCCATATGCCGTTTTATGACGACCATTTCCGTGTTATGCTCGCAGCGGTGGATGAAAAGATTAATTGCTACTCCAGGTTTCCTCTCAAAAAGTTGTTTGTTTTTCTTTGCCAGCGTATATTCAGAAGCCTTTGAGAAGCTGGTTTTTTAAGTTTTCATTGTTTCGGGAGTGGAAAGGCAACAAATCGATGTCACCATACAACCTGTTCTCGAGTACAGAAAAACATTTATTAACAAAAAATAACACCTAACTCATAAATACCGGCATTAGGTGTTCTTTCCCGCTTGAAACGAACGAATGAATGACGACTCTCCATTATTCAAAGAATTTTTTGATCTCTTTCGACATGGCCGTAAATCTGATGTGGCGATTAACATAAGCCCGCTTAATGGATGACATTGCTATCACAGATGATAGCGGTGCCGTGCGATCAATTTACGCCACCAATAATCATAAGCGGAATGACGGAAGCGAAACAATCAATCCTGGGATTTCATCAAGCTTTTGAAGATTCTGTCAGCGAAGATATTAAACATGCGTCGCACATCCAAAGCAAATTAGCATAAGCAATTTTATGTGTGTACCACAAAAGGTGTGTGTTAACTGGTAATTCAAAGGTCATGTTTTTTGTCGAATATACATAATTGAAGCTCGCCGGAAGCTGAACATGAATAATTAAAATAAAAATTGATGTATTTTGTTTATAGTTTATAGTATAGCCATTATTTTCATGACTTGACCTAGTCATTGATGCTGGGAGAGTTCTAAACACATGGCTTCATATTTTCGCTCTACTCACTGATGCTCACAATTATGTTTTCTGATATTGCTTTCAATAACTAAAAAGTTTTTCCTGAGAAAAATATGTCACCCCTCTAAACTCGAGTCGACTGCAAATAATCGGATTCATATTTTATTAAACTTAGAATTAAAGAAACATGTTATTATATTCTAGCAAAATATAGTTGAGAGTTTGGCTCCTTTAAACTTATGTTACTGAGTCTGTAAAAATAAACGGATTAATAGAAAACTAAAAAGGTATAACATTTAATTTTTGCAAAATGTTGAATTTCATTCAAGATAAATATCAAGATAACCATTGCAAAAAGTGCAGCGGAAACTAATTTTTTGCTTCTAAGCATGCTACAATAAATACACCCTACAAAAATTATTTCGAATATTCAAAAATTATAATTTTAACATTGTGAACAAAAACACTCTACGAGAACAAGAGCACAAAACATGTTAAGATATTTGATAATTTGTGAGAATTATGGGCTAAAATCAAGATGACCATTTTTATTGGCACCCTAAAACAATAGGTTTTGCCAGTGTCTTAGAATATCAACAAATATTCACGAGTAACGAATATGATTTTATTTCAGCGTAAATGACCTTTTTTCAGCTCGAAACACGATGCCCTCATTATATTGATGACAATAACAAACGAGTTCATTTTGTTCATATCGCTGATGAATGAACAAATTTGCCATAATGAATGCATGCGGCATTGCGTGGGGTTCACAACTTCGCTGTTATTTATACTTTGAATATCAATGGCAACAATCTGATATTCATCACATTCGAAACGATGTTCGTTCTGGCATTGATTTTGAGTCAAAATTCAAAAATAAACAAAATAGTCAGACTGAACCATTTAGAGCACAAAAGCGTGAGACTTCGATGAACCGAACTTTGCAAGAAATCGCGCTGGATTTTGTTTGGCGAGACGGTAACAACGGCATAAATAAAAACCAACCGCACACAGCTGCATCAGGTTAAAAGTAAACAACAGCTGATATTCATTTGGCTAAAATGAAATTCAATTATGGCATCTTGAATAATCAAGATGAAAACGACTCTGGGCGGAAAAATGAACTTCAAAACATATTGAAGAACAAAAGTTCATTTGCTCTTATTCACTGGTTGTCTGGATCTGTCATTTTGATTTTCGTTTGGAATATATAGGTTTTCGATGCAACCTAGCCCGAAAATCTATGCATTTGAGCTTAGCGAAGATGATTTTTTTCAACACTGGGTTGTGCCTCGTATTCCGAAAAACCAGTGTCAATTTCGACAAAAAAAAAGTTTCAAGCAATTTGAAGACATTTGCCATCATTTTTTTTTTTTTTTAAAGAGGAGCCTTTCCCCTGTGTTTATGCTCCTGTCGCAATGTTTTTTACTCCGCCGTTTACCAAGCGAAAGGAGTTAATTCATCAATTTTTTCTCTTTTCATTTGCGCTGTAGACCTGCAAGTCGAATCGTCTTGAAACACATTTCTACGAGAGAACCTTTCACGTGTTATTGATTCAACACACACATTCGGTTCAGTTGAAGCACCGCATCAATTTTCATACCGTCTGGTAGCGAGTGCTTTTGCAGTTTTGCATCACACGCACACACTAATGTTCCATGCGTTGCCAAAGGTAGATTGGTTTGGTTGAACAATGTGGAATCATTCATCCAGCTAGCGACCGGAAGATCTCAGCGGATTGATGAAAAGGTATAACGTACCGCGTCGGCTTTCATACCGTTAGGTTGCAAGTATTTGTGTAAATGTTTACGTTTTCACAAAGTATTGAAATTTTGAAAAAAAACCAATCATTCATATATGATGAGATAACCACAGCACCACTGTACGTACTTTCCAATAAAAATATACCAAAAAAAAATATATAAGAGGGGGAGTGGTGTTTTGAGATACAAAGGTTTTTGATATTGAATTCAATTTTTGAGTAAAATTTTTCAACAGTACATTTAAAATGTTATTTTTTCTAAATGGTTCATTTATTTTCCAACAACTTTGTCTAACATCATATTTTAATCAGACATCTGGATTTTGCGCTACGATTTTTCGAATGAAAAATCAATGATTTTGAATACGTCCTTTTCAAAAATCAGTCCTAATTTGAATATGACACATAATGAAAATTGTGATCTTAGGTAGTTTCCATCGTAAGTACCAAGTTTCAAAAAAAAATCGGGGAAGGTCGAGTCAGCGACCGACTGATTTGGAGTGCAATTACTCTATAATAAAAAGTAAATCGATTTTAGTAATTTTTGGACGAGGAAGAGGTCGTATGAATTTAAAAGTGTTTTGGACTTGATTGATTGCTTTCAGATCGATCATCCAATTTTCGCAAATTCGTGCATTGTTGATATATAATTTAAAAATATTATTTTGGAGAAAAAGAAATCCATTATTGATGGATTTAAAGTTGACCGACATGTTAATAGACGTAGCATCTCTCAGGAGCTAAAAATCGACCATAAAACAGTTCTAAGCCATTGACACAACCATTGGGTTCAAAAAGAAGAATCTCAAATGGAATTAAATCGACCCATTTCTCAAAAGGTGACTGGGGGTGAAAAATTGGTCACATACGACAATATTGTGCGAAAACGATCGTGACCAAAGCCGGGTGAAGCAGCTCACACGACGGTCAAACCAGGTCTAACGATCAGGAAAGTTCTACTGTGTATTTGGTGGGACTTGAAGGGATTATTATGAGTTGCTTGTGCTCCCGTGGCCGAGTGGTTAGCGTCAAACCTAACATGCCGGGGGTTCGGGTTCGATTCCCGTTCTGGTCGGGGAAATTTTTCTTCAAAGAAATTTCCTCTGACTTGCACTGTGGTCACGCGTATTCTAGAGCTTGCCACTCAGAATGTATTCATGGCGTGTTATTTGGCATAGAAATCTCAACTAAGTACTAATGAAAATGACGCAAGTAATACTATGTTGAGACGGCGGAGTTCCTCTAGGAACGTTAGTACCATATAAGAAGAAGAAGATGAGTTGCTTCCGTTTGGCCAAACACAAAATTCAGATCTCTACTGTCAACAACTGGACCGTTTGAAGCTAGCAATTGATCAGAAACGGCCAGAATTGGACAACAGAAGAGGTGTGCAAGGTGCAAGGCCATATACGTCTGAAGTGACTCGCTAGAAACTCCGGGAACTTCAGTGGGATGTTTTAATGCATCTACCGGCATCAAGCGATTACCATCCCTCTCTCGCATTGCGACTGTGAAAATCGATTACTAGAGTTTTTCGCCAATAAGAACCAAGTCTTCTATGAGAGAGTCATTATGAAACTACATTTAAAATGACAACAAATTATAAAACAAAACGGTACAAGTTTGAACCAAATCAGACAATCCGAAACATCGCTTTTTTGCTCGGCGATTTTGATATGGAGCAATGTGCGATTACGAATCAACATGAAAAACTATGTATATAACGTTTTATTGTAGGACTAACCGTTCTCGAGATATAATTCTCGAGATTTAGTTTTTCATGTTGAATCGCATGTAGATTTCATTTTTTATGTTACTCTTCTTAAACAGTTACGATTTTACTGGGTTTTGAAATTTAATAAATTTAAAAAAAATCATATCTCCATTTTGGTGAGTCCGACACGACATAGTAGTGCGTCAAACTTTGTTGAATTACGAGAAATGTTTTCCAATAAAAATATACAAAAAATATCGAAAAGGGGTGTTTTGAGATGTAATTTTTTTCCTGTATTATAGTGACTTTCAACACTTCTGGCTGGTTCGTCAGTTTACTTCCATTTTTGGAAGAACGTCGTGAGTGAGAATTGAACTCATAACCTTAAGCGTGAGCGGTATGGTTGTTTCCGCTACGCCAGATCACCTTCTGAGATAGAACAGTTTTTAATATTAAATTCATTTTTTGAGTAAGATTTTTTAACAGTGTATTTAAAATGTATTTTTTTAATATTCGTTGGTTTTCCATTTATTTTCTCAAATATCATATTTTCAGACATCTGGGTTTTGAGTTACGATTTTTTGAAAGAAAAGTCAATGATTTTGAATACGCCCTTAAATCAGTCGTAATTTCGATTAATCATATGATAATAGAAATTTTGTATAGCTCCCATCATAAGTACCATGTTTCAAAAAATAGGAGAGGCTTTGGTGTTTTTGGTCGATTTGGCATGGAATTGCTCTATGGGTAATGCTATTGGTCAATGAAATTGGGTTAAAATTTATGTTGCAAACAAAATTTCTTGTACCGAAACGCTGAAAATTTTACAAAATACATGACTCAACTATGTCAAGAACCCGAGCATATGAATGATATAAAGCCTTCAAAGACGGTCGAGAAGAGATGAACCGTTTGTCACGTCAAGGACGACCATCCTCCTCTTCAACTAATGAAAGCATCAAAACACAAAGGATGAAAGCACAGAAACAAAAAGAATTATACTCGGAAATCTTCGTTTAAGTTTGAGAGAGCTATTTCGCGAATTAAATATCTCTCACGAGACCGTTCGTCATATTTTGATTGATTTTCCGGGCATGAGAAAAGCCGCAGCACGACTAGTGCTAAAAGAGATCAATTATTTTCAAAAATTTCATCGCAATGAAGTGGCTGAAGACATGCTTGAACAATCAAATTCTGATCCCACGTTCATCCAGCCCATAATTACGGAGCGACGGTACATGAGTGTGACTTTTGACGTAGAACTACGTCTTTCAGGACGGGTGCCAAATCAGAAAACAGGTAACGTTTTTATGAAATAATGTTAACGTTAATAACTATTTTCACTGTGAACGAATTCTTATGATTTGCTTACCAATCGAATCGGAAATTCTCTAAGATTTGTTTGATATGCTATACTTTACAATTCGCTAATTTCTAAACGGTTTAAATTCATGTAAACTGGAAGAACTACCTTTTTCCTATACATTTGGTCTGACGATTTGTGTGCTAACCCTACCCGTGTTTCGAATGCTTATAACTCGAACATTTCTTAACAAATGGGAAAGATGTTTGAATCAATTGATAGGAAATATTTCTACGCGTCTATCACTATTAAAAAAATATATAATTTTTCATGACATGAACAATTGAATAACTGTAAAATGTCAAGCGTTATTTAAACGTCCTAACTGCCAAGTTTTGATTGGCCCGATTTACGGTTTCCCCAACACAGACTTCAAAATCGATGAATCCGCTCTACAATTATACATGCAAGTTGGGGGTATTTTTGCTCCCACCGAGCTGTGTTTCCCTAACACGGACTTCAAAATCAATGTGCCTGGAGGAATCCGCTTTGTCGAAACATGCAGGTCGGGGGTATTTGTTTCCCACTGAGCTGTGTCTCCCTAACACGGACTTCAAAATTATTGTGCCTGGGGGAATCCGCTATACAAATACATGCAAGTCAGGGGTATTTTTAGGTGTTGAGTACTTTTGTACTCGCTTGTCGTTGTGCAGACCGGAATATGTTTCCCTAAAACGTAATTTTAAACTGAGAAGCCTGGGAAAATCGTCATTTCAGATACTAGAGGTGAATTAACTTTCGCGGTTCGAGAACTACGGAAACATGAGATGTGCAATATTTTCAGAGGGAAATGTAAAATACAATGATCGTTTGACAATTCTTCCGTTCACATATTTTTGGTAGTCCTATGCATCATATCAAACGTAAAAGGACGTCAAACTATTACAAAAATTTCGATGCATTCTAAAATAATGTTCGAAGTGGTAAACAAGTGAATTGCATAATATAATTGCGTAGTTCTACGTCGAAAATATGCGGTCGTGTCGTGTCGTTTTGACAGCATTGAAGACGTAAAAACTAATTCGCTGCGTTAACTGAACATAATTCCTAAATGCAGCTATAAAAAGTGTTTCGACGACTCTATTGCTCGCTGGAAAAAGTGCATTGCTATTTTGAAGGCGATAATATAAATTTAGATGATAAATAGAGCATTTTTTTATAAAAACACAAATTCTCAGTATATATTTGACAGAATGTACTTTGATCGATCAGCTGACATTCGAGCAATGATTTTTTTAAAAAGAACAATGATTATGGAATAATTCTTATAGAAAATTCTGTCGCAATTGGAATAGGTAATATCATACATAAAATTGTAATTTTGTGTAGTTTCACTCTTGTACACAAAGTTTCACAAAATCGGGGAGGGTCAGGGCAGCGGCTAGTTAACATTGGTGTAACGTGAAGTGTTCATTAAGCGATTACCACATGAACAACTCTGCATTATGCGCTTCAACCACAATTGTTTTCGCACAATGGTGTCTGATGTAGATAGATTCGGGGTAGTAATGCAGTTTCATGCAGTTTTAAGACATTTTGCATAAACATTTTTTTTTTCAAACTCCGATTTCATGGGTGATTTTTTAGTTTTCAAAAACCCCACATTTTTACGTCTGCGACAATACTAAATGAATTCCGATTGAGCTTTAATTTAGCATAGGGCATTTTATCATGCAGATCAACATTTCGCAGCATGTTTTGTATGAAAAATCGAGATGATCATTTTCATTGACACCAAACAAACCAAACCGAAATATATGTATTCCGAAAAAACGACTAAATCCCAGAAAATCGATTTTTAACATAAAAAAAATTGAGGATGACAGTAGATCTCGACGTTTCATGCAATTTGAAGACATTTGGCATCAAAAAATCCCTTTTTTTCTTTCCCGATTTCATGTACTTTCATTCATTTCATGGGTAATTTTTCGGTTTTCAAAAAACTCAACCTTTGACGTCTTTGCGACATTGGTAAATGAATTCAATTCAATCTAACAAAATGCTCACATTAAATTACGAGTTTTTTTTTCATAGAATTATCAATACATTTCCGCCATCTATTCTAGCACATAAATCATTTTTATCTGAACAGGGTGTTATTACTTATTTGCAATGAATTTAACTTCTCGCTTTGTCTAACATAAAGTAATTGCTGCCCATTACTCAATCCAAGTTGTATTTATTTTCTTCACAAGTGGCCAAGTAGCGGACCTCTTGTCGCTGGACAGATATGATATTTGTACTGGGATCATCTAATCGCTGAACAAGAAGCGCTACAGCATACGGGAATTGCACTCACAATCAGTCTTGTTCGAGAATTGAAGAGGAAAAGAGTTGCTCAAAACAATGAGATCACCCCAAGTAGCTTTCATTTTGTCGCTGTTAGTGGCAACAGCTTCGCTGGCCGGCGTACGCAGCCTCCAGTGTTACAGTTGCGACTCCAACATCGATGATTCCGTCTGTGATGACATAAAATCATTGCCAACGGTTGATTGTGATTCCCATCCAGTCGGAATGAGCTGCGGCTATCGCTCCGTTAAAGGTGCATTTTGTGTATTACTGTATCACTTGAGGTGAAATATGCATCTTTCTTTTTAGTTGGAAATTCGACCGAGATAGTATTCCGAGGTTGTGTTCCGGCTGGAGAATGTAGCCTTCAGTCACGACAAAGCGAGTTTTCTTCGAGTGTTGTGTTGCTTCATTGCACGGAGTGTGATACAGAATTTTGTAATGACTATAGGAATCATGCTGCTGGATTTGAAATCATCAATAGCTTAGGTGTTGTGGCTTTGGTGTTATTAATAATTAGGCTAGTTTAACAAAACCTAGAAGAAACAGAAGCAGAATTGACATAAGTTAATCTTACACAATGACATCGTCAAAACACATGTTCATGGATCTGTCCAGAATTATCTAAAGGTTCAACCCGTCATATATCCCAGACATTGTACCCTCAGACTTCTATTTATTCCGGTTCATGGCGTGGACCCTCTTTGAAGAGCGTTTCCGATCATATAAAGAAATCAGAAATTGGCTTTTTACCAGCGTGTAATCCGTGTAATGCCTGAAAAATGAATTAAGGTTGTGGCTGAAGAAGGTAGCAGTAAAGTCATAAATTTTTTTTTTCTTCAATATACACTAGAATTTACCCTTGTCATATTTTTAGCTAAAATAAATCCATATTTGTTATTCCATCACTCAATTATTCGTACTTCAGTTTTCAAAAATCGTAGCTTTTTGGTGTATTAAACCGCATTACCGCATCGTCATGCATGCAGTTACAGTCGACTCCGTACGCACTAATCTTGCAAAGTATGTACCACTCACAGGTTTGATTAATCTCCAGACTCGTATTGTCGCTAATGTCTTCTTCGGGCGCAACTTATAATTTTGGAAACCTTCACCACTACTCATATTGCTCACAGTTCCATTAATTAGGCGGTGAATCCTTTTATTTTCGATGCGAATGTCTTCATCAAACTTCATCATCCCGAGGTATGGGTACAAGTAATGGGCAGTTAATCGTTTTTAACGGTGTAATCCACAACATTCCTCGCTTTTACGAGTTTCAAAATACCCCGTGACACTGATTATAGAGAGAACAGTGCAATTTCATACGCATGACAGCGTTGGATTGTGAGGGGAAGGAGGGTAGAAAATAACCGAGCCTGGCCAAAGTTGAGGTTTTCGGACGCGGTCGGATAAATTGGTACTTTTTCGGTCCAAACTGCACGTTTAACACATAAGAATTAAGTAAGAAAAAACGAAGAGAGAATTGCAAGCTTGTCGCCAGCAGCGATATTTGTACTATTATCGAGGTTACGAAATTAGCACGTTTTCCTTCGATTAATTGTACGTTTGGGTCGCCTTCCTTATGGGTTTTATTGCTGAACGGTGTAAAGCCAGCACTCTCCTATACGCGGCAAATGGGGGAAGATGTGTTTTGTGTTTTTAACAGTTATTCGTTCGCCCGTTGTACATCCCCCAAGTGGTGTTGGGTTGCTAATTGGAATTGCGTGAACATTCAGACCAGGGAATGTTTTTCGAAATCATGGTGTAGACATTTATCTGGGTTGTAGGCGGCACGGCACATCACCGTTATCATCGCGAAAGCATCACAATTTCTTGATCTTAAAGTTTCTGGGGATGTTTCGACATATTAGTTGATTCTTCAGCTACACCATTTTATAGCACATGTCTCCCTGATTTATAACATTAAATGAGCTAAAAAGTAACAGAAAATGTGCTACTTTTACATACTAGTACAGCATTTGAATAATATACTAGCTGACCTGGCAAACTTCGTCCCGCCCAAAATTTATTTTTCGTTATCATATTCACGCTCATGGGTCCAATCGCAAAACTGTTCATTGATTGACCTTCTAATCTACCCTTCAAAATTACCTTTTACTATAGAATTCCTAGTACTTCTACCAAAACTCGTCATTATAATAATATGATTAGGGGATTATTTTCAGACACCATTCTCATTCAAGATTTTCCAACCATTTGCAAATAACATGTTTCTCCGTTACATGGAATAAATGTTTGATACAGAAAATATGATAGAATGAAGACAGCCCTCAATCGGACAATTCCTTCCTCGAGTTTTGCTCTTATCAACACATTCGGCGATCCATTTTCATTTATATAGATAGAAGAAGCTATAGGAGTGAGTTTTATCACATTAAAATCAATTTCCACTTTCGAACAAATATCAATTTCATTAGCGCCAACATCAAATGGACTAATAACGCTTGTCACTATGAAATTGTAGAACATATGGGAATTAAATTTTGGCAAATTTTCCCATTTTCTTCAGAGTTTTCCGAAAATATTCAATTGTCATGTTTGGTTGGAATATGTTTGACTGAAATGTGATTTAATTTTTTAGAACTCCCCCTCCGGAGGGGTGTCATACTATCATAGAAACATTTCTCGTACCCAAAACCCCTCACATCCCAGATTTGGTTCCGTTTGCGTGATTGATTCTCGAGAAATGTAGACCTTCCACCCCCCCCCCCCCTTTGGGAATGGGAGGAGTGTCAAGCCACCATAGAATCGTTCATCGATCTCTAAAACTCCTATATGCCAAGTTTGATTCCATTTACTTGATTAGTTCTTGAGTTAGGCAGAAATTAATGCTTCATTTGTGTGGCAGCCCCCCCCTTCGAGACGGTGGAGGACTGTCTGCTCACCATAGAATTTTTTCTTGTCCCTAAAACCTTCAGATGCCAAATTTGGCTCCATTTGCTTGATTGGTTTTCGAGTTGTGCAGAAATTTGTGTTTCATTTGTATAATAGCCACGCCCTTAGAGAGAGGGAGGGGTCTCGAACTATCATAAGAACCTTCCCCGACCACAAAAACCCCTACATACCAATTTTCATGTCAATCGGTTCAGTAGTTTTCGAGTCCATAAGAATCAGACAGATAGAAAGACAGGCAGACAACATTCCATTTTCATATACAGGGTTTTCCATTTCGGGCTTCCGAAAGTATACAGCCCTGCGCTGACAACCGTTTGACATAGCTGTCAACCAAAGCGTCATATCGTTAGTTGACTGTCTGCCATTTTGCAATATGGATCGTTTTAGCATCGCACAACGTGTTGATTTTGTTAAATTATACTATAAAAATGATGAAAAACCGGCAAATGATTTTCGAGCATTACGGACGGATTTTGGTCGTCATGGACGGCCTACAGAGCACACAATCGCTAATGTAGTGCGTAAATTCGAACAAACTGGATCCGTAGCGGATATTGTGAAACCTGTGCATCATCGTAATGTGCGTTCGGCCGAAAATATTGCTGCTTTTGCTGCCAGTGTGGAGGATGACCCGAATGTTTCGATTCCACGGCGTGCTCAGCAATTGGGCTTGTCAAACACATCATTGTGGCGAATTTTGCATTTGGACTTGCACCTACATCCATATAAAGTCCAACTGGTACAAAAATTAGAGCGTGGTGACCATGGAATGCGTCGGGCATACGTCGATTGGGTGAACGAACAACAGCAGCAAAATGCTGAATTTTCGCATCAAATTTTCTTCAGCGATGAGGCACATTTCAAGCTCGGTGGCTATGTGAACACCCAAAATTTCCGTATATGGGGCTCAGAAAATCCACACGTGAATGTTGAGAGGCCATTGCATCCGCCAAAAGTCACTGTTTGGTGCGCATTATGGTTTGGTGGAGTCATCGGGCCGTATTTCTTTGATAATGAGGACGGCGAGACGGTAACTGTGAATGGTGAGCGCTATGGCCGCATGTTAACCGATTTTTTTTTTGCCACATGTTGTGTGGCGCCACGTGCCACACAACACGACCGAACATGGCCATATTGCGAACGAAATTTGAGGGACGCATAATTTCGCGTTTTGGTGATGCCAATTGGCCGTCCAGATCATGCGATTTGAACCCGCTAGACTTTTTTTTTGTGGGGTTATGCGAAAGACCGTGTCTATGCCAACTCTCCGCAAACTCTTGAACATTTGAAAGACAACATTCGTGAAGTTATGACCGAGATACCACCCCATATGTGCCGAAAAGTCATCGAAAATTACCTGTTCCGGATCAAGGCGTGCGAGGAAGCCCTAGGTGGACATTTGAATGATGTAGTATTTCACACATAATGGCATAAACCAAACTTTAATTTGAAATAAAAGTTTCATCGAAATTCGAATTCTAAGTGTGTTTTATTTCAATTTACTTTCGGAATTTAAAGTTGGAAAACCCTGTATATAGATATGCCATAGCAATATAATAGCAATATGAGAGAGCGAAACAAGAGACACAGTGCAAATAAGCACGCATTAACGCTTCCCGCATACTTTGCCACATACACTACCCCGACCGAAAATAATACAGATTCACGTATATACCAGTAACTATGTGTAGTTACGTAGCGTAGTCGTGTAAAATAACCTTGCATTTCATTGGCATCGTTTGGACTTTTTTTTCCAAGCTGACGTTCATTTTAAGAGAGAGAGAGCCTATAACAATCAATGAGCTTAAAAATAAAACTATAACGTCAGAACGGGTTATTCGATCTAAATGGGGTATAAGGCAAAGATTTAAATTAGGATTTTCCGGTTTTCCGCGTTTGACATGTTCTTGACGTGTTTCTGAATAGAAAAAAGTTGGAGAATATGTCAATCGCGATAATCTACACACTAAAATGGTACGATTTAAACATCCATACTAATTTTTCAAAGAAAACGTGAAAAAAAATTGTTAGGAAAACCTCTTCCCTGTGGCAGTGTCCTTATTTCGATGTATAGATGGCTTGTTCGTAAATGTACGAACAATTCATACATTTTTTATAATCAGAATTGGAAACAAGAATATAGTTGAGAAAAATGAATATTAATTTCGATAATATTGTTTTTTCAATGATTTATTAAAATTATCTGATATTTTTAATGAAAACATGAATTATTTATTACATTTAATTCTTTAACCAATATTTTGCAGGTCTTACAGTTTATGAGTTATGATTTTTCGAAAAAAAAGCTGAAAAAACTCAAAATTTCGAAAAAAAATACTCCAAATTATAAGACTTGCCAAATGTTGGTTAAGACATGAAGTGAAGAAAATTTACATTTAGTCGGCCGCCAGCAAGTGTAGGAAATAATTCATGTTTTCATTACAACATATCGAGCAATTTGAAAGAAATCATTGAAAAAAAAAACAAATATTTTGAAAACTAAAATTCATTTTTCTCAAAAATATGTTTTTTTCTGAAAAAAATAATAAAATCAAATAGTTTCGAGTTCCTTGTGTCCGCGTTAAATGTACTTCTGGACTCTACCTCGTCCTACTCGTTTAATAATTTATGATAAATATAAGAATATGAGTTAATAATAAGAAAACTAATATTTTGCAAATAGTATGCCAACACGAATTTTCCGGACTATTAGCCGAAATGGCAAGGTTGCCAATGGTTGACATGTAAATCAACCGATTGTTTTGTATTTTTCATTGATAATACTTATGAATTTTGAAATGGTTTTATGGAAACTAGACAGCTGGAATTATCATATTTAGGCAACAAACAACTCTTTTGGACGAAATTGACGTTAAATATGCTTTATTCTAAGCATTCTACAATGTATCTTGTTGAAATTCTAATTGTTTGTGTTGCAACGAAATATAATCAGGGTGGTCGTATAGAAGTTGAACAGAGTATGTGGTATTGTGCGTTCTTTCCATTGTCCTATTGTTATTATTAGTCTTATAGCAGCTTTTTCGGTGAAATAATGTTCGTTTGCAGACAATATTTTACGTCACACACACTGACACTGTGTTCCATAACAATATCGTTGAAATAATGATTTTCTGAAGAAATGATTTCCTATGGAATTGTAGCCATCTTACTAATCCACTCCACCATCTACATCACCCTTATTCTTACACATTGACTGGATGTCTAGTTTGCAACACACTATTTCGTGTTGCATACAACATTCACGGGAACCAAACTGAAAGACATAATGCATAATACATGATTTACCTTTGCATTCGCTCGCTCTTTAATTCTTAAATTGCTCACTTGTTTTACAATTTCCACCGTTGATGTCTCAGGTGAAAAATTTGCTGTCTAATGGTATATATTCTAACATATATCGTAAGAAGAATTCTGCATAATATGCATTTGAAATCTCTCAATTTTTCATCACATTTTTCGTAGGATGACTCCCCTTTATAGAAATCATAGACGTAGTCCTACGTCAAAAAGGTATCAACCGCTGGTGTAGACATTTCCTGGGTTGTAGACGGCACGGGACATTACCGACATCGACATCGCGAAAGCATCTTTATTTTATCAATCTCAAAGATTCTGGATAAGTTTCGACATGTTATTCGTTTCATCAGCTAGAAGCACCAAAAATAGCCTGCTGGAATTCTACAATGAATAAATTTCCTAAACAAACTGATTCTGGTTGGCTCCATTTTGAAAAGGAAAAAAAATCATTTTTCTTGGATTTGTGTACATAAAGCACAACCAGAAATAAAACGCAACCATCGTTAGCAGCACACTGTCTCTTTCTGTCATCCACCTACGACCTTGCGCCAATCAATGATTGCAACGCAATTTGTGCAGAAATATCGAACTGAGAAGGTAGCGGTAGCGTTCACGATACACAAAAAAACGCATAAAAGGTACGTACGATGGTTGAGCCAACGAAACTCGAATCTCGTAGCCACTGCCCTGCCTGCCTCCCTCGCTGGATGTAGACACCATTGTACCATTGTTTTCTACATAGGTCTGCATGTTGAGATAAGGACACATGTATATGTCAGCACCAATTGAATTGAATTGATTTTTTGTTCATTTAAAATATTTTATTTATGTGCGACGTTTTGTCGCCTCGGAGTTGAATTTTAAACTCGAAGGGCTTTTTTTTCGCTATCGGTCGTCTCGAAAAATTCAAAGCTGCTCTCGAGATGTTGTATGCGCATTTCTTAGTTGCTTGTGTCGGCGGTATAAATTGGCGAGATTTTAATACCTCTAGAATTCCCAAAACAAGAAACCGTTAACACATTTGGTGTCCAGTTTCTTTCGATGTGACGAAGTCACAGTTTTATCTGGCACCATTCAAGGAATTATCCCCGGCAAAACCATTTTTACCAAATTGGTTCATTTATCATTCCAACACCTAAAATAAATCTGCAAAAGGTGCCGCATACTGAACCACCATCGTCGCCACAGGGGGATTGGATCAAGAGAGGTACAACTCTTTACGGCTATAATTGGCGATTCACAGTGCGTGTCCGAGTGAGCTGTTCGTGGTTTAGAAATTAAAACTCATTGAACATTCTCCCTTCTAGGGGGGAGGGAGTTGAAGTTTATTGGGTTGTCATAAAAATAAACGGCCAGTGTGGTCATGCTACCGTTGGACCCGTTAAACGTACGGAGGAGAAGGCTGTCTACAGTTGATGGCGGTCGCACCTCATAAAAAGGCCATTTGCGGCGATAAGGCCAAGGGCAATTTTCTCACCGGACCTCTGTTTTGTGTTTTTGTTTTGCTATTGTGCGGTGCGATGTAATTAGTTATCAATTTGTTTTCACCGAAATCGGCAGTAGTGTAACAATTTAAGCGTTTCAGGAAAATCGAGGAATTTCTTGCGTGAACCACTATGGTTTTTTTGCCATCCGCGTTGAATATCTTGTGGTTGTTGAAATTTATCAACTGGTTGGCATATAGTTTTATCAGCTCATCAATTATCACCGGAAGTGGCTTCGGTAACGAGCGGGTTGGCAATTAATCAAGGCACAAAATATAGGGACGGAAATATTTCGCCTCTAGCAACCATAATCGCCGCCGGCTACTGTGAACCGAACAAGCTCTCGTTCGATTTCTCCCGTTTCGATCAATACCGCGCGGGTAAAAGCTCAAATTATCGCTTGCCAGCAAATCAGTAGCAAATTTCTCGCGCCAATTAATAAATGTCAAATAAATTAAAACAAGCAAGCTGCACTTATCTGCGTATTTCGCGAAAGCCAAAGTCTCACAGAAATGAGGAGAACAACAACAAAAAAAAGCTGCGAAGTAAGATACTTTTCGTGTTCACATACTCCTCCCCGGTAAATTACCAGGTGAAAAGTTAATTGAGCACACCTCTTCTGCTTCACTGGAATGATTTTTCTTCTTCTCTTTTTCTGGACAAGTTTGCCAAAAATCAAGATAAGCCGAGGATCGAT
Source organism: Toxorhynchites rutilus septentrionalis (assembly GCF_029784135.1). NCBI lineage: Eukaryota > Metazoa > Arthropoda > Insecta > Diptera > Culicidae > Toxorhynchites > Toxorhynchites rutilus. The sequence continues at coordinate 82,396,564 of NC_073746.1, forward strand.
TGCGACACCAAAGACATCGGAGGTACCGCGGCGCAACTTTTTTTTCGTTTGTTTATGCGCTCCGACGAAGCGTTTGAAGGCAAAATTACCGATGCAGGAAAGAAAACTTTGCCTTTTTCGAAACAATTCGCGACAGTAAAATGCTTTTAAGAAATTACACGATGCTTCGCTGCAGCTAGAAATTGCAAGCGGTTACACTGTGCAAGTTCTGAGTTCTGGTTTTTCTTCCATCATATGTGCCGACAAAATGATTGATATCAGCTGCCTACTCGCCTCGTAATTAGAATCGTTGCACTCGTGGTTTTTCGTTTATAAAGTTGATAAAATTGATGTCGTAGATCCTTAACACAGTTTTTTTTTCAGTTTGTTTACTTTATTGCTTCTACTATATCCACTACTTCTACTTCTGATTTCATAGATAATCGTATATAATCTAAAATTGTAGATCTAAATATTTTCATATATTACTAGCTGACCCGGCGAACTTGTCGCGCTCAACATTGATTTTTTGATCTGAACATTTTGAACATTCATGTTTTTTCACTCAGCGAACGTTCGTGGGTTCAATCGCAGAACTCTTCATTAATTGATCTTCTAATTGGCCCTTTACAATTTCCTGTTACTATAAATTACCTAGTACTTCTACCAAAACTCGTCATTATTTTCTTTCTTATTATTTTTCATATTTCTTAGCCTTATTCCACCTGAGAATCCATTGCCATTTTCGCTTCACACCAACGGAATCTGAAGCTTAATTCAGCAAACGTGAAATCCAATTGGACTAACAACGATGTCATTGTAGAACACATAATAATAATATTTTTTTTTCAAACTTTCCCTCAAAATTTTTCAAAAATTTCTCATCCATTACATCGATCTACGGCAGAGACGATTTCAATCAAATAAAGACGGAATCAATAGGATGATTCCTTCTTCGGGGTTTGGGCTTATCAACACATTTTGGCTTTTTATATAGATGGACGATATAGGAGTGCGTTATTTCAACTGAATATCCATTTCCACTTTCTATTAAAAATGGATTTCGTTAGCAAAAATTATCCGATTTTTCTCTTCACAATCTATGGGCAGAGACGGATACAACAAAAAAGACGGCTCAAATCGGACGATTCCTTCTTCGGGCTTTGCGCTTACCAACACATTATACTTTCCATTTTTATTTATACAGGGTTTTTCTGATTGAACGCTCACGCAACAAATTTTAATAACTTCTACAAAAATGAACCGATTTTTATTTGAAAAAAAACGAAAATAAAGCTTATTTTAGGACATTTTCGATGTTACCACCCCTTTTTCGATAACGCGTTTTAAACTGCGAACAAAATTCTTCATGCAAAACTCTAACATTACAACTTCGATGCTGTTTAAAATCCGTGTTATTTCTTCTTTAAGTACCTCCAAATTTTGTGGCTGTTAATAAAAGTAACGGTCCTTCACGTACCCCCAGAGGAAGTAATGGACGACGAGAAATGTTAAAATTTTTACCATAAGAGGACAATGTTGTAGCGGACCGGGTTTCCAAAGGCAACCTGGAACCTATGGCCAACTCTAAGAAGGCTAAAAGCTTAGCTTTCCCACCAATCCTCTCTTAAGCGATTGGCTTAAGCGCCACCAATCGCCGCGTTTGATTGCCCAGCTAGAGGCCTGACACGCAGGCCTAAATTGTGTCCTCTTGCAAGGATTGGAGAACGGTCGAGCCGTGTCAATTGCAGCCAGTAAAGACTGACAGAAGCCACCCGCAGGGAACTTCAGGAAAATCACCTAACAACCAAGAATTACTCTGAGATCTACAGAAAACCTCTACAGGGTTTTCTCATCACTGGAAATGTTCAACAACAACCCACCAGACTGGTACGGCCATCTGGGATACAAAATGCTATCCAGGAAAAACTAAACTAACATTTATTCAAAAACACGGATAACGTTAAACTCCATTGAAAAATAAATTGAACGTTCACAGGATCACGTATATATTCCAGACTTTTACTCCTAACATGACAATCTACTGACGACGAACTTTCTGCACAATAGTGTGGGCTACGGTTTTACATATTTATTTGTACATTTAGCTTTGCTTAAATCTGAGGTACATCACATGTGCACATGGAAAAAACAGGGTACCTGGGGAGTGCGGTGAGGACACAAATTTCCTCACCCACTCCTTCTGCTTTCCGGATGTGGATTTCCGTCGGTTGGTTGTGTCCAGCGTATCCTTCAAAGGCGCGTTGGTGGCGGCGCCGCCTTTTCGGTATGACGATTTCACCAGATGCTAATCCCAAATTTTAATTAGATATTTCCCTGAAGTCGCTCGTTGCTCGGTTAACTTTATTGAGCGTTTGTTTGTCTGATTTTTAACATAGATCACAAATTAACGATCGCGAACACAAAAAGAACAATGCTTCCGCAACGTTGGACAGTTCTTGGCAAAATGCTCGAAGACCATTGTAGTCCTCAGATAAACCACAGGGTATATCGCGATTCAGAGCTTAAGGTCAGCCCTTGTGTGCATCTTGCTTCAACTAACCGTCCTTGAATACAGCCTTCTCATTTCCCTCCCCAAACTCAAGGCCACCAATGTAAGCGCTGCGCGAACAGACACTCATTGTCCGAACATCTTTTTTTATCCCATTTATTTATTTATTAGGCTCATTAGCATTTTAGCTGTAACAGAGCCGGGTTTTTATCGTGTACATGTACATATGTTTATGTTTCTATAAATTGTAAATTACACAGTAGTAGAAGCCATTTAGGCGTTAGGTTTTCTATTCCTTTACATTATGGTAAATTACACAGTAGTAGCGGTGTAAGGGTATTTTTTCTGTTCTTCCATTATTCAGCAAACCGGACAGCGGAGACAGTTGATATTGATCATTTTTGGGTTATTTATAGAACAGCAACCCGATGTTTCTTGCAGAGCAGAGCAGTTGTATGGATGAATCGATCTGTGTTCCACCGTGGCTCGATCTCCATCGCTGATGATGGTTGCGTGGACGTAGCTATTCTGTAACAACACAAAGATGGTCAATGAGGGCCCTGAGTTTTGAACTCACGATCGATCGCTTAGTAAGCGAACGCGCCGAACAAATTTGGCGATTGAGCTTTCGCCCTGCTACAAGGAGATGGGATGGGAAGCCTAAGCTCTTAAGCGTATACTTTCTGGAGTATCTTTTAGTTTACTTTCGGTTCGGAGGTACACTGTAAATGTTTCGGTGTGAATTTTCGAATTTAAATATTTGAATCTGGCCTTATTAATAATTACTACTATCCTAACCAATGAATAAATGATTAAGTATATAAATAAATATATATATTAGGCTATCGAAAAAGTCCTGCGGTATTTCCGCGAGGTGTCGTTGTAAGCGCGTAGTTCTAGTTGTATTCATTGTATCGAGTCATACTATAGCTTGTTGGAAAGGTATTTTTGCGCGCTATAATTTGTTCGGTTAAGTCGTTCGTGAGTTATAGTGTCGCAAATATGGAGCAAAATAAAGAGAAAATCCGACATATTTTACAGTACTACTATGACAAAGGCAAAAATGCATCTCAAGCTGCCAATAAAATTTGTGCAGTTTATGGACCCGATACAGTTTCCATTTCCACCGCACAACGATGGTTTCAACGTTTTCGTTCTGGTGTAGAGGTCGTCGAAGATGCGCCACGCTCCGGAAGGCCTGTCGTCGAAAATTGCGACAAAATCGCTGAATTAGGCGGGAAAGACCGACATAGTAGCAGCCGTAGCATCGGTCAAGAGCTGGGGATAAGTCATCAAACCGTTATTAACCATTTGAAGAAGCTTGGATTCACAAAGAAGCTCGATGTATGGGTGCCACACACGTTGATGCAAAAAAAACATCTTTGACCGTATCGACGCATGTGAATCGTTGCTGAATCGCAACAAAATCGACCCGTTTCTGAAGCGGATGGTGACTGGCGATGAAAAGTGGGTCACTTACGACAACGTGAAGCGCAAACGGTCGTGGTCGAAGCCCGCTGAAGCGGCTCAGACGGTGGCCAAGCCCTCATTAACGGCCAGGAAGGTTCTGCTATGTGTTTTGTGGGATTGTCAAGGAATAATCTATTATGAGCTGCTTCCCTATGGCCAAACGCTCAATTCGGACCTGTACTGCCAACAACTGGACCGCTTGGAGGTAGCACTCATGAAGAAGAGGCCATCTTTGATAAACAGAGGCCGCATTATCTTCCATCAGGACAACGCTAGACCCCACACTTCTTTGGTGACGCGCCAGAAGCTTCGGGAGCTCGGATGGGAGGTTCTTTTGCATCCGCCGTATAGTGCGGACCTTGCACCAAGTGACTACTACCTGTTTTTGTCCATGGCGAACGAGCTAGGTAGTGAGAAGTTAGCCACAAAAGAGGCCTGTGAAAATTGGCTATCCGAGTTTTTTGCCAATAAGGAAGCGAGCTTCTATAACAGGGGTATTATGAAGTTGGCATCTCGTTGGGAACAAGTCATCGAACAAAACGGCGCATATTTGACATAAAACAGATGATTGTAACTAATTTTATGAACAAATGAAAATTCAACAAAAAATACCGCAGGACTTTTTAGACAGCCTAAAAAATATATATATATATATATATATATATATATATATATATATATATATATATATATATATATATATATATATATATATATATATATATATATATATATATATATATATATATATATATATATTAGGCTGTCTAAAAAGTCCTGCGGTATTTTTTTTTAATTTTCATTTCATTTCATTTTTTTCATTTTTTCATATATATATATATATATATATATATATATATATATCAAAAAATTGTAAATAAATAAATCTAGAAATAAATAAACAACACAACACGTTCTTGTAAATTGTACATCTTGACACTAAAAACCATCCGATCAGACTGAAGAAGTACCCGAATATTAGAATATTATCGTCCCGAATTGGGAAATGCAGTGTAACCATCGACGGAGCGAAAAAATATAAGGAGCTATTCGTTTTTTTTTTTGCGTGAGCGTTTAATCTGAAAGACCCTGTATGAAAAGTGACCATCGAATTTTCAAAGTTATTTTCTTCAAAATGTTGATTCCCACGGAAAACTACTCATGAAAAATTTCAGCTCAATCGGATTTATTTACTAGTGTTGCACAGCCGTCAAAGTTTGATTTTTTTTAAACCGAAAATTATCCAAAGTCATGTAATTTGAAGATATTTGAAATCGAAAAAAATTTTGTTTTGAAAACCCCGATTTCATATAACCATTTTTATTGGCACTCTAATGGCCCCCCACCCGATGAACGGGATGAAATATAAAATGAGGCATATTTGTTTCGCTAATACTAATTTTACCATTTAAATTTTTTCTTCACATACAGGTCGGACTCGATTATATGTGATTCGATTATATACAATTTTGGACTCGATTTGGAACAAGATTTATCTTTTTATATTTCAAATATGGCTTATTTCAGGAAGAAATGTAATCTTTCAACGTTAAGGTGAAGTTGAAGTGGCTATGACATGTACAGTGAGGTAAAAATCGTGATTTTTGAAGATTTTGCCTGAACTTTCACCAGGAATTGTTTATATCGATATTGCAGCCAAATTAAGGAAGATAGAAATTGGACGTCAAAGAAAAAATTGTAGAGCGGTCAAAGAACTTCAATTTAATTGATAGAAACAATCTAGTTTAATACAATTTTTAGGAGAAAAGTTTTTCACTTCCAAAATGTTATTAAAATCCACTACATTATCCTGTGTGTGTAAATTTTCTCGTCTTTCAAATTAAAGCTTCAGAATCGTCTTCCGTAGCGTACTTTTTAATGTAGAGCCAGTTTGAGGCAACAGAGTCCGAAACAAAACAAGGTCCTATAACTCTGTCATTGTTGAAATTCGAACATACGCGTAGAAGGATTTTATTCATCAAATATGATCGTCTATCACCTCATGAGAGAATATGTATAAATTTATTTTTTCATTGGGCGAAAGGTGTTTTCTGACTTTAAGGGGATGAATCAAAAATCAAATTCCTCTTCTATTTAAAAAAAAAACGAAAAATACATGCAAAAAAAAACAAATAAAAAAAATTTTTTTTGGCTCGACTATATACAGGATTCGATTATATACAGTGAAAAGAAATCAAAAACTGCGTATAAACGAGTCCAAGCTGTATTATGTTATATATTGTATTGAATCTCATTTATGGTTGTGTTCCATTTACCCGAAAGTAACAAATACCCGAATGCAACATGTACCCGAATGTGACATTTACCCGATTGTTACAAATACCCGAATGCGACATTTACCCGAATGCAACGTTTACCCGAATGAAGAAGGAAAAACTCCGACAAATCAGATTATGAGTTTTATCGAATCTCCTGTTGATAAATAAGATAAAATCAAAACAACATGGAAGAGCAACAAAAATACAAAGTTCAATGAGAAATTTTAATGAGGAATTTCGAAACAGTACCTACGTATTTACCACCGCAGCGTAGTTTTTATCGTGAATTTATTATTTCGTGATGAAATTTATTCTGAGGTCAATGTAATGAAGGCAAAGTCCCCATTTAACGAGAATAAGGAACCGAGGCGGCACCAGGCCCAGGTGACGTAATCCGAGTCGGCCGCCATTCCGCCGTCAAAATCGGCGGCCTCTCGCTATGTTTGAAACATAGGAGACGATCCTCTAGTTAGGTCCGACCGAGTATTAGTGAGCATCGGGCGGCATACATTTATCTGGTGCATTACGTTCGCCCGGTTAATTATGCATGTCATGCATTTTGATTGCCTGGTTACAAACGTGATGCACCAGGCAAATGTATGGAAAAAATCGGAAAATTGAACCTAGAATTGTTCAATTTTGGGCGGGACGAAGTTCGCCGGGTCAGTTAGTTTGAAATAAAAGTTAGTAAACCGTAATATACATTCCTATCCATTTACTGTTTAACTTCTCATTAGAAAGCCACACCGGACATTATTCCAACAATCCTTAATAACCAACTGATACCAGTTGCATTTTCGAGTCCAAGCTCCAAAATAAACTCCGTCTGCACATGCAATGCTCGAACCGCTGGAACCACCCGACTCTCGTCGAACGTCTGTTATCGTAAACCGCATTCAAATCCAATCGGTTTTTGCTACCGCACAAGCACTTCATTTGGAAATGTTGTTAATTGAATAAACATAATCTCGCATGGGGCGGAACAAAAAAAATAACCATTCGCCATCTAATATTTAATTGATCGGCGTCACTCGATAAGGCCCCCAAACCATTTATGGTTTTGTATAACACGTCCCATATGACAGATGAAACGCAGAATGCAGCGACACTTCTCGCTAGCCCAAAAGGATTCCCCGAAATGCTTGCATCTGTTGAGTTTATTTATTTTGCTCTGCTCCGCGGCGTCCTCCCTCGAGAGATCTCTGGTGCTGTGTAGGGACAAAAAAGGGCGTCAAGTTGCAAACGAACCTTCCATTCCGGTATAATTGCTCCCAAGTTGTTTTACACGACAGCTTCGCTAATGTTCACACTTTTTCGCCGATTGGATTTCCGCGGCGGCTGCGGCGGCGGATTCGCTCTTTCCGACATGTTTGAATATTTGTCATTGCTCCCGCGGATCTTGATGTGTTTGGATTTTATTTCGCTGCGAGAGAATGAAAAACAATACGAATTCCTTCCGATCCGAATCTTTGGGTGCTGGCTGTATGTGAGTTTGCACGGCAATTCCAAGAATCGCGATGCTCAGTCTGCACAGCCAAAACATTTGAGAATTCGTTGCTTTAGACGATGGTTGCACAGATCTAACCGAGCTATTAAATTCCGATCATGAAAACCACAAAAACGTAGTTTGTCGAAAACGACAGAGATTTATTATTCATCACATCGCAAGACCCATAAAAGTTTTTGCTTTTTGCCAAAAATGCGTAAGGTTGAAACATGATGCATATACGACATTATAGTACCTTGTGTGTTATACGGCGCAAAGAAACGAAAAATAATGAAATATTGTCCAATCGTCGAAAGCATACATTTACTCTTCCTACGGCTCGAATATCTGCCAGTGGGACGCGTATCTCTCCATCGTCAAAATCCAATAAAACGTTTATTTTATAGGACAATATCTTTCCGCCGATCTCCGCCAACAAGTTTGCCGAATGCTAATCTCCGCGCCGCATTACCATGAGTTCCCACAATCTAATCGGTCGCGGTTGTCCATTTTTATTATCTTTTAATTTTGATACTTTATACTTTAAGGCCTCACCTCACCTTGTGGATAGACTTTAACTCCAGCCAGAGAATCCCGAACGAACACAGTTCGCTCGTGGCAATCGCCTTATTAATTTATTTCAAGATAGCGATGACACGTCATTTTCTCGTCCACGGGTTCGATATCCAGAAAAGGTCCTGCCAAGGTTTGCACGAATCAACAATCCAGGTAAATGTGCCATTTGCATAATTATTGGGCAAAAAAAATTCACCAATGACATAAGCCACCATCGCCTCTGTTTTCGCGAAGCGAAAAGGTAAATCCGGGAAGTAATCGATTTTTTTTTCTTTAGAAACCATCCAAACATTTCGCAACCGTGACAAAATAATCAGATTCTACTACTAGAGTAGCCAACGCAAACGCCGCACTACCATTGTCTGTCGCCTCATGCTGATTCTCCCAGCATGAACCTAGTCGGGAAACTAGGGGCAGCAGAAGTCCGCTTGCTCGCGCGCGCAGGAAGCGTGATAAATTATGTGTGCCGCTTCTTTTGAATCCACCCGCCCGCGAAACGTGCGATGTCACTCGGTGTCATTTCGAAGTCCGTCGGCGCATAATGCTAATCAGTCGTGACGTTTCTACTGCGTCAACCGGTGGGATTATTATGCGAATCCAATCAACCAACCCACGACCAACATTAGCGGCGGGCGATTTATGGTAGATAGCGATAGCAGCGTGGCGCAGCATTTGGGTAGAGGTGCATAAGGCTTTATCGTAACGGGCGTATATATCGGTTGACTAGTTAATTGAATTTCATTATGATGTAGGTTGTAAGAGGAACAATAAACGTCGAATCCGGAAGCGAATGTAGGATTATAGTCTACGGCGACTATGTTATAACAAATTATATGAGAATGGTTCAAGAAAACTCAAATCGGTTCAAGTAACAAGCAGTATGAAATTTTTAAGCAGCATTTCACCAACCTAAAGATGGACATCAACTCGTTGCCCTACCTGCAAAGAGAAGAAATTTAGAAACATTAATAAATGAAACGAATAAATAGATAGAGAGGTATTGAATTTGGTATTGGACGTATTGTATTGGACGAGATTGAATTAGATATTTAAAAATTTGAGTATTTATGTCGATCTGGCAGGTAGCTTGTGTTTGACAAGAAATTGAAATATGAAGATACATTAAGTATTCTGGGAATAATTAAGGAAGTCCAAAGAGTAATACAAAAATTGTATGAGCTTTTCATATATTTTTGAGAAATTGAAAAAAAAACATTTCTGAGAAAAATGAATTTAAATTTTTCTAATATTTTTTTTAAAGTAAATAATTTTTAGATACATTTTAATATTCTTGAATACAATTTTTAAAAAAATAAGTATTCCATTTCATTAGTTGATCAAAATTTCGTAAGTTTTATAGGTTTTTAGTTAGATTTTTTTGTAAAAAAAATATGAAGTTATATGATTTGCTAAATTTTGGAAAAAAGTGTCATTGAAAAATATTAAACAATTAAAACAACACAAATGAAGCATACATTTCTACAAAATTCAAGAACTAATCAAGCAAACTGAACCACATTTGGCATGTGGAGGTTTTAGGGAGCAAGAAACACTTCTAAGGTGGTTCAACACTCCTCCTACCTTTCTGAAGAGGGGACGGGTGAGGTCTGCCATAGAAATGAAACAGTTTTGTTAGAAATACTAAGAATTTTATAGTGAAAGGTAAATTCAACGGGGTCATTTAGAAGATCAATCAATGAACAGTTCTGCGATTGGACCCATGAACTTGCTCATAGTAAGAAAACGTGAATGTTTAAAGGTATTGATAACAAAACACATATTTTGGGCGGGACGAAGTTTGCCGGGTCAGCTAGTATTAATATAAATAACCCATACTATAATCTACAAGTCATCGATACATTGGAAGAAGGGCACTACTACAAGGAAAAATAGTGCCACTAGGATATCAGAACTCTTCAATTTTAATTAAGACTAGTTTTGAATTCAAGAAACTTTTCTTAAAAATAATGTCACTTGAAAGCTTCTCGTCTGATAGAGACATGTAATTTTCAACACACGAAAAATAAACTTAATCGAAATCAAAACACAAAAATACGTATTTTTTGTTCTGAAACAATACCTCTTGCATATTCTGAAAATGCACATTCGTCCCTTGCACAACAATTGATATCCTGTTTTGAGCGTTTAAAAACCATTTAGCAATTATCTTCATAGTTCTTTGAAATGATTCAGTGCATCTTAGACTATCATTATCGATGACATCCTTTCCCCATTGCAATAATGATGTGCCGAAATATGGTAATCCGGATTCGCATCAATATTTTGCTCGTCATTTCAACTTAATCGGCGTTACAGGATCATTATTACTGCCATTCTGATAATATGATGTGACTATTGGTGATCGTGTGAGGAACACTGCAGGTCGTAGATCTACGTTTAACAGGAAGGTATATGGTGTAAAAAAATGTATTAACTGAACTCGACCATTTCTTGCTAGATCGCGTCAATTGATTGGAAAAAAATTGGCGCATTTATTACAATCAAGAAAGATTTTTTTTAAACATCAAAAGAATTATAATTGAGTGACTCAGAAGAAAAGGGGTGTAAGTGACTTGATCGATTGCTCTTCATCAACTTTTTCCTTAGTTAATAACTCAACTGCAAAAACGTTCCAATTTGAGTTTGCTATAGAATCCGATAGATGAGGTTCTGACATATCTTCCACATATCTAGGTTATGTCCAAAAGGGAGAGCCAGGGGAGATAATCGCGTTAAATCCCACTTTCAGATTGACCTTATTTGTGCTCCAAAAATATATCCATTCAATTGCGAAAACAATCGTAGCTAGCGTCTGTCATTCTGTACAAGAGAAAAAGAAGAAGAAGCCGCACACTATAAATATCGCGTTCTGGTCAACCCTGGCTTCTATTTTGCTACCGTGTTGAATGAACGTGCATTTTCAGAATATGCAAAATAAGCAAGCATAGTGCAGAGATTATACTGACGCACAGAAACAAAGCAGAAAGGAAATGTTAACCAAACCGGGTATAAAATAAATCTAATTTCCAATAAAATACTGGTCTCGCTTCAGGTAGCGAGCAGCCAATATTTACATCAGGGTGCCAATGAAATTGGTCATCTCGAAATTCAAAAAGTTACCCCATAAAAAATATCACAGCCTCGGAAAAACACCCTATGCAATGTATCAGCTCAATCGGACTTAGGGGAGAGTGGCGCAAACCGGTCAAAGTTTGAGTCTTTTGAATATCGAAAAATCATCCAACGCCACCCCCCTCCCCCCCCCCCCCCCTTGGATGATTTTTCAAGGTAATCGCGGTTTTCGAAAAAAAAAAATTGATGCCAAATGTCCTAAAATTGCATAAAACGTCCATCTCTCTTATCTCTACAATCAAAAATATTATTTTTTTATTCAACTATTTTAAAAAAAATTAATTTTGATGTCGAAATGGTTGAACAATGTCAGTCATGTGAGTCACATTGTTTTGGATTTTTCCCGTGTAACCGTTTTAGCTTGTTTCTTGATTCTTCGAATATTCGAGCTGAGTTCTCATGTCATAATGCTCGCAATTCACTGTCTTCGATTTACATATCAATAGAATATTTACTTGCTTGCAATTCACTGTCTTCGATTTACATATCAATAGAATATCTACTAATATTAGAGCGCAAACTACGTTAAAGCCCTAACCATTTCTACGAACGCATTTCGCAACCAACTGGACTGAGTACATTATTTCCATTCTATTAAACTGTCGAATTCAATACATGCCTGAAACTTCCAACTAGATCAATATAAATCGACAAGCTGATAGATAAAAACATGAAACACTCAATCCATCAAAAGATAGGCAAGCAAGGGAGATAGTGTCAAAATCGCGCTCGCATTGTTAATGGTCTTTTCAAACCCTATTCCTACTTATTACACGCTGTCTAAACCGACCTATTCTTGCTCACTACTTTCCGTTCCTGTCGCCTCGTCGCGGGGTTCCATGGAATATGTTTATGACTATCGTTCCGAAGGCTATCTGTTCGTTTTATTCTCTCCCTCTATCAATGTCGAACAGTTCTTTCAAATGTATTGGATTCAAAAGCATCACAGATCGTTTGTTGAATAATTTATGATGCCTGTAATTGAAGTGCCAATAAAAACAATACACACAAACACAACCAAGGAGCCAACGCTGTGTCGAGAAGGGAATGAGATTGGGAAACGCTTAAATACTGAATAAGATATTGAACTGAAAAAGATTTTGTTCCATCCGGTGGCTCGGTCGTAATGTCAAAACTCAGCGATTATCGCTGACAAGATGCAATGAGCTCGAATCATTAAAACCACACGCATGTGTGGCATGGTTCAGTCTGATATAAATATAATCGAGAAGCATGAGCGTATGGTCATCGGCAGGGTATTACCATTTCATTGAGCTATTTTCCTCCTGGATATGAATATTCCAGACGGAAAGCCGATTGCATTTTATATATGCACGCACATGCAGCATTAGTTTCAAATCAATGAATTAATCCGTGAGGTAGAAAGAGACCTATGCCTGTGCAAACGGGTAAGACAGTCAGTGGAGATAAGACGGACATACGAATGATTTGTATAGTAACTTTTTTTTTTGACGTAGGACTACGTCTTTCATTTCTATACCGGGGTGTAAAATCAAAGTTTCGAAAACGAAAGCGTTACGCCGGAGACCGAGTTTTTGAGCGTTAATAGCTCCTAAACAACTGAACGAAATGGTATGATAAACTCTTCATTCGAAAGATAAAATGTCTACGCGTTATATACTTGTTACTTTTTGATCCAAAAACTTGTTTCAATAGTCTTAAAATTGCTTTCAAAACAGGCTATTGAAATCACCAATCGGTATATAAGCGAGCGGCGCTCGGAAATCCACTCAGTTCTAATTGAACAGCGATTGGAGCATGTTGTCGCTGTTGTGGTGAAGCTCTTCATTTATCATGAAAGCGCGGATGAACGGTGTCACCAAGAGCATGTTTGTGCTCCCTAGGCCAGAAGGGAATCTATCAGGAGGAGAGTGATGCCACAAACGGTTCCCTGGGAAGACATCGCTACACACACATACACGCGCGGCTATTAACAGGTGGTTATCGAGTTGGCATTAACCACTGGTGGGCTTCCAGTATCGAGGAAAATGTGGAAATATCTAATCGTTACTGAACATAATCTGCCAGCTCCTCTGGGAATTTTCAAAATATATTCATGTGAAAGAGTTTAATTGAATGTTTTCTATCCATGTAACACTGTGACCAAATACATTTGGTTTTGTGGTTTTTCAATCAATCGCAATTAACAGGATAGCTTCAGAAGATTATTCTTCCCCATCAGTAGGATATTTCCGTATCCAATATTGTATGCGCCCGCAATCGATTATTGCTCAGTCGCCGAAAGTTCCGAGCTCAGAGAGTTCATTCCCCTCTAGTTTGCCTTCCAAATTGCCATCGTAAACCACACCTTCTCTCGATTCAATCACACACAAAAAGCATACTTAAGCGATATTCTGGTGGTGAGACACATTCATTTCGTGAGGACATCGACAAGACAACATCGTTGCCTAACGTGCTGGAGGAGGTGGACGGCGAAGGATCGACATATACACGCGCAGAACTCTTTCCGTTAGGATGCCATTCAGCATCGAGAAAGTTCCGGAAAGATCTAATCATTGCTGGAAAATAATCTGCCAGTTCCTTTGGGAATTTTCAAAATATATTAATGTGAAAGAGATTAATTGAATGTTTTCTATCCATGTTACACTGTGACCAAATATGTTTCAATCAAGTGCTATTAACAGGTGGTTATCGAGTTGGCATTAACCACTGGTGGGCTTCCAGTATCGAGGAAAATGTGGAAATATCTAATCGTTACTGAAAATAATCTGCCAGTTCCTTTGGGAATTTTCAAAATATATTCATGTGAAAGAGTTTAATTGAATGTTTTCTATCCATGTAACATTGTGACCAAATATATTTCAATCAAGTGCTATTAACAGATGGTTATCGAGTTGGCATTAACCACTGGTGGGCTTCCAGTATCGAGGAAAATGTGGAAATAACTAATCGTTACTGAAAATAATCTGCCAGTTCCTCTGGGAATTTTCAAAATATATTCATGTGAAATAGTTTAATTGAATGTTTTCTATCCATGTAACACTGCGACCAAATATGTTTCAATCAAGTGCTATTAACAGATGGTTATCGAGTTAGCATTAACCACTGGTGGGCTTCCAGTATCGAGGAAAATGTGGAAATATCTAATCGTTACTGAAAAAAGCTGCCAGTTCCTCTGGGAATTTAAAATTACATTCATGTGAAAGAGTTTATTTTAATGTTTTCTATCCATGAAACACTGTGACCAAATACATTTGGTTTTGTGATTTTTCAATCAATCGCAATTAACAGGATAGCTTCTGAAGATTATTCTTCCCCATCAGTAGGATATTTCCGTATCCAATATTAGATGCATAAAACCTTGTGCCTCCAACGTAACGCTCTCGTTTTCGAAGTTCTCCAAATATTCATTCATTCAGAATGAATTCAGATTCAACTTCAAACAAATGATCTCTAAATCAACGATAGTCCTACGTCACCCTTGCGGTTATACCATAGATATAACCCACTTCCTGTTTTTTCAACTAGCAATAATCTCACCTCTGATGTACCTCATTGGTTACGATATCGCCACTGCGCAAAGCATTTAGTAGCATGTTGGATTTCATATTTCTGCCGAAATTGATTCCGCATGCGTACGTAGATTTTGGGACTTCAAAATTAGGCATTGTGGTTTTTTTCTAAAATTTAATTCACTGGTGGTTATATCCCGGTATATAAGACAGCATCAAAATGATTTTTGGTATGTACCAAAAATTAAACTCATTAGTAAGTGTAAAAATTAAATTATTAAAATAATTGTGCAGGTGGGGTGAAATAAACCATCTGCACCCAAACTAAGGTTGGCAGAAAAGATTCTTTAACATTAAATGCACATTTTTAAAGAGTATTAAAATATTTGTATGTATGGAGCAGACTTCTTATTCCCTCAGACTGAATGTCAGCTTGGAATTGTACCCAAAAGGAAATCCTTGGCTGGATTGTAAGGCTGTTCCACACAACCACGCTATACATATAACCGCTGGTGCTATTATACCAATGAACGAGAATATTACACCACATTTTAATTAATTTGGATCTTATGAGTATACCTGGAGGAGAGCTTTTTATGCTGTGAGTAAAACGGAGAGCGTAACAAACTGTTTTCTACCTTCGATGCGATGCGCTTGAGTAAATGTTTTTAAGCTCATTTAATTCAATTTATAGGATGTCAAAAAATGTGCTAAATATTTATTCTCGGTATTTTTGGGTATTTTAGGGATTTATTTTGCAATCAAACCGCCAAATGTATACTTCCCAGCAGCTGATTGCAGCCGAAGCAAAATGGTTTATGCTGCTGAAAAGCACGACATCACTTCTTGAATGATTAACATGTTTTATCGACATTTAACGGACATTCGAAATAATTTTCCTTGGTTGAATAAAATCGATGAAGTAGTACGCATTGTATACGCGACACTTTTTATGGAATATTTGACCGATTAATTAGAAAAAACAGTGTATTGAAATGCAAGAAACTGCATTTAAGCATGAGTTTCCAAAGAGAATGCTCCCGTGTCCGAGTGGTTAGCGTCACACCTAACATGCCGGGGGTTCGGGTTCAATTCCCGTACTGGTTGGGGGAATTTTTCGTGTGAATTGCATTCAAGGCGTGTTATTTGGCATATAAATCTCAACTAAGTACTAATTCAGCGAAGATTAAATCTGTGATCTGTCATGATTTTTCAAATTTAAATTCGTAGAGTATCTTCAAAAATCATACACATGTGTCAGAGTTTAATATTTCTGGAAGTAAATTTAGATAAAATCATTAGAGTTCCAGGCGAATTTTACTTTATTGTCGCTAAACCATTAAAAACGGATTCATTCTAGTGATTCTTTGATTTGTCCGATAGAGAGATGTGTGTGCTACCCGTACCCAGCTGGCGGCACACATATCATACAGGATCCTTCGGGTTCAATTCTAGTGGTGGCCGAAATATATTGCAACTGGTACACGCTAAATTTGATTAGTACACAATATCTTCATCAACTTCAAATGGAAATATCTAATGGCCGAACTTTCAGCAAATCTAAAATAAATCAATTCACAATGGAAAAGTAGGCCGCCTAGATAAAGCACTTCACAGCTCTCAAAACTCCTGTCACAATGGATTCGCGTGACCAAAAGCGATCTTCTTCGGAGCAGCCAGAACCCATTGCAGAAAAACGGGCACGTGTCGGGACACCTACGGAGAGCCCCTACCCTCATGAAGATGATTCGGTGATCTATGTGGGCATGGTCGAGCCCCCAGTTATAGATCTCACAGAAGACAGCGCATCGGATGTGTCGTCGTATAATATAGAAATTCTCATGACTCCACCAGCAGCAGATGATTCGGATTCAAAAAATGCAAGTTTTTTCACTCGTAATGATGACGAGAATAATGTGGAAAAAGAAGAAGATGAAGATGAAGTGGTGGAAGATGATATGGGGAAAGCGGACGACGAGAAGAAAAATTCATAAGCTGTGTAGATCCCGAAAACTGCTTCGATATGAAACGAGATTCGTCTATCAATCAGCATATATTTTGTATATTCTCTTAGACAAAATCATATATATTTAATAATAATTTTTAAAACATGAAAATCTTTCTTCTCAAAAGCCTGTTTAGCAAGTCCACAACGAACGTTCCTGTTTTGAAAATGGGTAGCAGGAGATTGTCCTGAATTGTACAATCCAAAACCTAACGAAGACGGGATGGGAAACAGCTCTCCTCAACTCTCATCCAAATAGATATAAACGATTCAAAAAAGTATCGAATTGTTTCAAAATCCTTTGTTTTCTCAAACGCCCAAGAAGTTGTTCCAGGAAAGAAATTTAGCTCAAATTAAGAAATAATTAACGAAATCGAGGTCTATTTTTAACTTTCTTTGATGGAAAATTTCTCGACCAGAACGAGAATCGGACCCAAAACAATATAATGTGTGACGCTAACTACACTCTGTCCAACATCTATAAGACCACCCTGATTCTATTTCGTTGCAACACAAACAGTTAGAATTTCAACAAGATACATTCATACATTGTTGTTTGCTCGGAATAAAGTATATTTAACGCCAATTTCGTTCAAAAGAGTTGTTTTTTTATTTATTTTGCTTAAATATGATAATTTCATTTTTTTCTAGTTTCTATAAGACCACTTCAAAATTGTATTGTCAATGAAAAATTCAAAACGATCGGCTGCTTTACATGTCAATAACTGGTAACCTTGCCAATTCGACTAATAACCTTGAAAATTCGTGTTGGAATACTGTTTACCAAATTGTGCTGAACGGATTTCTCGATATTTTTCCATTTTTCCGAAATTGCGACATTGAGCTTTTCAATCGTGGTGTACCGTTTTCCCTTAGTGTAGATTCTACGTACAAGGATCCCCCCCTAAGATTTTCAACAGGATTCAAGTCTAGAGGGCGAGCCGGCCAGTCCAAAAAATTAAGTTTTTGGTCCTAAATCCATTGTTTAGTTTTCTTGCTGGTATGAATAGTAGCATTGTTTTGCTGGAATGTGATTTTTTTGTGACGATATCCGCGCAAAAACGGTAGAAGAGAGGATTCCAGAACATGTGTGTAATCCTTGAATGATGTGAAAGCTATCTTGAGCTTTCCGGTTGCACAGAATCCCGCCCAAACCATGCACGAGCCTCCACTAAAATTCCTGGTTGAAAAATACTGTTCCTTCTTCCGTAAATCACGCCAGTACCCGTTGAAACCATGAGGACCATACAAATTAAACTTTTGTTCGTCAGTGAAAATAATCTATACATTGAAGAATTTTCCGTTATGGGATATAGCAAAATGTATTCTTTTGTAAACATTCCTTGTCACAACATACCATGTCCCACTATCGGTTCATGTAAGCTTTGGAAAAACTCTGACGTCTTCCGACGTGAGATGGTTTAAGATGAGGAGTTTTAACCTTTTAAGCCCTCTTTATGTGAGGATATTTAACTAAAATTTGTATTCGAACCTGTTCTAGCTATTTCCCGCTTATCCTGGTCAGAGAGCATCGATCTTAGCTTTATAGCTCTCTCCTTCTTATCGTGTACTTGAGGATTCGCCAAATAATTGGGCCCCACTTGATGGGATCGTCCAATCCGACGAGAAATTTCTCTGATACCAATATTTTATTGGTGAAATGAATCGATTAGACTTTTTTCTCTCTCCGTGAGGACTTTTCCCTTCGGCATTTTCCAGATTTAATTGATCAAAACAACTAAAACAACGGAAAATGTAACTGGTCTTATGGAAACTTGACAGATGAAAATACGAAAACATTCGTTTACACTCAGCGCTTGCACACACACATATGAAAATCATGCAGTGTATGGTAGTCACCAGTACCTACACACTAGAATGTAAATAGATGCATTGTTTATTTACAATGACACAAAACAGCAAGATCATCACCTGGTCTTATAAAAGTTGGACAGAGTGTACTCGGCCACGGGAGCACCGTTCTGATGTTTTTATACATATGATACAATGTCTTGTACAAACCGTTTTTTTTTTCGGCGCTTTTTCAAATATTAAGGCTTTAAACTTCATACGACTCAATTGAACCGAAAATATCCAAATATTATAAAGATCAGATACTTAATGTACCATGAAAATACTAAGTGTACGAATTGAAATTGTCCAGTTTATCCGATAAAAAAAACCTTATTACTAGGAGAACCTTGAAATATATTTATTCGAAGTAATCACTGTTTGATTGCACACATTTCTACACCTTGAGGTGCCAGGTCTGGAGAATACTACGGATGCGATAACGTTTCCAATTTCGGTTTTTTATTCCCATCAATGCAAAGTTTCAATATTCCATCTGGTGTCGGTAGCAATATGTGTCACTACAAGAGATCAAACTAATGGTCACAGTGGTTTAAGGCTCCTACAGAAGAAGCGATCTGTATTCACCGTTCAATCCAGTTTCAGTAGCTCATGGTATATCATACCCTCCAGGTCTTATCGCAAACAGAGCATCGTCTTTCGGTCGAAATTATTTAGCTTTGCGATGGATTGGCCGGCTTCACCAGGAGTCATGATTTTTTGCGCTTAGAGTTAAAAAAAATATCGTATACCGCAAAAATCTCTTTATTTGGGATGAAACTCGACCATTTTCTGATAGGTCGCAAAGATGTTTGCATTTATTGATTGGAAATAGTTTCACGCATCTATTACGATAAAGAATATAATGTATATTTTTTAAACAAACTATTGAATAATTGTCGAACGCATTAAATCCCATATTTTGATTGATTCAATTTTGTTCCCAAAGCCGTCTAAAGCGAGTGTAGTAGCACCAAAGCCCAATTCAAATATATTCTCACCATTGCGAAAACAACCGTAGCTTCAGGCATCATTCTATCCAAGCGAAGAAAAGACAAAGAAGCGGCTTAATAAATACGAGGTCTATTCAAAAAGTAGTGCGACTTTCGAATTTACGCAGGTTACGTATATTCGATTCTAGATTTTTTGTGGCATTATGTTGGTACTCATGTCTCTCACTAAGTAAAAAGCTAAGATGAACCAAAACACGTGTAAGAAAAGCAGTTGTCAAAAATTAACTGAACATTAAAAACAGCCGTACTTGTCAGCATAAGTGAGAGACATGAGTACCAACATAATGGGCCTGATCACGAACGTCACTTCACGGTGAAAACGAAGTGAATTGTATACAACGTTATTACGGCTGCCACCGTGTGTGTAGAATCCGGAAGAGTTCATACGTCGTGACAACTTTGATGAACTCGGTATTATTATGAATATAACGATACTGTCACGTCACGGGGAAAAACAAGTATATTTGTCACTTGTGTTATAGATGGTGAAAGCTAGTCACGCGGAATGGAGTAAGCTTAATTTCGGATTTATTTAGCTTTTTTGCTAAGATTTTGAATCGTGTCTTGCTTTTTAAGAAAGAAAAGATAAACAAACAGCAATTTACCCGCTTGGTGGCATTTTTAGAACGAAATCCTCACGTATCCAGAGGACGTAAATTTGTTTATTTGGATTTGATAAATGCGCTATGGGATGTAATTGAGGACTAAAAATGTAGCTCCCGTAGACCGATTGAAACATGGCGAAAGGTCAAATTTCGATTGTCCTAAATGAATAGAATTTTTTTGTTTCTATTTGAAGGATTAGACTAAGAGAGAGTTGCAACCCCATAAAATGGCAATGGAGGCCACTGGCCCAAAACGATCATTATGATTTATTATGTATAATATTGATTTGTTGATATTTTTAATATAAAATAATAATTGTAATGTTTTTCCAACATTGCAGAGCTGGTTTTTGTAATTCAAACATTCGCAATTGGTGGACAAGACGTAATTGTTTTTACGTAATAGATATTTTCAACGATATTGTTTTGAAGACATACTTTGAATGAAAGAATATTTAAGTTTCAAATAAGGAAAAAAAGTAATTCATCATTGCATAGCTTTTAAATTAATAATTTTTAAATTATTCTCTAGTTCTTTTTTCATAATTTTGATATCCGTCTAAAGAAAATCTGAATCATTTTCAGCTTTTTGACAAATTCCTTGAAACGCATCAGATGTTTCATATGAAAATTATGCTTCTGACCGATACTACTGACCAGTTTCTGTTTAAATAATTATATCAAACCTCATGTCCCGTATATCAAATTACACGAGAATGGGAAGGATAATAAGATTAAACTTCAGGATCCCATATGGGAGTAGCTTAGAATATACTGATCATGAGATAGATAAATTCGGGTTTATTCTGAGATATAGAAGATATTATTATTTATAAAAGTTGTAGAAACGGTTCTTAAAAAATGATTTTAACGTTGACCTATACTAAGTACTTCTCGCTATTCAAACGAATAAGACAAAGCTGAGTACAAGAGTATGCGAGATTATTAAGCTCATGATAGTCATGCTTTATCTCTAGAGTAATTTATAGAAAGTGGAAATAAAATTACATTCCATATGTTCAACAACTACATGATTCAAGAGCAACCAAGTATTCCTCCTCATCGTAGAACCAGCGTTTGATTCAGCAAACTAACGCACCAAGCAAATGATGCATGGAATGAGTCCGAATAGTTGGCATTGAAATACCGAATCATCGAGGTATAATCGCAAACTTGTCATTCAAAAACATACGTTCAATTAAATGGAATATTATCTCATACACTTATTAATTTTACTTACATAAAGTTCAAACGTCTGAAATTATGCAACCGACATATCGTTCAAACGCCCGAAACTATGCCACTGACACGTCTCTTATAAACGGCAATGAACTCTTTCACTTCACGCAGTTTATTTTTACACGCAACTGTCCGTGACAATGATGATAGACACAAAAAGATTAAGTGAGTGTAAGTGACGTGAAAGCGTTTGTGACAGTGATGTTCGTGATCAGGCCCAATGTCACAAAAAAATCTTGAATCGAATATACGTAACCAGCGACAATTCGAAAGTCGCGATACTAGCTCCAATCCATAGCTTGCTGCAGTGCAGCATACATGGATTAACAATTTCAGGTACGAGAGGTTTGTATTTGTTAAGATGTGTACCTCGATAATTAGAAAATGAATGTAGTGCTAGACGATACCCTCTCTGTAATTTTGCTGTTTAGTATTTTTAGGTGTTATTGGTACTTACTCAAAGTTAAAACAGATATAACTAAATTAATAACCACCAGTAAATATTTTTTCTTCGGCTTCATTGATTTTCAATAGCCTCCTCAAAACAAAATTATTGATTCACGGTTTGTAAGATCGTATGCTCGAGTATAATCATAGAAAAATCATAGGTCATATTAATAAATATTCAATGATAAATTATTCTAGATAAAAAATTCTAAATAAAAAAAAAGTTTACTAAATAATTGATAGGTAATACTTTATTTTCTGTAAAGTCTCATCAATCAATATCGTTGATTTTTTTAAGGAAATTGTCATTTATGAACACACAAAACATTCATTTTCTATGCTATACACCCAAGATGATTATTATTTTCCTCAATTACCTAGAAGTACAAGAACTAGAGATGAAACGGATATCCAGTAACTATCTGATATCCGGCCTATCCGGTCAGATAACGGATAATGGCCGGATGCCGGATATTAGGAAAAAATATCAATAGAATCTTTTTTTAAATTAGGTTAATATTAGCTCATATTATTAATTCATTAACACTATTACATTTATTATGGGGTTCTCCGTAGCCACATTGGTTGCGCGTTCACTTAATAAGCTATCGATCGTGAGTTCAAAACTCAAGGCCCTCATTAATCATCTTTGTGTTGTTACAGAATAACTACGTCCACGCATCAATCATGAGCAGTGATGGTAAAAAATCACATTCAACGATCAATGAATAGGTATATCCCTCTAGTTGGATGTTTTTAAATCACCCCCAGCAGGCGATGCTCTTTTATCCTTCATATGTACACAGAGAGAATACTTGGAACGGTGAGCTACCAAGATCTCAAAAAAGCAATATGAAAGAGGAATCCTCACTGCAAGCACTCTCGGAGCATTACTTCTACTACTCAAGGTTTGTCGTGAGTGCAAGCCACAAACGATTAATCCCATCCCATAGAGCGGATGATGAGTTCTTGATCGGAAAGTGTACAAGAGACGATCAACTGAAATCTCACGACACTCGTCGAGGGATTTTTAATTCTCTATTGCACTGTCCGCAGTGAGTGGCTGACTCAGTCTCGTGTCGATTTTATTTTGTTGTCGTCTCCCGCCCGATAAACAGCAGACGGGTATTGGATGCAATTGAATAATTTTATTACCAGCAGATTTGGGCGAATCTCATCCCGCCCAAAATCGTTTTTTAGATTTCAATAATTCTGACCATTCACATTTCTCTTCAAATATTTTTTCTAATAATAATTCAATTGGTGATTTCTCGAAACACTTCGAATTCAATGGAATTTAAGATCCTTTTTTATTTTGTAGATAAAACGGATCACACATTTGATTAATTCAATTCTGTGTGGTTACGTTGCAAATAAATGTAATGAATTAGTATGGACGTATGTTAGTCATATATCGTGGACTTCCGACATATGTGGCAGTAGATTTATCGAACGACTAATGTTTTTTTATATCCCTTCAAACTTGTTGCATCCCTCAAGTGTACATACTGCTTTGACCGCAGTTTTACATGGTTGAATCTGGTTAATTTCAGGTATTCAGTCTTCATATTGTCGAATGAATACTGTAGGAACAATAGGTATCGCAGAAATTGATTATCAACATCCTACCTAATCATCAAACGGTATGCGAAGAATTTAAGTGAACTGACGGCATTGGAATATATGCTTTGTGAGGACCACACAATTATTATCAGAGCGGATAAACGTCCGGCTGGAAGTCATGAATATCAATTTAA
The DNA here is from genome assembly GCF_029784135.1 of Toxorhynchites rutilus septentrionalis. Taxonomy (NCBI): domain Eukaryota; kingdom Metazoa; phylum Arthropoda; class Insecta; order Diptera; family Culicidae; genus Toxorhynchites; species Toxorhynchites rutilus. The sequence continues at coordinate 82,420,409 of NC_073746.1, forward strand.
TGTTCCCAAGATAAATTTATCCTTTGAAGGCTTCCTAAAGATGATCAGATGGAATATATTCCAATGTCGTCTGGAATAACCGAACCAACACCTTATGATCGTGATGTTGTTTTTGCTATTGTTCTGATGTTTCATAACACGGCACTCTATTGATTATTCGCCGAAAATGGATAAAAAAATATCCTTGAGGTTAGCCTACGGTATTAGTAGCAGTGCAATATGTTGCCAGTCTCAGGATAAGAAAACATTTTAAAATGAAGCTTGATTTTTTGAATGAATCAGTAGTAAAACAAAACATAAAAAAAATCTCAGCTTTGTGATAGCAGATAATCATTACCCATTTGAGTTGTATGAGTATTCCCCCCACAAACTGTAGATAGTCTATCTGTATACAAATTATGTAGAGTTCCACAATCCTAAAATTTTATGAGTAAACACTTACACAAAAAACACATGTTGACATATTTGCGCTAATTTATGTTTTTGATTAATTAAAGGTAATTAAGGTCTTTTCTAGCCACAAGTTTACTCGGGCCCGAAATGAGTGTTCTGTATTTGTGCTGGCGGAAAAATATATCTCGCAAGACCACGTGTTCGATATCGTAATAGCCTTGGCCAATAACTCATTTACATTAACTCATAAAATTAGTGATTTGATGAGGATTATTGTTTGTAGTCTTTGTAGATGAATTTAAAAACCATCTGAGAAATCCTCTGTGGAACATTAAACATTAAAGTCGTCCTATCTGCTGTAGCGCATTTTTTCCTCGCACAGTTTCATCGAAGTAAACGCGCTCGGAGAGGAAAATTGAACGCCCGGACGAGAGAGCGAGAATCGTAAAGCGTACGTCATAGAGATTCTCATTCCCATGGAGCAAATTCTTGTTAGGAGTTGTAAACAGAACGAGGAAGGAGAGTAACTCAATTATTCGAACTAGTTTCAGTCTAGCAATGTTTTGGTCAACTCAGAGTTACCGAGAGAAAATTATTTGGTTATGATGGGAGAGGATTAATAGTTAGTCGCAGTTTGCACAGATTACGATCGTAAATCGCATCATGCTCCCTTTGTTTTCCATCCTTGATCATGAGCGATGGAGATCGATCCACGGTCGAAATAAGATTTCTTTGCTGTCTCTTTTGCTTCGTTCAATTTGATTTGTGGTGAAGTAATTGATTACTGTTCTCTGCATATTTAAATTCGTAGTACATACTCTTATTCGAATAGTATTTAAATTATTTACAAAATTTTTATGATTGTAATAGAAAATCCTTAACAGAAACAAAATCTGTTCAGTATTCCTTGCAGAAAACTTGATTGGGGAATATTCATTCCACACAGAAAATTTAATCTTAGTTCATTATGTAAAAATGCGTTTATTGTTTTCTTCATGCGCACATGCAGTTTCTCCCAGTCAGAGACGAACCAGCCTACGGCTGAAAGTCTCTTAAATACAGACAAAAAAAAGTTTCTCCCTTGTGGATGCGATCTGGCGTAGTGGCAACATCCATACCTCTCACGCAGAGATCACGAGTTCAATTCTCACTCCCGACATTCTTCCAAAAATGGAAGTAAAAGTGACGAACCAGCCGAAATGTGTTGAAAGTCACTATAATTAGGAAAAAAAATGTTTCTCCCAGTTTCGTATTTGCAAATAAATAGTCGCCTTGAAGCTAGTCGAATATACGGTATCTGGTATCCGGCCAAACTTCTATCCGTTTAATCACTAATGAGATCTATCTATCGGGAATACCGGCCCTTATTATGTAAATCGAATCGAACGTTTAATTCGATCCCTGCAATTATCACACCGAACAGATTTTCGTATTTTGTAAATCGATTGAATCTTATCGAATCGAGTTCTTTCTCGAACGTCATGTTTTGCGAATTGTATATTTTTGAACGTTGTCGAAATATTTCCCCAAGCAAAATACAGTAAGTTACCTCTAATTCGACATCTAGCCAATTGGACAGACCTGTAATGCGACACGAATAATTGAATGTTTTTGTAAACATCGTGTTTGGGCCCAAATTATGGCCCCAAATTTGCCGCCACCAGACTGTACCACTGTCGTCATGAATGTCCAATTACAGGTCACAATCGCCTCTCATGCGACACTGAGCGATCCCTTTGTATGTCGAATTAGAGGTAACTTATTGTATCAGGACACAAACAAACAATAATGCCGACAGCTTTCACTCGATTGTATTTATAACTGTTCAACTGTTCAACTAGAATTACATAGTAGGGCCCAACATTCAATTTAAGAAACTTATAATTTCACATTCATCACTGTTGTTCTATTCATGATTATATTTCGTGAAAGAAATCAGTACAATTAATTCACATTATTCATCATAATTCTAATATAAAAATAACAATACTTCAATTAAATTATTCCTAGTGACAATTTTTTGCTTTATTACAAGTTACGGACGAACAACTGGATGTGTTAAAATAAAATAACTAACAATCTGAAAAAAAAATATTAAAAAGGAAATTTTAATAAAGAAATATCTACTCTTACAACTAATATGTTTCATTGAGGTTATCATAAACACCTTATAAAATGATCACGGCAAAAGGTGGAGCGATATTTAACACGATGAGCCCCGGATTGTTCTTGCTGTGCTTTTCATGCATTCCGCACCAAGAGTATTTGCACAATATTAGTGTCAGTCCCCGCTCCCAAAGATATTTGTCTTAAAATAAGAAAATAGTCAAAAATTCAACTAGAAAGTAGGCACATATTATAAAACATCAGAAAACTAACCATGTTCTTGTTTATTTTCTTATTTAGTGACTGTAAGTCCCAGTGATTTGGGTTTTTTCTAACGAAAAGCTCAAAGTCAGTCAGGACTGACATGGGCCTGAACGTGTCCATTGCTTTTGCTTTTGGAGGTGACACTATCCTAGACTAGCTGGCGGGCGCCTAGGAATACCTACGCGGGCGACCGGTAGACCGCGGACTACCGTTTGGCCATCCCTGGTATAGATCCTATCATAGGCGAGCACAATTCACCGTTCGGCCTTTCTGTTGCCGTTCTGCGAAAACGGTAACGGTATTGAATTAAAGAGACTTTAAACTCTGAGAGTTCATTCGTCTCTTAATCTGCGAAAAGCGCTACGTAATATAATTTGTAGTTTATACGATAGGATACTATAGCGATGGTATGTAATTTTGTTGAGAGATACTGAGAAACATGTTGGATATTCAAAAGGTTCAGTGTTTCCGCTCTAGACAGTGATCAATCAACAGTACATGTTGATGTTGAGGCTCAGATTCTGAGTGTGTCAGATTTTGAACATACAGCAATTTGGAAGACAAGAGTAGTCTAAAAAGAAGTCTATTCAGGGCACAGTTTCGTCATATACGTCAACATAAATGTGTTTTCATTTTCAAAGTGTACGTAGAAGCATAGTTTTCCGCACTCCACGGTGAACTCAAGCAGTTGACATACCTTAAGGAGCTCGAAACGTCTCACAAGGCTGCAGCTGTTGTTGCAAAAAGGGAGTTCTTAGGACAGTTGTGATGTTAAAGTGAAGAACTTGTTTGTTTATCTGTCCTCCATACCAGACTATCATCTGATTAAAAAAAAAGCGAAGATGATCCAATGAAGAAACGAAATGTACCTCCATGGACTTCTGAATACTAGTTTTCTGAAGAATTTGCCCATAAACGAAGGTCCCCTGGTAAGTAATGAATGATTGAGGGAAACAAATACGGCCCTTACATAGACAACTCTAATCAGCAAGCATGCATCTTCGAACCCTGCAACCTTGTTTAGCTCAATTATTAATGATTCCCGCAGAAAACAACGTCAAAAGGTTAATTAACTGTCATGCTTCTTCTCATACGAAAAATGTTTCCGCTCTCTTACCTCATTAGAAACAAATGCAATAATCGTTACGATATGCCGTGTGTACAACAAATCAGTCAGTACGCAAACGCGGTTGCTCTCGCAACACACTATCTCTCCGAATTAGTCTTCCTAATGAACAACCGAAGGCATTCCCGGCGTTCAAACGCGCCCGTGTCGCTGGCCTTTTTGTCTTCAGAGCGTTGAAAGAAAACCATTTATCATCGGCACTTCGTTCGAACCCAGCCGCATACCCATAACGATTGCTAGGCTTCATCAAATAAATTATCGAGCTCTTATTGCTAAATAGGTAAGACAATGGTCTAATAAATTGGTGAACTCGCACGCGCTCTGTTACGTCTCGCATACATCGCGAGCTGGGTCGCGAGTGGCCTTCAACCGTTCGGTTGGAGACTTGGACAAAGGCCCCAGCCAAGGAGCATCGATGCTTTCGCCGCATGTCCCAGACGATTGTGCGTGAACAATCGTTTGATTTATCTGAGGCAATTAATTTAACATATGTTTTTATTAATAGTGCCGATTACGCTAGCAAATACACCCAGCGCGCGTCGTGAAACTCAGTATCGATGTAGCTGTCAAAACAAACAATGCTCACTGTCTTCTTCCCCTGCCCTTCTTCCCATGATGGGCAGACCAGCCACGACTACGGCACACAGTATTCCATATGTTTCCTCTGCTTCCTCAGCCCACCTTGGCCCGAGGATCTGATTCTTCCGGCTGTTTAATGCGGGAGAAACCACCAGGCGTCGGAAGCTTCGACGCCAACCGAATATAATTACTCCCGCCCGGGTCGAGCGAAGTGTCGATTTCTACGATTAAATATAGCATCTCTAGGTTTGGATATGCGGAAAACCATAATAATCACGGTTGGATTCGTAGCATCCCACAAACAGATGGGTCATAGCGTGTAAGAAGAGGAACGAAGAAGCCACGTTGCATAATTCACGATCCATTGCAAGCCAAACACGCATTGATGATTTACGCGTCAGCCGGAGGCGCCGAGGGTAGAATTACAACGAATCGGTACGCATAAAATTCGAACCTTCCGCCAGCATTAAGCCTCTGCGACACGATTTTTTGACTATCGAATTTTACCGCGAGCACGCACGTGATGATCATTCAGATCCAATTTCGCTGTCATGTAATTCGTTTTCAAAGAAAACGATGACGCCGGCGTCACAACGCTCCCGGCGGCGCAAGGCAAGACGGACGAAAACGATGACAACGACTTGGTGAAAATCTAATCTTTTTAGCTATGCGCGCTATACATGCAGATTATGAACCGATGAGCGGCAGTAATCTTTGCAATGCCACCCCGAGGAGGACGCGAAAGGCTCATAAGAAGCATCAAGAGAGCGACATTTACGCATTATCGTTAATTGTCATGCAGCTTTGATTCATCGCGATTATTGTAGCGACAACGGTGACGACTCCGCCACAGAACCGCGATCTACATCAACCGTTGGTGGTGGGGATGGCGCCCTTTAGGAATTGCAGAATGCGGAAAATTTGCACCACGTATGGGGACAACACACGGGTGCGCACATAGTCAGTCAAAATGTTTGTGTTTGGCGACGGGTAATTATTCATTTTGATGGATTGGCCGATTTCACTCCGGGTGAGAGATATACATACGGAGGCACATTACGTGAAAAAGATTAATGTTCAGAATTTGGACCCGACAGGGCGCGTCGGTCCTGTGAAATCAAGACTGCGAGGTATTGCTCCGGACATGAAAATTATTTTCAGGTAGTAAAAAATGATAATCGGTAATAGTTGCGAAAAAATTGCCAACCACAGCCCTTTCATATAATTGATGGAACTATACAAACTGGATGTAAGATCATTATTTTCGCTGAGAACGTACGGATCGATATTCAATCACCGAGTGGTTATCGTCTCACATTATCATGCCCGGGGTTCGGGTTCGATTCCCGTTCTGGTCGGGGGATTTTTTGTCAAAGAAATTTCTTTCGACTTGCACTGTGATTACGCGTGTTCTAGAGCTTGCCACTCCAGAATACTTTCAAGACGTGTTATCCGGCATAGAAATCTCAACTAGGTACTACTAACAAAAATGACGCAAGTAATACCTATGTTGAGAAGGCAAGCCATTCTCAATAGATTCGAGATAAAAATTTGAAAAAAAAAACTGAAAGTGCATCTTACTGTGGTGTAACGAGAAATATTATCAAAAATTCATTTAAAACTTTATTACTAAAAAAATTTAAATACACCTATCCCTCGAATTACACTGAAGATATGTTCCAGATAAAAGCGTATAGAATGAAATCTTAGATTTTGCTATGTAAAACTGTGTAAAACGAAATGAACTCTCAATATATACTCAATTAAAGCCTTTATTTAAGTAAAACAATTATAAAAATCTACTTATGAAATTCATTATAGTTTCTGGATACAAATAAACAAAGAATTCTTCAAGAAACTAAATTGCAAGTTTTTTTTCGCTATCATCACTTTTAGGAACTACCAGTATTTTTATTCTGATTAGTATAAAGTCATCCTTATCACTTGAGCATTCCTTATGTGATTCTGGTTCAACAGTCGACGAATTCGGGAAGATCTCGAATTCGACTTCAGACTTAGTGATAAAAGATTCAATTAACAGCTGCGTAGATTTGTTTTGTTTTATTTATCCTTAAATTTATTTAAGAGATTTCCAGCCGAAAGCCGAAAAATATAACTTTCCTTTACTTTTTATTCTTGTCTTGGCATTCTAACATCTTGAAGAATTGACACAAATTACACATCAAGACTCCAAAAGTGATAGCAAATTGATAACTTGCCAGTTCTGGAACATAAAATCGCACTCGTAGTCAAAACTATGATACTATGCTACTTGCTTACATATATACATTTTTCAAGTTTTTCAAAATTTGTTATTTCATAAACCGTGTAAAAGCGAAATCGTGTAAAACAGGTACCGTGTAAATAGGGGGATAGGTGTATTGAAATTTTTGATATATTTTTTTTTGGATTCAGAGATTCAGTACTATTCTAATTCATGTTTAAATCTGTTTCTACACATTTTATAGATATGTGTGTTTTTATTCTTAATTTTATCAGTGTTGCGCGATACAAACAAAACTATATTCTCAAATTTTGATTTTTTTTATCAATTTTAAGACCTAGTATGGGAGGTGGGGGTAAAACGGACATGTTAAGAAAAACTTCATATATCATACTCATGTTTCCCAAAACTTTGATGCAGTTTCTTGCAATTCAATATACTGTTTTTACTAAAAAGTTTTTACTAAAACTCTTTTAACAAAAAAGAGTTTTAGTAAAAACTGAGATCAAAACAGACCGAAAGTTACAATATTTTGTTCGATGCGGGAAATATGGACATATAGTGGTGGTAATATGGCAGGTTTGTAATATATGAAGCATACAGGTTTATCGATCGCGAGAGGAATTTTAATTTTATTCAACCAAGGTCTGAATTCATCACGAATGTCCGTTAAATGATGAAAAAATTGAATTAATCCACCTAGAAGTGATATCGTGCTTTTCAGCAGTATGAACGGACAGACCCTCAACTATTTTGCTATTGGTTCCAGTCAGCTTCTAAACTGTCCACATTTGGCGATTTGATTTCTATTTATAGACGCAGGGCATTCCTTAAGAAAATCTCACTCCTACTGTTAACGGTCCGTTTTTCCCTACCAGTACAATTATTTCAATAATTTAAATTTTCCACTCAAAAAATTAATTTACTTTTCCGTGCATACCTAATATCGCTTCTCTGTTAACTCACAAACTCGAAATATAACCATCAGCGAATTGAATTTTGTAATTAAGCCACTCAAAATGCTTAATATCGAAGCAGCTAAAATTACATCGCCACGCGGAATCATGTATGATTTTTGGTTTTTGTTTCCCTTTTCTACTTTTGATAAGTATTCATTGCCATATGGTGGCTTAAATATTATAGAATAACATGTAGAACGTGTTCTCATCAACAGAAATCTGAAATTCAAATTGTAACTATACAAATCAACCACCTGTCCATATTACCTTTCTGTCTGTCTGATTCCTATGGACTCGGAAACTACTGAACCGATTGACATGAAAATTGGTATGTAGGGGTTTTTGGGGTCGGGGAAGGTTCTTATGATAGTTCGAGACCTCTCCCCCCTTTCTAAGGTGGGACTGCCGTACAAATTAAACACAAATTTCTGCATTACTCGGCAATTAATCAAACAAACGAAACCAAAGTTGGCATATGAAGGTTTTAAGGTGCAATAAATGTTTATATGGTAGTTAGACACTCCTCCCCTCTCTCTTAGGGTGGCTGCCATACAAATAAAACACAAACTTCTGCATAACTCGAGAAATAATCAAGCAAATTGAGCCAAATTTGGGTACGAGAAATGTTTCTACTATGGTATGACACCCCTCTCTCCTCTGGAATGGAGAGGGGGTCCCAGTAAGAAAACGTGGATGTGATAACGAAAAATAAATTTTGGGCGAGACGAAGTTTGCCGGGTCATATAAAAAAATAAATAAATATAAACTAAACCTGCAATGGGTCTCAAAATTCTAAAAAAAAATTCCAATATTTTAAGAATTTTTTAGTACTTATATTTTTGATGAAATTTTTTTTAATAATATTTCTCGATACATAATACACTTTCAGTATTTTTTTCAAATTTTTATCTCGAAGCTATCGAGAATGGCGTGGAAAACATTGAAAAGTACGTTTTTCACCATAGACCCTATGTTGAACCTCTTCTTCTTCTTCTTGAATGGCGTTAACGTTCCCTGTAGAACTTTTGCCGTCTCAACGTATGCGTTAACTAGCGTCATTTTATTAATACTTAGTTGAGATTTCTTGAGCCAAATAACACGCCTTGAATGTATTCCGAGGGGCAAGCTCTAGAATACGCGTGACCACAGTGCAAGTCGAAGGAAATTTCTCTGACGAAAAATCCCCCGGCCAGAACGGGAATCGAACCCGAACACCCGGCCATGCCCTTTGTGAATTTAGTTAATTTGAACCCGTTTTTCTGTATGTTTTTTTTTCCAAAAATTTAACTCGGAGACTGAGTGAACTAATTTTTTTTTAGAATTCCTCCCAAACTGCACGCTGTTTTCTGATACTAACGCGAGGACCTTTATAGCATACCTGGTAACTGTCTAAGTTCGTTGGTTTGAGTTCACGGTGGGTAAACAATGGAGTCGTCCATTGATAGAGTAACTACTTTTTTGCATCAGAAATCAAGTTTTCGGTTCACTATATATGGACGTTAAAATAAGATTGGTTGAATGGTTGAATAAAGAGGCAGATTTGTATGCATCCGTCACGTCAATTAGAATAACCATTTGCTGTAAATGTTCATCAGTCATCCTCGCTCTTAACGCTCGTCAATTCATTTCTAGTCAATTCAAAGCATGTTTACGGCGAATAGTGGAAGCGAAGCTACTGAGAGGAGTGTCGATTTTCATTTTTCATCTCCGAAGATTTCGGGCCCTGGCTGTTTTACACGAACACGCTATCCACGCTATCGCTCATATTGCTCTTATATTGCTATTCAATATCTCTATATATATAAAAATGGAGTGATGTCTGTCTGTCTTTCTGTCTTTCTGTTTCTCTGATTCTTATGGACTCGGAAACTACTGAACCGATCGACACGAACATTGGTATGTAGGGGTTTTTGGGGTCGGGGAAGGTTCTTATGATAGTTCGAGACCTCTCCCCCTCTCCCCCTCTCTCCCCCCCCCCTCTGCATTACTCGGAAATTAGTCAAGCAAACGAAACCAAAGTTGGCATGTGAAGGTTTTAGGCTGCAATAAATGTTTCTATGGTAGTTAGACACCCGTCCCCCCTCTCTAAGGAGTGGCTGCCAAACTAATAAAGCATAAATATCTGCATAACTCAAGAACTAATCAAGCAAACAAAACCAAGGTTAGCATGTGAAGGTCTTAGGGTGCAATAAATGTTTAAATGGTGGATAGATACTCCTCCCCTCTCTCTAAGGTGTGGCTGCAATACAAATAAAACACAAACTTCTGCATAGCTCGAGAAATAATCAAGCAAATTGAGCCAGATTTGAGATGTGAGTGTTTTTGGGTACGAGAAATATTTCTATGATTGTATGACCCCCCTCCCTCCTCTGGAATGGAGAGGGGGTCCCATAAAAATAATACACATATTTCAACCAAACATATTCCAATCAAACATGACAATTGAAAATTTTCGGAAAACTCTGAAAAAAATGGAAAAGTTCGAAACATTCAATTCGCATATGTTCTACAATTACATATTGACAAGCGTTATTAGTCCATTCGATGTTTGCGCTAACGAAATTGATCTTCGTTCGAAATAGGAAATTGATTTTAATGTGATAAAACGCACTCCTAGATCGTCTTCTATCTATATATATAAATAAAAATTTAGGGCTGTCTTTATTCTATCATGTTTTTTGTATCAAACATTTATTCCATGTAACGGAGAAACAAACATGTTATTTGTAAGTGGTTGAAAAATCTTGAACGAGAACTAGGAATTTTATAGTAAAAGGTAATTTTAAAGGGTTGATTAAAAGATCAATCAACGAACAGTTTTGCGATTGGACTCATTAACGTGCGCTTAATAAGAAAACGTGGATGTGATAACGAAAAATAAATTTTGGCCGAGACCAAGTTTCTAATAAATCGTAATGCCAAAACTTGCGCTAAAAATTAATTTTGGGTGTACTATGTATTTGGTGAGACTTGAAAGAAATCATTTATTATGGGTTGCTTCCGTATAGCCAAACCCTAAACTCAGATCTCTACTGTCAACAACTGAACCGTTTGAAGCTAGCGGTTGACCAGAAACGGCCAGAATTGATCGACAGAAAAGGTGTTTTGTTTCATCAGAACAACGCCAGAAACTCCGGGAGCTTGTTCGGGAAGTTTTAATACATTCACCATATAGTCCAGACCTGGCACCATTACCACCTTTTTCTTGCATTGCAAAACTTGCTGAGTGAGAAGATTGTGCAAATCGATTACTAGATTTTTTCGCCAATAAGGAACAAGTCTTCTAGAAGAGAGGCGTTATGAAGCAACCTTAAAAATGGCAACAAATTATACAACAGAACGGTGGATATTTGACCCAAATCAGACAACCATAAACATCCTAAAGTTTTGAATTTCAGGCAAAAATGATGGTTTTTCCCCAACTTGATGTTTCAAACCTAAAAAAAAATTTCTTTTCGAACAGTCACATTTTAGTATCTCTACTATTCAATTTCTAAAACTATGCTGTTTTACGAATTTTCATTACTATTCTCCATTCTCAAATTCGTATTAATTGGCATAAGCGAACCCATCATAATTATGCGAATGTTACGTTCAACTCCACTCAGCAGCAGTCGCTCATTGTGCAACCTCTCGAGACGCTACACTTCATTATTCCGCTGTGCGAAGCCCAAGCAAGCAACTTGCGATCTTCCGGTGCAGGGTAAACGGAGTTCAGCAACTAGGAGACCACTCGAACGCTATTTACACACTTGCCTTTCACGGTAGGCCAAACTGTTTATTCAAATAATCGCGTATTTTGTCTATACCTTTTATTGGCTATGAAAACGTAAATACCCGGCTTAAGTGCCCATTTGGAGAAAAATGTTTCTCCTCTGCAGAGGATGGCAGTTTTGCACACTTCGTGTACTTTACCATGTCGAGATCTCCCGTCCTGGAGCACACGCACGCCTTCGCGTAAAGGCCAAACGGCGATTCTGAAATATATTGCCTCTGGAAGAGTAAATATAATCTCACTTCGAGTACGGAGCTGTTTTGCCAACTTATGGTATGTGTGTGTATACCACGCAGCTGCCTCCACCTTTTTCCGCCGGGGGTGAGTTATGGAAAATCATAAAGAATTACAGCACTCAAGGCGAAAACCACACACAATCACACACAACGCACCACATGGGCTGCCTTCTGTGTGGGCTGCAATTGAGACTGCAAGTGCTTGGGAGTGCACAAATTTTCTAAATTTATGCGCAAGTGAATGCCTCTTAATTCCTAAATCGCACTCGGTTGTTGATAAACGAGGTGTGTGAGCGCGCGCGTTTGTATTAATGTGGAACTTTGGGTTCAGTTTATGGTAGGTTTACAACTTAAATTGAGATTCAAGAGATGAACGCGGTTAATACTTTGCTGCTGACAGCGCAAATTGTGGTACAAAGTAGATGAAGCGACAGCCAGAGGTGCGACATAAGTTATGTGAGAATTGGTGCCAATCCTTTTCTTTATTTCTGCTTCTTCCAAGATCGAAAAATTCTGATTTGGAAATAAGTGGCCTGTGGTCCCTTCCAACTCCTGCCCAGGAAACTGTTTGAAGTATGGAAGTATGGTATGGAAGAATCTAATTCAATTTATAACCTCATACAATCGCAACCCATTTCTCGGCATGACGGAGAAGCATAATCTTTTGGATAGTATCAAAACAGTTACCATCATTCTTTATTGCCTCAACCACATGGGCTGTGAAAGATAAAAGGTTTAAAATACTCATCGCCATCAAAACTGATACATTCTTATCTCTGCTATGTTTCCGAAGTGCCGCATAAAAATAATTTACTCGAAAATGAGTCAAGTGAAAATAAATTAACATTGTGAACAAAATCGATAGCGTTGTTATGGTCATAAATCCCTTGTTTTCAGCTGTTCGAACATTACCACAAATTGAAGAAGCACCGTCTTCCTAACAGGAACGAACTGACCAACGGAGTTCCAAATTCGTACCAACGAGACCCACAAAAAACTCCATTAATACACATATGTGTGTAAAAAAAAACAAACGATTACCACTGATTGGGCTGGTTCAAAGTGGCGAAGGAGTGAGAGAGCGAGAAAATTGAAAAATAATAAACGGTTTAAAAGCTGTTTTTGGGAAGCATAATCATAATATTTTCATTCATCTATACCACTCTCCGCTGCGCGCGGATGCCCCCCGCTCCCTAACGAGTTCTGTCCTCGATTACCTCGGGAAGGTAGTATCCATATTAATTCGTCGTGCCACGAGATCGACAAGATCGGTCACCGCGTGGAGGACCTCCGACCGTCATTACCAAGCCAAGCGGGGTACCGATTTTGGTGAACTAGGTCAACCGCGACCATATCGGCACACAAGCACGAGACACCGAAGGTCCGAAAATAAATGTAGGGGAAAAACAAGCGCTGCTGAACACAACTCCCTGACGCTTGAAAACAGTGAACGAGAGTTTGGGGGGGGAACTTTGGTAACAAGATTTGGTCGCTGAACCAAATGGGTCCTGAGCATGAGATAACTGAGACGAAAAAAACCGATTGCCGCGGTAGGTTGAGAGGATTGGTTCGATCAACCTTTTTGACAGCTTCGGGCTGTGGCTGGGTTCGATTATGAAGAAGCTGCATTATTTTCATATATCGTGTTACAGTCTTCAAAATTATCCAAACTCATCGAGGGGTGCAAAATTGATTAATTTTCACCACTTTGTTGCAGCCACCCTTTTAATGTGTTCAAAACGTTTGTGTAATAATTCAACACACCGCAGATAGCGCCCGGCTAGCTCAGTCGGTAGAGCACGAGACTCTTAATCTCAGGGTCGTAGGTTCGAGTCCCACGTTGGGCGAGAGGATACTTTTTGAAGAATCTAGCGCACTTATTCGTAACTTTCCATCGCTGGTTGACATTTTTGGCAATAATACGGAACAAAATAAAAGAAAGCTTCGAAAATTGCAGAGCACTGAACTTCAAGTTCGTTGTTCTCGAAAACATAAAAATGTCACATGGTCCGATCTGACTTAACACCGACCAATTCTCCCACAATGATCAAACATGTGTTTTTTCTTCGATGTCACGCTGCACCGAGCTAGAGGTACACATTAATTTTCTCTGTATTATAGTTCCACTCTAGCTAGCGATTAGCCAACACCATGTGGTAAAGTTCAGAGTTAATTTGGAAATAAGTCTGCTGTGCGAATAGCTCGGCAATGAAATGTGCGTTTTTTGAACAGTTTTTCGTCACACATGATTTCCGACGCGCGCTACAAATCACGTCCCATTCAAACCACTGCTGCTCGCAAACTACTATAGTGACAAAATCGTAATAGCCATACCTCGTATGCCAGTATGAATGATTTAGCAGTAATAATGCATCGTAATTTATCTGGAATTTCGTCAGGTATATTTAAATTTACTCGAAAAATGGCCCAGTAATTAATTTTTCTTTTTAAATTTTTCTTCTCTATCGAATTATACAATTTTAGAATGAAGAGCAAACCATCGAATCTGAATTTCACTATGGATATGCTCATCATTCATAGGAAATTTCCAGGAATGTAACAAATATAATGACACTGTAATTGAGTATCTTCGATAGTGTTTGTAAAATACTGAAATAAATACTGGTACTGAAATCTCTAAAAAAAATCCAACACATTAATGGTACATCGTTGATCAAATCCATGATATATTTTAATAGTATTCATTGGCCATCATCTGAAAATCATCTGCTTCACCGCAATCTTCTTAGAAAGATGAATTATACCGAACTTCATGCTCAGCTCAATTTATCCCTTAATTTCTTGTCGTGTAAAATAACTATAATGGAATGAAAATTTAAGAATGTTAACGGTTAATTCACATAAAGCAGTGAATTCGTTTTCCCATATCACTCCTTATTAATCCCCTATAAGCAACTCATTTTTAAACTCACGATCGCTCCTTCGGTAGAGCAAAAGAGATCATAATCTTAGGGTCGTGGCTTCGAACCCCGTTACACGGGGTGGGACAATTTTTTTTTGCGCATCATCATTTGCAGAGAGACTTTGGAAATAAACGAACGAACACAGTGTTGAAGTTACAACTATTTTCATCGCATAATGCGCCAAAAATAATCATCTTCCTTACCACAATCGTCTAATTAGAATGAGATTAAATACATCAAACTTCGTTCTTACTGGAATCTGTTCCTCATTTCCAAGCAAGAATTATAATGTAATGTATCGTGATGTAATGGAGCAATTGCACATCAAATAAACCCGAAAACAACCGATTTTGACGCGATCCTCTCCGATTTTTTTAACCTTGTACATGGCTACGCAAAATGACATTTTTAGCTATCATATGATTTTTATTGTATAGGTATGATTTTTGAACGTTTTTTCGAGCTCTGAACGATTTGAGCAAATTATATTTTTAAAATCCATTATTTTATTTTTTAAGAATACAAATAATAAAGTGAAAAAAATATTCAAAATGAAGAAATCACAAGCATGTGAAGTAGTGTGGGCCCAAAAACCAGAGCCCTGGCATACACGATTTCTTTCGTTCTGGTTATCCGAAACAAAACAAAATCCAATACATTCAGTAAAGACCGAGCTATGATATATTTCGGCAAGGCAGAATATATTTTTAGCCAAAATGGCAATGATTTGAAAATTAAAAAATAAATAAGTAAAAAAATTTCTAACGTTGAACAGTTTCATTATGATTAAACATAAGAATAATACAGATAATGTACTAAAACAAAACAAAAATAACTAGGCAAATAGCAGTTGATAGTTATCACACTCCTTCCTTCATTTATCTAGGGCACTGATTAGACTGAAATTAAATCGTGGGCCATATGATGAAACCGCTAACTGTGAATCGGAGAACTGGGGGTAAGATCGACGCCCCTTGAGTTTTGCAAGAAAACTCTGATGTAGGCAGTATTCTAGTCTAGAAATCTGAAAATAAAATAAAATTTTATTCCTTCATATTTGTGTATTCAAGAATATGCCCTAGAAAGGACTTATCGAAAATCCTATTATTTCCCGAGTAAAAGTCATTTTAGTGATGCGGAATCTAACCTGGTACGGCCATAACAATGAACTTCAAACACGATTTTCTCGAAACTAGTTTTTTCAAACTGGCCTACACGATATCTCAAGTTCTATTGAACCGATTCATGTCGAATTTATATAGACACAGTCTGCAGGCATCTCTCTATCGCATGAACCTCTCAAAATGATTTTTTTTTTAAATTTGACTATTTTTAAAAAATCGGGAAAGTAAGAAAAAACGTTTTAAACCGCATTTTGTATTTCACACGGCCGCTATTTTGTCAAAAAAGATGTTTTTGACTTGTCCAAGGTTCATGCGATAGCGGCATCTTTACTGATTCAGAATCTGATCGATTTTTTTGGTTCAGATAACCAGAATCGTGTACGCCATGGTACAACTTTTTTGTACCCTCTCACTTCATCAGCTCATAACTATTCTATTTAAGAATATTTTTTTCCGTCCAATTCTTGTTTTATTGTTAAAAGATAGATGAATAAATGATGAGGTAATGTACAGAAGAAATATACTTTGTTTTATAATTTTTTTTATGTTTTATTAACGTCCGAAATTCGCGTCTCTACACTAGAATACCCGTCAAGTGCCAAAATAACAAAAAAACAAACGCGAATGCCGAAGGTGCGCCACCAGATGTAATTTTACGGTAGCGAAGTTTAAGCTTTTATTGTCGAACGTGGTTTCAAATCCTTTTTCGTTGCTCTACAGTTTGTCTCCTGGATTTTTAACTATCACTGGCTTTCGAATTGGATTGTTAACTGGACTGTTAACTATCACTGGGATTCGAGTTGAGGTAAGTTAAAGCAATAAATTAATAGAAATAGTCTTTTAAAAAATATCTCCTGGTGGGGTAAGACCATCCCCCTTTGAGTGGGATAAGCCCGGCATGGTTTGCGATCAGTTGAATCCAATTGAGATATATTTTTCATATATTTCAGATACCTCGCAACTGTTTCTCAGATTTTGTGGACGGCCATGAATGGAATAAGTGTAATGGGTGCAAGAAATGTGTTCATGAGACACGCTGCACGGATTTCGATATGACGTGCATTTATTGTTCTTAAGTTGTTCGTTGAGACGAACTAAACTGATTAACTGATATACATTTATTAATCTCATGTTGTTTTTTTTAAAGAATTGAACTATTGAGCTTATGTGAATTTAAGTTGTTTGATAAGATTGATACCTCATCATTGTACGAAAAATAATGGTCATTTGATGGTCTCAACAAGAGTAATAAAATTATTACAAGCAAAACGAATTTGATTAGTTTTATTGTTATCATAATCACAAAAAGCTGAATAAATTTTCCTACGGTCATGAACTCAATTCTTTCTGTGATTTGAGGTCGAATCCTAGTGTGATTAAAGGAATCGTTTGACAGATATTGATTTAAGTGAAAAAAAATGACCGCCTGGGGATATCCGGAACTTTCCCGGAAGTGTCCAATGTGGTCCTAAATCCCATCAAACCAGTTACATCAAAATTGTGAAGTGGTAGAATACCTTCCATTTGACGATTGCAATATTCGAACTGGTTGAGCTGTTTTTTTTTTCCCAAAATATATATTTTTATCAAGGCTCATATGGCGTTAGCCTCACGGGGCCGGGAGTCCAATACTTTGACAATTTCTCTTATTATCTATGTTAGTAATATGTAACCGATTACTCGCGGTTGGCTCGAGGTTAGTATTACAAGTGTTTTCGTAATTGGGATGTTGTTGTCTCCAATGCTCTGTACGTGTGCCCGACACGGGATACTTCCTATTGGGATGCAGCTGACCATTAATCAGCAACGCCCCCCTAGTCTATAACCCATATCTAGCGTGGTGCATCTTTCTCGACTCGAGGAATCCAGGATAGAATGGTCACTAGCCGGCGCAATCATCAGTTCGTGTAGAGTTGTCATGAGCGGTACAACCTTGGGCTCTTGTTGAATGTTCAGTGGACTGCACAACCTTTGGCCCGTGTATCTGTAAACAGTGTGTGTATGTATTCCGCGACTAAGTAAAAGTTTATCGATCGGATAGGAGGGATATGAAACGGGGACACAACGAAGGAATCATCATTAAACGTTGACATCGGCGTTTCTGAGGAACAGGTATAGATGAAGCAGAAGATCAGGATCACGGCTACCTAAGATATCCCGGACGGGGATCTCCGATTGTCTGCATTGTGCTCTCAGTGCTCTAGAGAGCTGAGAGCGAGCAGTATGGAACCGGATACACGACCAGACAACATGCTCGATGTCGTGGTAGCCATCGCCACAATCACAAAGATTGTTTGCTGCGAGCCCAATACGATAGAGATGCGCGTTTAGGTTGTAGTGATTGGACATAAGCCGAGATATCACGCGAATGAAATCACGACCGACATTCAATCCCTTGAACCATGCACTCGTAGAGACCTTAGGGATAATCGTGTGTAACCAACGACCGAACTCATCTTTACTCCACATGCGCTGCCAACTTACGAGCGTGTGCCGACGAGGAATGAGAAAAAATTCGTTATAAGCAATTTGCCTTTCAAAAAGTGTGCCTTCTGAAGCACCCACCTTAGCTAGCGAGTCCGCCTTCTCATTCCCCGGAATCGAACAATGAGAAGGAACTCATGCTAAGGTAATCTTGAATAATTTTAGAGCATAGTATATCGCACCCAATTCAGCGACATACACAGAACAAGGATCTTTGAGTTTGAAAGAGGCACTGGAATTTTCATTGAAGATGCCGAAGCCAGTGGACCCGTTTATGAATGAACCGTCAGTAAAGAACATTTTATCAGATCTAACTTTACCCCCATATTCTGCCGAAATTATCGGCGGAATAGAATCTGAGCGTAGATGATCTGGGATTCCATGGATTTTTTGTCGCATGGACAGATCAAAAATGACAGAGGAATTGCAGAAGTATGGGAAGCAAACTTGGTTGGAGATGCCTGGTGAAGAGTGCACGTCGTGGGTAAGGTACTCATGGTATAAAGACATAAAACTTGACTGAGGAGTCAGCTGGAGTAGATTTTCGAAGTTATCAATCACCAATGGATTCATGATCTTGCAACGGATGAGAAATCTGGAGGATAATTCTGTGAACCGAAGAGTAAGCGGGGGTACTCCTGCCAAGACTTCGAGACTCATCGTATGTGTCGAATGCAAACACCCCATGGCTATACGCAAGCAACGATATTGTATCCTCTCCAGCTTGAGAATATGAATCCTGGCAGCTGATCGGAAGCAAAAACTGCCATATTCTAACACTGATAATATCGTTGTTTTGTATAACTGAATGAGGTCTCCTGGATGGGCACCCCACCATGTTCCGGTTATTGTTTGAGCTGTTGTTAAGTATATTTAGTGACAAATTGAAATGACGGTATTACCCCTATGTGCCGGTTTCACCCACATTGATTGGTGAACTCTGTTTTTATGTTAGTTTTGAAAATTTACTGTTGCTAGCCAAAATACCGTTTTTTTTCTCGAAACGCGTTTTGTTTGAAACTAGTTTTCAAACGTCCGCCATTTTTTCTAAAAACAATTTTTCAACTTATCCAAGCTTCATATCATCAAGACATCTCTGCTGATTTAGAATCGGTTAATTTTTTTTTGTTTCAGATAACCTAAAGCACTAGCAATATTGAAATACTAGCTGACCCGGCAAACATAATTCTCGTTCAAGATTTTTCAACCACTTGCAAATAACATATTTCTCTGTTACATGGAATAAATATTTGATACAGAAAATATGATGGAATAAAGACAGACCCCTTCCCTGTTCTCCCCTTAGAGAGGGGGGAGGAGTGTATATTTACCATAGAAATGGTTCGTGCCTCCTAAAATCTTCACATGCCAAATTTGGCTTCATTAGCTTGATTAGTTTTCGAGTTATGCAGAAATTTGTGTTTCCTTTGTATGGCAGAAAAGAGGGGGAGGAGTATCTAACTACCATATAAACATTTATTGCACCCTAAAACCTTCAGATGCCTAATTTGGTTGCATTTGCTTGATTAATTCTCGAATAATGTAGAAATTTGTGTTTCATTTGTAGGGCAGCCTCCCCTTAGAGAGGGGTGAGGGGTCTCAAACTATCATGAAAACCTTCCACGGCCCCAAAAACCCCTACATACCAATTTTCATGTCGATCGGTTTAGTAGTTCCCGAGTCCATAAGAATCAGACAGACAGACAGACAGACAGAAAGAAATCCATTTTTATATGTATAGATTGAAAAAAATATTGTATGATAGAAATATTCTTTGTTTTATTTCTTCAGAGCTCGAAAAAAACGTCCTAATTTCGTACCTCTACACTAGAATACTACTAGAATACCACTTGCAAAATTCATGTTACTCCATCCCATTACATGGGATATATTTGATACGTAAAAGTTATTTTCATTCATAATTTTTTGTCTTTAAAATGCGTGACGATCCACCTGAGAATCTATTATCATCTTCCAACTTTTCTCACCGTAACATTTATCTACGGGCAGAGACTAACACAACAAAATAAAGACAGTGCAAATCGGACGATCCGTTCTCGAGCCTTGCGCTTAGCCACACATTTTGAGATTAATTTTTATTTATATAGATTAACGCTGAACTACAGCATTGATTTATAAACGAACGAAAAGCAGAAAACGAATAAATAAATGACTAAGCAAACGTACAGTATAATGTTACATAATTGATCCAGTTGTGCAAGTGAATTGTGGAAACAAAAGATATCGATAACATCTTATAGAAAAAAATCACTTCAAACTCAGGTAAAAATATTTTGCAATCGGCACTTACTCACTACCTTCAATGAACGAAGAGCCATAACCTACTTTATCATAATCCTTGTGTGAGGAAAATAAAAAATAGCAAACGTTATTCTTATCGGAATCTGATTCTACATTTAGTAGAATAGAAATTCAGAGCTTTTCAGTTTTAAGTCGAGAACCAATACAAATGGTTATCCATACAGGGTATTAGATTCCTTCGAATAGACACAATTAACGAAGATGTTCGGTCAGTGAGACATTTGCACGAGCTTGCCAATGACTGAAAACCCATCAGAAATCAAAATTTGATGAGATCTTTGAGAAGACAAGTAAATTACTGATATTCCAGTGCCACTGGTGCATGACAATGAAAGATGTAGCATGTAACATATTCGCTGCAATCAATAGTATGGACTCGAAATATACCCTACAAGGCCCAAAAAAGACAAAAAAGAACTGTAAAGTTTTGATTAAACTTGACTAGCTACCACTGAAGGCAAGAGACATTCGCGTGGTATCGTGACAACATGGTGCAGTTCATCTGGGAAAAGAACTCAAGCCACCCAAACGCCTCTGATTATTCTCAATTGTGAAATATCGGTCATTTGTTAAATGAAAGCTTGAAAAGGATAGCATAGTGGGTCGAAATGATGTACAGATAGTGGAATAAAATGTTGGCCTTCACAATGTCCAAAAATTTATGCGAAGTATTTCAAGGGAAGTCCGCAATATCATCAACACCGAATCGCAACATTATTTTTCTCGAAAGAGCTGTAAAAAGCCACGTTTTGACTGAATTGGATATATGGCGGCTATCTAGAAAGTAGCAGGCGCCTCACTGAGCAAGACCGGGTGAGCTATTCAATTGGGAACAACTACCGCATGCGTCTTATTCATCAGACTTGGCTCCTTCCGTACATTATTTCTTTTGATCGGTGACAATTGCCGAACAGCACTTCAATTCTTACAAAGATTTGCCAAAAGTGGCTCAATTTGTATCCCCAGTGTGTTTCCGAAAGACGTAATCAAAAAAACATTCTCGCCCAACGTGGGGCTCGAACCCACGACCCTGAGATTAAGAGTCTCATGCTCTACCGACTGAGCTAGCCGGGCGCTGTAAAAGCCAGGATAAAAAATGACGTACGATCAGTAAGTAACTTCTTTTGTCTTGTAATACACGTGAAAATAAGTGTGTTTCATGGTCCCAAAGTAGGAGTCTCAAGCAGTTTTACCATTATTATGACATTCTACACCGAAGAAATGCAACTAGAGAAAGGGATCCCACACGCACATATGAAAAGATTGATAGTGGTCATTAATTCGACACCACCTCTCCAACCTCAGCCATCCTATATGTTATTCGATTATTTACACTGAAATTTAGCTGTTATGAGCAACGTGCAATAATTACATAAAGACTTCTTGTGAAAATTTCATCGACGTCAGGCAATTTATTAACTTCAAATTGAACAACTCTCGCAAAAAACGTCATTTCGCCATAATTATAGGGACATTATCTGTGTCGGTACTAACCTTTGGCCACATTTCGCCAAATTTGCCCATTTTCCACTCTCAAGCTGAACTTTTCCGACCGTTACCTTCTGATGGATTAATTTTGTCCTTATCCGGAGCCATATTGGCAATCAATGTTCGCAATTGCGAGCGCCAGTGGTCCCAATTAGACAATTTGTTAACAGATTGTTATAGCATTTTAACCCCTGCGCAAGCGACCCCCCTCTACACATCGAGCCAGCTTTTATTCGCCCTCTCTTCGGCGCTTTCCGTACTCGCCGCCCTGTAGGTTAACCATTTAGCAAAGATTTCGCTTCATCATTACCATCATCGTGTTCAGATATTGGGCCGCGTTGGGGCACATGGACCGACTGATGAGGGACTCTTTATATGGTCAAGATAAAACGAGGAACATCTGTTAGTGAACTTTCTCAATTCGTTCATTGTAGCACAATCGGTCAGGTTAATGAAAGTGTGATGAAGTTCAATTCAAACGGAACCATTTGAGATCCTTGAACAATTAGGGGTGCTGCGGCTAGCAAATGTAACATCAAAAGTGAGCCATTGCACTTCAAAAAACCATTCAGAGCAATTGCCGAAACAATCGGCACGCTACCAAATAAAATTGTACTTTGCTTTCATAAACGAGGGGAAGCTTTATAAATTATACCCAGAGATCGATGTGTGTTTTAGTGACTCTCCCGCGAAGACGCAAAGAAGGAGCGAGGAAATCGATCGAACAGTGATTGAACGCTTCACAATGTAATGGATATTGGATTGAGCTGAGAAAAAAAGCATGCTATCTGATGGATTTCCTGCCATTATCTGGATTGCATGCATTCCAGTTCTATTTATGGGTAAATGGCAGATGATTAATCGGGTTGCTTCCATTTCAGCCAGTAACGAGGAAATTGAAATTTCCTACTGGATTTGGTTCGCAAACGAACTTCACTTACTTAACGAGTCGGATTTTTTTTCGGCTACTTTCCTCGGTAATGATCGAGCAGTTCTTTCAACTGCTCTTGTTTTGTGAATGAATCGCCTACAACTACAAATGGACGCTCCTACTCAATCTGTAACCTCCAAAAATTGATTTTGAAACCATTTATTATTTACACCAATCCGAGATCAGATCATCTGTAACTCAGCGACAGATCTTAGCTAGCTCATCACTCATCAGTTTAGTTAAAACAAAAAAATAAAAAAATTCCAGAAAAAAATCATGGACATAACCTCTCTCAATAGACTTCTGCACCGAATCTGTATCGTTTTTATACAGTGATTTATGTATGGTCTCAAAAAATATTTCCAAATCTCGTTCTCCGAAGCATTTCTTTTAACTTCACAAACATCTAGTCAATCACTAGGAATTTTGTTTGAGAAAAAGACATCAGATTTAAAATTTTTATTTCTATTTCCAGTTCTCCTACTTAAATTACATGGATACCAGATTCAAATATCGATCCACATACATATTCCGCATCCAGTTTCCAGAATCGAATCCATGTTCCAGATTGCAAATTTCAGTTCATTGATAACAAGCTAAAATTCTACATCCGGTATCGCGATTTCAGATTCAGTTTTCAGATCCAAGATGTAGTTCCAAGTTTCAGATATGAATTTCACATTCCTAGGAATAATTGATTCCAAAATCAATTTTACAGAAATGAATCTGAAATGTTTTTCTCTCCAAATTCGAAACTTCAAATAGCAGATTTCAAATTTCAGATATTGATTACAAATTTGGATATCATACTCAGATTACGGATCCGATTTTGGATGACTTGAACATATTTCCGAAGTGTGCATTTGGAGTCTATTTCCTTCTCTCTGCTTCCTTCACGCACAACATGAAAACAGCACGTATTCGTTACGAATTTCTCATCACAGAAAGCGGACAAACTCAACTTCCAGAACAATTTTATGTCATGATTGCTAAACACAATAGAAAAATGCGAAGGAAGCCCCGGAGTAAAAATTCTTGTTGTTGGTTTCAGATCTCGAAAATCTACACCCAATATTAATTTCTAGCGCATATTTTGGCATCCCGATTTATTACATTAAATGAGCCCAACAATAACAGAAAATGTGCTACTCTCCCATACTGGTATATCATTTGTATAATATATAGAAACGAAACGAATATCCGGTAAGAATCCGGTATCCGGCCAGAAAAGTCAATAATTTCTCAGATAAATATTTTTTTTTCAAGATTAAATAAATATTAACTCATAAGATTAATTCATCAACACTATGACTTTGATTAAAAAATTTTATCCGACGCTTTACTTCGTACGCCAGGCCAGCTTCAGAGAATAGTTTTTCACTGTAAACGCTACTGCAAGAAGTTTAATAATAAACTCTAGCAAACCTTGTTAATTGGGGGTACTTGAAGTTTCATAACCACCAAACGTAAGGAACGTGATTGCGATCGATTGGAAATGTTTTCGCCTAAAAGTTGATGTTGTTAGCAATGGCATTTTCTTCCAGAACGCGATGTAGGCTATCATTTTTGTTTGCCACTTCGTTGAAATTGTCCCAAAAGGTGTTGTGAGCAGAGTTGCAAAATCTCACACTCACTTTACTGACAGCGCAATATATTGAGACAACATCAAAATCAACCACCAATTCCCCTGCAGTTCATGACAAATGAACCAAACTTAATTCCATGCAACCGACACATCGTCACGTGGAACATTTGGTTTTTGCATTATTCCCCACACTCATTCGTTCCACTGTCTCACTGAGAATTTACGCCCGAAATTTTCATACGCATCTTCGATCAGCTGACAGTGGAAGGGAACAAAATTCCATACAAGGAAATATCATCTCACTGACACCGCGTCAGACGTTTAAACGCGTGTTCGTGTGTGTTTTCCTAGTATGTTTCTAGCCCCGGTCCCATTTTTGTGCCGCTTATTGCACACACATCGATGGGCAACGGCACATTTGAGTGCTGAGTTTATGGGTGTATGACCAACGAAAATTTCACCAGGACGCAATGAAAGGTGATATTTTCGGCTTGAGCATTCACTGACATCGAGAATGAACTGATATTTCTGTTGATGGAACGAAAACTATATCAAAACAAACAAGATGGTGAGCCAGCGGTCATAGGCACAGCGGCACCGCGATAGGAAGAAGTGAAGAATGTCGGTGGAGATATTTTGCACTGATAAAAATTGCTTTTCGATTTCAACATGTTCTTTCGAAATTTTGCATCCTTGGTTGTGAGCCTCGCGTGTAGTTCAGTTTCGTCCCCTTTGCTTCGATCAATTTGATTTGTAGTGAAGTAAGTTAACCCTCTCTCAGATTATCATCCCCGAAAACAGTTCCAAGTTATGTAATATTGAATGAAAATAATTGATTGAATTATTTGAATCCGTAGTACTTACCCTTTCTCGACTAATATTGAATAATTTCAATATACAGGAAAACCTATTTTCGTGCGGTCTTTTTTGCGAATTTTTTTTGCGGTCTTTTTTGCGAGTTTTTTTGTGCGATTTTTTTTTGTGTTATTTTCTGTTCTTGTGCGGTTTTTTTTGTGCGTTTTTTTTGTGCGGTACATGAAAGGAGCATATTTGCCGAAGTTATGGTCCATTTATTTTTTTTCGATGGTTTTATATGCATTTCAACGCGAAAAACCATATTTGCGTCTAAAACATTAATTTCTCAAATTATTCTCATCCTTCCATCAAATGCACTATGTTGCACTCGGCATGATTTCTAATAGCAGCAAGTTCCGACATGAACTAAAAGCACAACACAGCAACGCGCAATTGAATAGGCAAACTGTCCCATCGCAAAGCAGGGAAACAAAAGAAAATCGAACCGTAAACAGCGTGGATTTGAGTTATTTTCTTGGGGGAAACTTTTTTTATGCGGTCCCTATCTACCGCACAAAAAAAGTTTTTTTTCAAATTTTGTACCGAACACGGTTTTTTAAGCTACTGGTGAAGTTTCGCACGATTTTTTCTATGCGACTTTGCCTGTATCCACAAATATTTAATCATTGTAACTTTTTTCTGTTATTAACACGTTAAGCACCGATTTTTTCTTGTTGCATTTTTCATTCAGCGCGCATCAAGAGTGTTTGCACAATATCAGTGTCGGTCCCAGTGACCATTTTCTATTGACGAATTTACGTTGGATTTACAACCAGATGGCGTAGCGAGTAAAATGAGGATGTTTTGTTTTTTTGGTATGAAATTCGTTCAAATTTTCTAGAAAAATCAGAATTTATCTTCAAATTTCCCAGTTGCATGTATTCTTTCCACGCTGAAAAGGTTAGAAAATCATCATTTTACAATGTGCTATGTGTATTACGAGGAATTGCTTGTTATAAGTATTGTAACTTTAATTTTTTTCAATTAAGTAAACGATGAATAGGGTGTTTTGCACTAAAAATACTGCAAATCTTTCTCGTATCGACCCCTACATAATCAATGATATCAGCCAATTTGATATGATATCGATTTCATCGCAATTATTCATAGTATTAATAACCAGTATGCATTATCAAACTTAAAATTTTCGAAGATTATCTATGACTTTGGTCAAATCGTGTGTTGAAACCATCGTAAATATACAAAACCCCAATTTTCTTACCATATACTGACGACATTCAATGGCTGAAATGAATCTAAATTGAAATAAAATGAATAATCACCATCGAATCTTGCTTTTCAGTGCGTAAAATAAACAAACACCCTCACTTTTGTGGTTCTGAGCTCTAATGTAGATGTCGCATGAGCTGATTCAGCTTTGCGTAAATTCGTCAATTGTACAGGGTTTTCCATTTCGGGCTTCCGAAAGTATACAGCCCTGCGCTGACAACCGTTTGACATAGCTGTCAACCAAAGCGTTATATCGTTAGTTGAATGTCTGCCATTTTACAATATGGATCGTTTTAGCATCGCACAACGTGTTAATTTTGTTTAATCTATATATATATATATATAAAAATGGAGTGATGTCTGTCTGTCTGTCTGATTCTTATAGACTCGGAAACTACTGAACCGATCGACATGAAAATTGGTATGTAGGGGTTTTTGGGGTCGGGGAAGGTTTTCGTGATATTTTGAGACCCCTCCCCCCTCTCTAAGGGGGGGCTGCCATACAAATGAAACACAAATTTCTGCATTACTCGGAAATTAACCAAGCAAACGAAACCAAAGTTGGCATGTGAAAATTTTAAGGTGCAATAAATGTTTCTATGATGGTTAGACAGTCCTTCCCCCACTCAAAGGGGGGGCTGCCATACAAATGAAACACAAATTTCTGCATTACTCGAGAATTAATCAAGCAAATGAAACCAAATTTGGCATGTGGAGGTTTTAGGATGCAATAAATGTTTCTATGGTGATAAGATACTCCTTCCCCCTCTCTTAGAGGGGGCTGCCATACAAATGAAACACAATTTTTTGCATTACTCGGAAATGAATCAATCAAACGAAACCAAAGTTGGCATGTGAAAGTTTTAGGGTGCAATAAATGTTTCTATGATGGTTAGACAGTCCTTCCCCCACTCAAAGGGGGGGCTGCCATACAAATGAAACACAAATTTCTGCATTACTCGAGAATTAATCAAGCAAATGAAACCTAATTTGGCATGTGGAGGTTTTAGGATGCAACAAATGTTTCTATGGTGTTAAGATACTCCTTCCTCCTCTCTTAGAGGGGGCTGCCGTACAAATGAAACACAAATTTTTGCATTACCCGAGAATTAATCAAGCAAATTGAACCAAATTAGGCATATGGAAACTTTAGGGTGCAATGAATGTTTCTATGGTGGTTAGATACCCCTCCCCCCTCTCTTAGGGGTGGCTGCCATACAAATAAAACACAAATTTCTGCATTACTCGAGAATTAATCAAGTAAATGGGCGGGACGAAGTTTGCCGGGTTAGCTAGTTATACTATAAAAATGATGAAAAACCGGCAAATGTTTTTCGAACATTACGGACGGATTTTGGTCATCATGGACGGCCTACAGAGCACACAATCGCTAATGTAGTGCGTAAATTCGAACAAACTGGATCCGTAGCGGATATTGTGAAACCTGTGCATCATCGTAATGTGCGTTCGGCCGAAAATATTGCTGCTGTTGCTGCCAGTGTGGAGGATGACCCGAATGTTTCGATTCCACGGCGTGCTCAGCAATTGGGCTTGTCAAACACATCATTGTGGCGAATTTTGCATTTGGACTTGCACCTACATCCATATAAAATCCAACTGGTACAAAAATTAGAGCGTGGTGACTATGGAATGCGTCGGGCATACGTCGATTGGGTGAACGAACAACAGCAGCAAAATGCTGAATTTTCGCATCAAATTTTCTTCAGCAATGAGGCATATTTCGAGCTCGGTGGCTATGTGAACACCCAAAATTTCCGTATATGGGGCTCAGACAATCCACACGTGATTGTTGAGAGGCCATTGCATCCGCCAAGTCACTGTTTGGTGCCCATTATGGTCTGGTGGAGTCATCGGGTATTTCTTTTAAAATGAGGACGGCGAGACGGTAACTGTGAATGGTGGGCGCTATGGCCGCATGTCAACCGATTTTTTTTACCACAAATTGAAGATATGGATACGGATGACATGTGGTTTCAGCAGGACGGCGCCACGTGCCACACAACACGACCGAACATATTGCGAACGAAATTTGAGGGACGCATAATTTCGCGTTTCGGTGATGCCAATTGGCCGTCCAGATCATGCGATTTGAACCCGCTAGACTTTGTTTTGTGGGGTTATGCGAAAGACCGTATCTATGCCAACTCTCCGCAAACTCTTGAACATTTGAAAGACAACATTCGTGAAGTTATGACCGAGATACCGCCCCATATGTGCCGAAAAGTCTTCGAAAATTACCTGTTCCGGATCAAGGTGTGCGAGGAAGCCCTAGGTGGACATTTGAATGATGTTGTATTTCACACATAATGGCATAAACCAAACTTTAATTTGAAATAAAAGTTTCATCGAAATTCGAATTCTTAGTGAGTTTTATTTCAATTTACTTTCGGAATTTAAACTTGGAAAACCCTGTATAAATAGAACATAGTCAGCAATTCGACTAAAAAGTTGTCACATTTTGTAGAACATCCGTAAACAAACCTTATTCCTTGCAGAAAACTTGATATTCTATTAAGGGATATTCATTCTATACGAAAAGCTTTATATAGTTCATTACTTTTTGTGTAAAAAATATTTCATTACTTCCTAAAATGTGATCTTTTATTTGCGGCTGCCGGATATCCGGTACCCGGTATTCGGCCAAACTATTATTCTTTTCATCACTAATAGTATATATCTTCTTCTTCTGAAAATGACACTAACGTTCCTAGAGGAACTCCGCCGTCTCCATGTATTATTACTTGCGTCATTTTTTCATTAATAATTGATTGAGATTTCTGTCCCAAATATGCACTTGGATGCATTCTGAGTGGCAAGCTCTAAAATACGCGTAACTACAGTGCAAGACGGAGAAAATTAGTTAGAAGAAAAACTCCCCCAACCTGTACGGGAATCGAACCCGACTTCCCGGCATGTTAGGTTTGACGCTAACCACTCGGCCACGGGAACACCTAATAATACAGCCATTCCATCCCAAACCGATATACTGGTTCTCAAATTTTCGTGAAAAGTGGTAATTTTGTTCTTTACCGCAAAACATTACCCACTTTTTTTTCTATTTCTACATTAAGGTTCCATTTTAGGGTAATCCGAAAAATCAACTTTTTCCCCTTTTTCCACAAATGACTTTTTTCAAAAATTCATAACTTGTGAACTACTGAACCGATTTAGATGGTCGACATATCAAATTTAAGTCTAGCTAGTCTTTCTTGAAAAAATGTTACGCTTGCAAAAATTTTAGGTTTTGATTTTGTCATTATTGATTGTATTTGTTTTCTATAGTTTCATGGTCTCGGGACCAAGGGCGCTATTTTTTTTATATTTTCTCTTGACAGCATAGGTTTTTTTACATAACATATCCAAAAGTCAGAGAGGCGTTATTTTTTGTTCTTGAGTTATGATTTTTCAAAATTAACCGATGGTTCAAAAAATCTATTTTTATCCTATTTTTCACCACAATAATTCGTAACTTTTGAACTACTGGACAGATTCAGGTGATCGACATATCAAATTAAAGCCAATGAGCTATTTTTGTTTAAAAAAAATATTACACTTGGGAAAATAATAGAATTTTGTTTTCGTGATAATTGGCTGTATTTGTTTTTCATAGTTTACATGGTTTTGGGACCAAAGGCACCATATTTTTTATTTTTTTCTTAGAAGCTGAGGTTTTCTCACATAATACATCCAAATTTAAGAGAGGTGTCTTTTTTCGTGTATGAGCTATAATTTTTCTAAGTTAACACGTTTTCAGTTTACGCAAAACTAACTCATTGGCTTCAAATTGATATGTTGATCATCTGAATCGGTCCAGTATTTTAAATGTTATAAATTTTTGAAAAAGGGGAAAAATTATTTTTTGTACCATCAGTTAACTTTGAAAAATCATAACTTAAGAACAAAAAATGAAGCCTTCCTGTATTTTGGATATGTTATGTAAAAGATCCTCAGCTTTCAAGAAAAAAAATCCAAGAAGGACTAGCTAATTAGCTTTGATTTGATATGTCGACCATCTAAATCGGTTCAGTAGTTCACAAGCTATGAATTTTTGAAAAAAGTCCTTTTTGAAAAAAAGTCGAAAAATTCTATATTTTTATCACTCTAAAATGAAAATTGGCACCCTATTGAAAATATAAAAAAATACGGGTCTAATATTCTGCGAAAAGTAAAAAACTATCACTTTTCACGAAAATCTGAGAATCAGTATATCGGTTTGGCATGGAATGGCTGAATATATATGCTATAACAATAAAAAAAGCAATACGAGCGAGCGAAACAAGATACACATAGCAAAAAAGCACGTATTAAAGCTTTTCGCATGCGTTGCCACATACACGGCCCAGACCGAGATGGATATAGATTATCGTTTATGCTCTCTTTTTCACTCTTAGAAAACAATATATATAATTTAGAAAACAATACATATTATTATTAGAAAACAATAAACAAATA